>NW_022900915.1:22877705-22919157 GCF_012274545.1 Fukomys damarensis
TTAGACATACTGGATAAGCAATGTTTATGAAATAATTTAAAAATATACCACCAGTACAGAATTGCTAGAACAGTTTTTTGTTTTGTCTTGTTTTGTTTCTGCCTACAGCATTTGAATATGAAATGATTAGAAATGTTGGAATGCTTAGTGTATCTTTGAAAGAAAAATCTGCAAAAGTCTATATCTATCCTTGGCAAGTTGCCTGATCCATGTATTATGACATTTTAATATAATATTATTCCATCAGATCTTTAAATATTTGTAGCTGTGGGAAATTGCTTCCTTCAGTTGACAAAATGATTAAGCAGGGGACTTTTTGTGTTAGAAATAATTTCAGTCTATTTATACTGGTTCATGAGAGTACATAAATTGAAGCTCAAATAATTTACTGTTTATCATATCATTTTGAGTCTGTATAGAACTTTAGCTTTCTAAACACCTTTTAAGAATGACCTTTTAAATTGCATGTTCATTAACTCTTTCATTAACGTAAATTTATTAATTTTATTTATTAACATTAAAGTACAATCTAGAAGGAAATAATTTCCCCCTTGATAAATATTTCAAATAGCAAACTTTATTTAACGTACATTTAAAAAAATTTTAGTATGTTAGAAATACTGAAGAAGTATACAACCAAGAAGTTTTAGAAAGAACATGCTTTCTGGATTCTCTTCTCCCCCTAGAAACGTGAGTTCCTAATCTGTTTCTAAAAGATACAAAGAAGGAGCTGCTACAACATTTCTTAGTAAATTTTCTTTCATTAGTTATTTCAATTAGCCTAGAGTTTTGTGGGTGTTGTTTGTATCAAAAACTATGCCAGCTTACTATGATGCAGATTAAGGAATTAGAGAATGTGAACTGGTTTTCTTGCCCAAAATCAAGTGGAACTGCACTGCCATATCACCCATAGATAGGATGAATGTCAGTCTAAGAAAGCAGTCCTGGATTTTCCTTTTTGTTCCCATTAAAAAATAACAAATGTTGACAAGAACCAAGAGCAGTAGAATCAGCTTTACTTCCAGTAGGAGGCTGAAGAACTATTTATTGGCTGTCACTTTTGTTGGAGCTATCTAGGCTTCAGAATATGCTTACATATTTGTATGCATAAAAGAGGATGGGGGCATTTGTATGTGCAGGTGCTGGTCTATTAAAAAAAAGAAAGGAGAGACTGCAAAAATCAGGGTATAATCAGCAGATTGAGAGTTCCATTGTGACTACATGTGATAGCTAGTCTGGCCGTGAAGGGATGCCTAGTGTTGCGCCTTTTATAAAATAATTTAGTCAGTGAATAAAAATGTTGATTGTGTTTTTTGTTTATATGAATGCTGTTCTTTAGGCAAAACATGTTAAGACATAATACTGCTTTTCTACTTTAAGCATTGGAATTCATCATGAAAGAGCTTTTTAAACTGTAAAAGAAATTCTGTCTACCTATTTATCAACATTATTTTTACAACAGTTCTCTTTGTTCCCAATTAGGTTTTAATACAGTAATTAAATGTTAGTTATGTAGGCTTTAGGGCAAAAATTAATTAACATTGCTATTTATTTATAAACAGATAGCATTTTTGGATTGAGGTGTACTTGTGATTACCAGATAACTGGTGCTTTGAGCTGATTTAAGGAAAAAAATAATAGGAACTTTTGGAAATTTAAGTTCATCTGATTTACATTATCCATATTGTTTTGTGTCTGTAAACATTTAGAACATTAAACACCTTTTAAGAATATTTTGCTTTAAATAAAGTGGGAAAAATTCCCAAAACAGTTTTTGAAAAATTACTATTTGCAAAATATATATATAAGCAAAGCAAAATAGTCCATTTAAAATAACTATAGAGTTAGTATCTTACAGTCTCTAAGATACCAATGAAAAAATGATAATAGAGAAAGAAGATATTATAAGTACAGTATAGACCAGTGCCAGTTGGAGTAACTATATTTATGTTTTTGTGTTTCTGCAGCTTATTTTCTTACTCATCCTGATAGTTCACTTTTACATGCAATGAATTTTACAAGATGAATGTAATATCCCTTCTTTGGAGTAACTGACACTAGTAGGAGAAATAAACTTTAAAAAATACTTAAAATACATTTTAGTGATGGAATGTAGAGAGCTCTGTTGGAAATACACTAGAGGGGAGGTGAATCAGCACAACCTGGCACTGGAGTGGTGATCTTAGAAATGCCTTATACAGGTGAGATGGCTAAACCATAGCTTAAAGGATGAGAGGGGCTATCTGCATGGCCCCTGCTGGTGTGCAATGCCCAGGTGTATGGCCTAGAGGTGTAGAACAGCATAGCTTGTGATATTGCTGGAATCTGATTTGAGGGTAAGTGGCGGAAAGTGACTGTGGAGAAGCAAACAAGTTTTTGGCAGGTATTATAGTGATTCAGACGCCTTGTTGGGGTGTTTGGAAATTACCTCAGTCTTCTCATTACCTTCAGATTAATTAGGGAATAACCTGATCAGATATGTTTTGTTGATAGAATTCATGCAAATAAAAGAAAGATGGTAGGAAACAGGGAGATAAATTTTGTGGAGATGGGAAGAGATGGGGGAGAAACAGGAGGGGGGAACATAGGGGAAAAGGAAAGGAAAAGTGAATAATACATGCATGTGCAAATGTGTATTGAAAGCATACTAATAAAAATTTTAAAAAGGAACTCATATGAATATGAGAGGTTAGAAAGATAACACATTGATGCTCATTGTTTTCTTGAAAAAATATCATTTCCTATACTGCCTTGCACATGCTTTGTGAATTGTGTTATATACCAAAGAAGACCTTGCCTTTTCCATGCTTACTAAATATCAGGCAACAAATACTTCAGCAAATCAGAGAAGGGAAGGTCTATAGTTAATACAGTCATTTTTATAATAGGAAAAGAAATGCACAAAACTCCCAGTTCTGTGTGCATATTGGATGTGGTGAGTCAGGGGAGGGAAGCCAAGATTGGTTTCACTAGGAAAGGAAGAACAATGGGCCTGCCACTTGAAAGCTTAGATAAAAGGGATTCTAGGCAGAGAGGACTAGGCCATAGGAGGGAACACGGTTGTGTGAGGAATACACACAGCTCATTGTTACTAGAGCATAAAGGATAAGAGATGAAGCAGGAGAGGTAGATAGGGGCTGCCTAGTAGAGAAGTCACATCATACATTTCCATGTTAGAAATGGGAGATATTCAACATCAAGGTTTAGGAAAATTGATGTAGATAAACAGTTCAGCTTGTTCAAGCTACCAATGACAATGTCTAAATTTAAGGAAGGAATAGGGAGAGAATATTAGGAGAAATGAGTTAAAATTAACTAGGAGATGGAATTAACAAATTGATGTGAGAGGTGACAGAAAGAATGTCTCATAATTCCTGTGTCTGTCACTGGGTAGAACCATAGGCAGAATGAGGAAAGCCATTTTGATTGGGGAGGGTCGTGGTTATCCTTTTGTTTATGCCTACTTGGAATGTGACACAAAACTTGCTGGAGAAATCTAAGCCAGACCTTAAGTAGGTGTTACCATACATTATATCCTTGGGTGTGGTGACCTTGAAGGTCCAGAAGTAACCCCAAGGGACAAAATGAAAATAATAGGCAAATTTGTTATTAAATGGAACCAAAGGAAGATAAAATTTCAAGTAGATAATCAGATGCCTCACAGTTATCTGGAGGATTGAGGAAGCACTTTCATTGAGTTTATTGGTACTTTTTAAATATACAGTACAGTTACATTCATCATGGGGATCTTGAACCTTTACATGACAGGTCTTGGTTCTCATTTTATCCCCACACCCCTGTCCTCTCTTCACCCCCTCCACCCTCCCCTATTTAAAAAGACTTTTTTTCCATTTTCTCCTTTTCTCATATTTTTTTCTTTTCCCTTCTTTCCTTTCCCTAACCCTCCCACTTCCCCTACACCTTTAGCCCTTTTCTTCCTATTTCACATTATCATTTATACAATTTGGATCTTATTTATACTTTTAGTTTTTCTCACCAAGGAAACTATTTGGTATTTACATGTGTCTTATTTATTTCACTTAAGAGCATGGCCTCACTCTGCATCCATTTTCCTATGAATAACTCTAGCTTCTCATTCTTTATTCCATTTTATAGAAAAAACAAATCTTTATCCAGTCTCCAACTGATGGGCAATTTGGCTGTTTCCATGTTTTAGATATTACAAACTGTGCCACTATAAACTTGCATGTGCATATATCATTGAGGTATAATTCTTTTAATCTTTTGGAAAGATACCCACAAGAGGGATGGATAGCTGGGTCAAATGGAACTTCTAATCCTGGTTCTTTGAGGCATCGCCATATTGATTTTCACTAGTCTGCACTCCCAGCAACAATGGAGAAGGGTTCCTTTCTTCCTACAACCCTGACAACGTTTGTTATTGATTGATTTTTTGTTAGCAGCCATTCTTTCTGGGGTGAGGTGTAATCTCAGTGTTGTTTTCACCTGCATCTGTCGAATGACCAGTGATGATGAACATTTTTGTATATATTTATTTGCTGCTTTTACTTGTTTGTCCAAGAAATGTCTGTTCATTTCAGATGCCCGTTTTTGAATTGGGTCTTTATATTTGCGGAGTCTGATTATTTTTAGTTCTTTATACATTCTAGATAATGGTCCTTTGAGGATCAGGTGGTAAAAATTTTTTCCTACATTGTAAGTTGTCTCTTAGCTCTGTTGGTGGTTTCTTTTGCAGTGCAGAAGCTTTTTAATAAGATGAGATCCCATTTGTTGATTCTTTGTGCTAGTTCCCACGCAACTGAGGATTTGTTCACAAAGTCTTTTCTTATGCCAAAGTCTTTGAGAGTTCTGCCTAACTTATCTTCCAGCATGTTCAGTGTTTCTGTTTTAATATTTAGATCTTTATTCCACTTGGATTTTAGTTTAGTGCATGGTGAAAGATAAGGGTCTAGTTTTAATTTTTGGCAGGTTGAAATCCACTTTTTCCAGCACCATTTATTAAAGAGGTTATCTTTCCTTCACTGAGGATTGTTGGCTCCTGTGTCAAAGATGAGGTAGCTGAGTATATCTGAAGTTGTTTCTGTGTCTTCCAATCTATTCCTCTGATCCTTGGGTATTTTTCTTTGCCAGTATCATTCTTTTTTCATCACAGTAACTTTGTAGTATAGTTTCAAGTTGGGGATTTTGATACTCCCTGCTATGTCTCTGTTGCCTAGAATTGCTTTTGCTATTCTAGGTCTCTTCTGGTTCCAAATGAATTTTTGTATTATTTTCTCTAGTTCTGTGAAATATACTGTGGGAATTTCAATCAGGATTGCATTGAATCTGTGTAGCAATTTTGATAGTATGACATTTTCATTGTGTTGATCCTTCCAACCCAGGAGCAGGGGCTATTTTTCCATTTTCTTATATCCTCTTTGATTTTTTTTTCAGAGTGCTGAAGAAGTTTTCAGTGTAGAGATCTTTTGCTTCTTCATTAGATTGATTCCTAGATACTTCATGTTTTTGGATGCTATTGTGAAAGGAATTGTTTCACTAATTTCTCTCTCAGTGAGTCTATTTTTTTATGTACAAGAAGGCTATTGATTTTTGAGTGTTGGCTTTGTATCCAGCTACTCTGCTGAAAGTGTCAATTAAGTCTAGAAGTCTTTTGGCAGAGTGTTTTGGGTCCTCTATGTAGAGTATCATATCGTCAGCAAATAATGACATTTTAACCTCTTCCTTTCCTATCTTTATTGCTTTAATATCTTTCTTATGTCTAATTGCTGTGGCTAATGTTCGCAGAACTATATTGAACAGGAGTGGTGATAATGGGTGTCATTGTCTTGTTCCAGATTTTAGCATTAAAGTTTTCAGTTTTGGCCAATTAATATGATACTGGCTGTTGGTTTTTCATAGATAGCCTTTATCAAGTTGAGATAAAGACCATCTATTCCAATTTTCTGAGGTTTTTAAATTATGAATAGGTGTTGAATTTTGTCAAATGCTTTTTCTGTACCTATTGAGATGATCATATGGTTTTTGTCCTTGGCTCTCTTAATGAAGTGTATTACATTTATTGATTTATGTATGTTGAACCATCCTTGCATCCCTGGAATAAATCTGACTTGGTCAGGGTGTATGATCTTCTTGATGACCCTCTCTATTCTGTTTGCCAGTGTCGTATTGAGGATTTTTGCATCTATGTTCATTAAAGTGATTGTCCTGTGATTTTCTTTTATGGTTGTGTCTTTCCCTTGTTTTGGAATCAAAGTAACACTTGCTTCCAAAAATAAATTTGGAAATATTACTTACTTCCCTTTCAATTTTATTAAAAAGTTTAAAGAGTAGTGGCTGTAGTTCTGCTCTAAATGCCTTGTAGAATTCAGCAGTGAATCTTTCAGGACCTGGGCTTTTTCTTTGTTGGTAAACTTTTAATTATGTTTTGAATTTCACTGATTGTAATTAGGGTGTTTAGAATTTTATATCTTCTTTGTTCAACTTTAGAAATTCGTAAGTATCAAGAAATCTGTCCATTTCTTCTGTGTTTTCCATTTTTTTAGAGTACAGGTTTTCGAAGTAGGTATTGATGATCCTCTGGATTTCTGCTGGATCTGTTGTGACTTCACCTTTATCATACCTAATTGCATGGATCTGAGCCTTTTCTTTTTTTGACAAGGTTGGATAATGGTTTATTGATTTTATTTATTCTTTCAAAAAAACCAACTCTTCAATTCATTGATTTTTTTTTTTTTTTTTTTTGTATCAAACATTCTCTTAGTTTCCATTGCATTGGTTTCTGCTCTGGTCTTTATAATTTCCTCCCTTGTATGAGCTTTGGGTTTGTCTTGCTCTTCTTTTTCTAGAAGCTTAAGATTAAGATTCATCATTAGGTTGTTTATTTGAGCTCGCTCTGTTTTCCTAGTGTGGGCATTCACTGCTGTGAATTTCTCACGTAGAACTGCTTTCATTGTGTACCATAGATTCCTGTTTGTTGTATTGGCATTACCATTTATTTGTAAAAACTGACTAATTTCTTCTTTAATTTCCTCTGTTATTCTTTGTTTAGGAGAGTGTTGTTCAATTTCATGTGTTTGTGAAGTTCTTATGGTTTCTTATGTTGTTCATCTCCAGCTTAATTGCACTATGGTCTGATGATTTACATGGGAGAGCTTTGATTCCTTTGCATTTATTTAAGCCTGTTGTATGAGCTAGTATGTTGTCTATTATGGAAAATGACCCATGTGCAGCTGAAAAGAATGTATATTCTGGTTTTGTGGGGTGGAACACTCTGTAGACATCTGTTAAGTCCATTTGTTCAAATGCTCAGTTCAGTTCTAGTATTTTGTTGATTTTTTGTGTAGATGATCTGTCTAATTGCGATAGTGGGGATTTAGGTCCACCACTACAATTGTATTAGTGCTTATTTGATTTTTCATGTCCCTTAATATTTGTTTATATAGTTGGGGCATTAATATTTGGTGCATATATATTTATGATTGTCATCTCATCCTCTTGGATTGTTCACTTTGCAAGGATGTAGTGGCCTTCTTTGTCTCTCTTAATCAGTTTTAGTTTGAAATTTACTTTGTCTGTGAACAAGATAGCTACCCCTGCTTTTTTCTGGGCTCCTGTAGCATGGATAATTGTTTTCTATCTTTTCACTTTCAGTCTGTGAGTTTCTTTTTTAACTAGGTGTGTTTCTTATATACAACATATTGTTGGATTTTGCTTCTTAATCCATTCTGTAGTCTATGTCTTTGATTGGTGAATTGAGGCCATTAACCTTGATAGTTTTATGACTAATACGTATTGACATCATTGTCATGTTATTGTCCTGTTGTTGGCTCTTTAATTGTTCCCCTCTCCCTTTAGTTTCTTGCTTTGCCTAATTGATTTGCTCTGTTGGGCCTCATGGTGTTGTGACCTTGGTTGTCTTTTTCTAGGATATTGTTTAGAATTGTTTGTAGTACTGGTTTGCTATTCATGAGGTTTCTCAGGTGTTTTTTTGTCATGAAGTATCTTGAGGAAACACTGTTAATTTAGCATCCTCTTCTTGAAGAATCTTGCAGACTTTAATAATGGAAGTGTTGGAGTAAATCACAGATTATAATGTATAAATTTGTTTTGTTTTGGTACCGGGGATTGAACTCCAGTCCTTGTGCTAGCAAGGCAGGCACCGATCCGCTGAGCTAAATCCCCAGCCCTTATAAATTTTTTTTTATTTAGATTTTTAGAGTGAGAGACTGAATATATTTAGAGTCTGAAATAAAGTAGACAGGAGAATGTGAGAGAGAGGAAGGGAAAATTGGTGGGACTAGTCAAGTAGAAATTCAGGATGAATGATTAGGAATAAGGGAATATCAGGAAGAACTAACCTTGGAGAAGAGAGAGCTAGCTATATACTCTACCTCTGCAACAGAGGATAAATGCTGATGAAGCATTTGTAGAGTTTGTGGAATATTATAGGAGTATAGAATTGGCTTAATGGCATCTAATTGTTTTTTTGAAGTTAATCAGATTTCTGATAGGAGCCTGAAGCAGAAAAGAACTTGGTTACGACCCCTGGGACTAGAGATAAAATTTGGAAGGGCAGCTATGGGAAGTGGCAGAAGGAGCTGAGGATCAGAATGTAGAATTCCTGAGTGGTTTTGAGAGCTTGGAAGCAGTAATTTGTAGTGGCACCAGTCCACATGACTGCTGTATTTTCCCTAGCAGAACTCAGCAGCTCTGTTTTGAAAACTCTAAAAATGTTCATTGAAACTGAAACTGGAGGTACTGTGAAACCATGATAGTATAAGATAGCTATCAAATAGCATACATTCAAATTTATAGGTGATTTAGTGGACTGAATAGTTCTATGATTTCTAAACTTAGCAAATGCGATATCTCAGATATGAGACATATGTCATTGTTTTGTATTCAGGAATATCCTTGTTTTCTTAAACATTGTACATAATGACTACTTATATACTTCTCTCTGTCCCCTAAAACATTGGTGATAACACACACATATGATAAGCATGTTATGATCTTAATATTTCCATGCCTATTTGATGCCTAGAAACACATTTCATAAGATTACTCCTTGATAAATGATGTCTTGTGAAGGGAGATGAAAGATTAGTAAATCTGCGTTGAGTAAAGTTAGTAAACCTGAAGTTTCTCTTATCTCAAAATATAGTACTTATGTGGGCCTCTCTATAAAATTTGCCCTGGGCCCCTTCCTCTTTAGGTTGAGAAGTTTAATCTTTTCTTTCTGCCTTTACTTATAGCTTCTTTTCCATACCTTGTTCATAACAATATTTATCACTGAATTTTATGACTTTCCATATGCTTTTAGGTTCCATGAGGACAGAGACTGAGTTTTATTCAACTTTGTATTTTCAAAGTCTCCCTCTCACCTGGTGCAGATTACACACTAAATTAGTAGTAGGTATTAACTACATAAATGATAAATAACTTCCTCAGTTTAAAGGCCAGGAATGAGAGAGGAGTAAAATTAAACATTGTAATAATTTTAAACTTCTCTTCACCTTCAGTATCCTCTCATTTACTTTTATAACCTTTGAACAATCAAGAAAGATACTTACTTAGCTATTTGCTGTCAGATCCACTTATTGTGGGCATTGGAATAAGTAAAAAACATGAAATCTGCACAATTCAAAAGTGCACACAAAATCTTTAACAAAGTTACTGATAGATCAAAAATTGAGAGCCCAAATCTTCATTTTTCTTCTCTATGTTTAAATTCTATAGATAATACAGATTTAGAATAAGATCAGTGAAAACTTAACCAGACTTTCAGGGAGAAGTACAAACTGATTAAATAAATGTCAGTTTCTTGATGTTTGTAGTCTGAAACATATTTTCTTTTCTTGATCTTGTTTTGCTTTTGTTTGTCCAATGCCTTCTTCTACCTGTGGTCTATTTTTAAAATTACTTTGGAAGAATTACTGAATAATACATTATCTTGCTAACAGTCTTCTTGACTTAAGATCTTTAAATTAACTTTGCATTTATAAATACTCTAGTCTTGAGAACTTTTACAGGAAATTACATAAAACAGGCACAAAAATTCTAGAAAAATAGGACATAGTAACTTAAGATTCAAATAAATAATTATAAATAGTTATACTAGCTCTTGGGTTTTTATCTTGTATATATTGTTCCCAGCTTATCAGTAGTAGTCTTATTAATTGTGTATTTCTTAGCAGGTCACCCACTTCTCATAGAGCCTAGAGTTAATGTTATGTTCCTCTTTTTCTCATCATTTAAATTATCACTTTGTTTGAGAGATAATTATATGAAATATCTGTATAAGTCCTCGTGCTGAGACATTTATTATGAGGAAAGACACTGCTATGATGCATATCCAGAAATTTCGGTTATCAATCTGATTTATGACTTTTACTTGAAATAAAAAATTGGAAGCACACTGCATTTTGTGAAGCAGATAATTGTTGGTCAATGATAAACTCTGAAATAATTAAATAATCTAATCAGTTTGCAGTTATCATCTGTGCAGCTTTTTCAAAAGTGCTATGCTACTTTATTCTCTTGTATGCTTGCTAGCAGGTGATCATGCCAAGTTTTTAAAACATAGTGGTTATGGGTGGCATTCCTGATTATGAATGTGGGTGGTGGAGGAAGGCAAGGAGCAAGTAGGAGAGTCTTTCAAGTAATGAAAGAGAGAGCAGTGGTTGGTTCTTATACCAACACCCACTCCCACACACAAAGCAGCCTTACTTTGCCAATACCTGCAGTATATCATGTGCAAATAACTAATTTCAATATAATTAAAATAAATAAAATGTGCTTATGAGTGAATACACTGGCTGTAATTTTTCTTTTTAAAATGCCAGACATTTAAAGATTTTCCATGTTTCATGATTAATAAGATGATTATAATCTTAGAGAAGATGTATTTAGCTTATAGAAAATTCAATCTAGGCATCTGTTACAATTTTGTAGGTTAACGTACTATTTGGGATGACCTTTTATTTGTTTTTATTACCCCTTGTTTGAAAGATTGAATAATAAAATGAGAGCATAAAAGTGAGTTTATTGAAATTTGAAGTAACTATTTATTACTGTTACTTTATATACATAATTTTAACCTATACTTTTTAAAGTATAATAAATTAGCCAGGCGTGGTGGCACACGCCTGTAATCCCAGCACTTGGGAGGCTAAGACAGGATGATCGTTGTGAGTTTGAGACCAGCCTGGGCTAACAATAGTGAGTTCTAAGTCAGTCTCAACTATACAGTAAGATCCTGTCTCAAAAACCAAACCAAAACAAAACAAAATTAAAAGTAATAAGTTAAAACAAAATTTCAAAGTAACATCAACAATATCCAGGATTCATTACATTTCTTTTGTTATGGTAAGACAATTTGGAATGAACGCAATTTTCCTGACTAACTTAGAGCATGAATTTTCCTGTGAGTATACATCACATTCTCAATAATAACTACTCACAGAACATTCTGGGGTTACCAGTCTCTTGATGTTTTCACAGTTGGGCTTTATTCCCAGCACAAATTTAATATTATTACAAATTATTCAACTGATAAGTTTTTATGCATATATTTTGGGGCACAAAGAAATTACCACTCTGTAGCAGATTATGTGTTTTTGTATGAAATAGCAGTCATCGGTGTTCATTGTTTATTGAAATATTTCTTTTACTTTCATGGTCTACAAAGAACTATGTTGGTACCTGGGTTGTGTTACACAGTGGTACCTGGATTGTGTGAGATAAAAGTGATGAATATTTTAGAACTGATGTGCCTCCATTCTGATGCTTCCTAAAATATTTGTGTAAAAAAATTCCTTTTTATGAAAGATCAATGATATCTAATTTTTTATAGAGGCTAAAGCGACTGAGAGAGGAAGTAAATTATCTTATCCTTCTTCTTTTGAACATCAGAAACCCAAATCTAAAATGGAGAAGAAACCATAAATATATTTTAGAACAGAGACAACCCCCTCTTTTAGTCCTTTCTCTAATTTTGTCAAAATTCCATGTATATCTTGAGTTTCTTGTTGTCCATTCAGAAATAAATTTTAGGAATGTGAAGACAGGAAAGGAGCTAGGTATTAGAAAAATCTAGATTTGTTCATTACTAACAAATACTTAATGAATTAGAGGTGGAATCAGTCTCTTGCAAACAGGGATTGAATTCAAGAATGTTAGTCAGGTGGTTTTTCACCAGGATCTAGACTGCAGAAAACTCTTATCCTTTTTAATGTAGGGATAAATTAACCAGGAACACATTCTGAGTAAATATTCCCAAATCTCACCTTCCGTTATACTTTATTCATTGAAATTATTTCTCTTAGATACAAAAGGGCTGTTCCAAGACTGTCCTAATTTTTAGGGTCTTAGCTTCCCTCAGAACCACCGCCAGCTTTGTCCATTCCATTCTATGCTAAATGAACAGTTAGCATATCAGAGTTATCAACCAGTTATAGCAGCATGGCAGTGAAATAATTTCTATAGCTTCTTCTCCTCCTACCTGAATGACACTTACAGAACTCTTCTGTAATGATACTATGAAGCTGCCACTAAACATAGAGATATATTACCTTGTTTTGCATTTGTGAATTTTTGACCCCAAAGAATTCTTTTAGATCATGACAGATAATGGTAAAACTTTCCATTCAGTTATGGTGACAAAATATATTTAGATGATGTGGTGAGTATTGAAATACAAAATTATTAAATACTACTCAGTTCATGGCATCTTTTTCTAGCTAATTTGATCACTAATCTTGATATGTCACCTTTAATAGATTGAGAAACACCTAGCTAATTGGTGAAGTGCACTCCTGAATATGTCTGTGCAGATCATGGAGATAATGACCTTGGGAACTGGTCCGCTAGCCAGTTCCCGTCTGACACTGTTCTGCCCTGCTTCCCTGCTGCCACCACATGCTTCCACCATGACATTCCTGCCTTGGAGCTGGCTGACATTTGACTGAATACCCTGTACAGTGAACAAAATTGAAATTCTCCTTTATGTTGTAGGTTTCTTATGTTCTATTCCAGTGATGGGAAAGCTGACTCATATAGTCAATAAGGAAGAGAAAGAAAAGGAAATGCATGAGAGGCTTAATGTGTAGCAGAAACGGCAGGTAAGGCATTATGATCTGAGGATTTCTACAGAAGAGATTGCCACACAGAACCCAGGAAGCTGTTGGAATTAGGATTCAAAATCAGTAGATATATCAGTGTAATACACATCTTAGGCATATGTGTGATTTTCAAAGGTGATTGCCCATAGAGACCTTCCCCAATATACTCTTGTCACACTGTTAAGGCTCACAGGGTACCTCTGTTGATAAAGTTATGCTTTTCTTTTCTTCACTATACCCTGCCATGCTTTCCCAGGGAGAGAATTATGGAATTATCTGAGAGAGTGGCTGTAGTACAGTTATGTGGCTTGAGAAAATTAATTGTAATTTTTAACATGTCATTTTCTGACATTACATCTATGTGTTGTTTTAAAATGTAGGGATAGATATATAAGTATACCCTCAGTTTAAGAAAACCTGATATGTTAAATTATAAACTTAAAAGGTAGAAGAGTTAAGAACTTATTTTTATTATGAAATGACTTCTTAAAACAAAATGGAAGAATCACTCTTTGGCTCCACAGCGTTTTTTAAAATCACGGTACTGGAGAATTCAATTTAAGGATTTATGTATGTTTGGTAAATGCTTTACCACTGAGCTACATCCCCAACCTTTTAAATTAATTAATTAATTAATTAATTTTTATTTTGAGACAAGTCTCCTTAAATTCCCCCATGCTGCCCTAGAATTTGGGATCCTCCTGCTTCAGGCTCCCAAGTACTTTGGATTCTAAGTATGTGTTATTGCCCTGGTGTACATATATATTATAGCATATATAAATATGCTATTACTACTATTATATATATTTGTTTCAAACTGAAATGAGATGTTTTCTTCCTTCCCCCAAATTTTCCTATATGAGGTTATTTAACAGATACTAGAGATGTCACCCTTTGACATTATTAGAGAATTTTTTTTTTATTTTTGCAATTCTTAGGAAATAATAAGGTTAGATTTCTGGGCTTTTCTAATTATAGTTATTTTTCTTCAAAAACAAGTAATAAACACAGCAAGTGTCCAGCCTTGACTTACTGGTAGTACCTAAATTTCCCACCCTATGTGTAAGACTCTTGGTTCAATCACCAGTAAAACAAAGAAAAATAAAATTTAGAATTAGAACATTAGATGTAAGTTTTAAAAACATGTATTTCTCAAAGTGTACCAAAGCATTAACAGAACACCTAGTATTTGTACAGCACCTATGTAGCAGAATTCTGCTAGTTATTTTATATATGTCAACTCATTTGACCTATTCTTTTGGACAAGGAAAAGAGAACATAAAAATACATTTAAGACTTTATAGCCAGTAATAATTGACACAGAATTCATGCTGAAATGTTTGACTCCAAAATCTAAGGTTATTTCCTCCTTTTTTCCCTTTCTTTTCTGTCTATACCAGCCATTTTATATTTTCTTTCCCTTCTCCTTGCCCCTTCCTTTATTCCTTCATTTTTTTCTAATAGTTCTCTGCTTGCTATTGAGATTCCTGTCACTGTATGTGGCTCGGGGTATTCAGAGTTGTTCTTGGGAATTTCAAATGCAGTCTAGGATGAACTATTCATTAGTTTTCTGACTGTCTGAGTGGATGGCTAGAGAAAATAAAATAGAAAATTTATATTTTTATAATAATTCTACATACTTTATTATTTCTGTTAGTAAATAAGACTGAAATGACCAGTAACATTCAAATGCATAAACTATTAAGAAATATTTAATACACTTTAAAATCTCATGAGTGGCACTTCCCTCCATTCAGAGTACTAGTTGAAGACCTCCAAAGAGCCAAACTTGATGCAACAAAATTTAACACATAGGAATGGACAGAAACAGGATAGACAGGAGATAGTTAATAGGAAAAATTTAACCCTAAGATTATGATTTTTTTAAATGTTCTTCCAGCTATGTTTAAATAGGTCCCTTGAAATCATAAGCATAGCACTTAACAGTTTCAATACTATCTTTTGAATAATCTTATTAATGACTGCATTGTTGTGCATTATGCTTCTGAGTGAATACCATAGTTTACTGAACCATTGCCATTTTTCTCTTTGAAGGCACATAAAAGTGCTTCTACTGCCGTCAATTTCTTCACCCATATAATATCTCATTCTTTTATTTATGTGGTGAGTAAATGGTAAACTGATGGCTGAACATCCAAATGAAGATACTCTGTTTATATTTGGATGTACAGGATATATGTTAGGACAGGAAAAGTAAACTTCAGTTGTTATAGCAATGTTTCTATAGCATGTCGTGAGGCAACAAATGATATTTTTGTATGATAAAACCTTCATTAGTAAATACTTAAAGTGTCAAAAGAAAGTAATAATCAAAGTAGGAGATGATTTGTAAATTACTGTTTACTTGAGCAAAAGACTACTAAAATACAAACTTTTTGTATTTGGTAACTAATTAGAAAATAAAGTCACACTGAAATAATTTTTAAAGAGAAAATATGGTTTCTATAACCTTTAAATATTTGATGTTTATTCCAATTTAACAACCCAAACATGGTTTATTTCTTTGTAAAGACTACTGATAATTTTCCTAAGTAATCTTTTTGGCAAATATGTATTAATAAGAAATAAGCATGAATGTATTAGCTAATTAAGGGTTTTCATTCTTTTGTGTTTAATGCTGATAGACACAGATTTCAGTCTATTGTGGTCACTGGTATCTGTATAGAAGAGGTATTTTTTATTTTACATAGTTGAGCGCACAGTATTTACACTTTTGCATTACTTTAAAGGAAGTATCCTCGTTCAAGGTTTATATAATTCTTTTTGGCAATACTGTTATTCTTTTAGCAGAATACTAGACTAATATTGTATATGTAAATTTTTTGTGCCAATTACTCTTAAATTTTTTAAAAGCAAATTTAATATTTTTTATCTATTCGTGAGTATAGCAGGAAAACATTTTCTCTTATATTGAGGGAGATGGCTGTTTTGAAGACCACTTACTATTGATGAAAGTGAGCAGAAATATAAAACCCTGTTTGTCTTTCTGTAATATAAACATTAGGAACTTCCATATGGAAATAAATGGCTCTGGACTGAGTACCTGACTCCTCAAGCCTCTGTCATAGGAACATTCAAGAAGGCCAAATGACTTGAGTGCCATTGCCTTTCAGATTACAAGTGTGCCAGTTATCTTAAATAACTAAAATGATTTCATGGAAATTCTAAAATTCAGCGTTTGCATTTATTGAAATTTTTTAGAAATTATAAGAACACTAGAAATAATAGAACCATAAATATTGTAGTCATACAGTTATATCCATAATCATAACAAATACTATATAATTCTTTCTTCTTTTTAATCATTCAATGTTCTAAATTCACTTTGTGGTAAAGATTTATATTTTGATGAAAATTTGCTCTATTGCTGCTCAGAGAATCTGAGGGAATTCACAATGGTGATTAGTTGGGAAGGCATAAGTCTCCATTCCTTTTTTCCTAATGAAATGTTTTATTAGGAGTTTCTATGAAAGATGTGGCTTCTCATTATTAAAACCAGTAATGCTCATGTAAGCTTTCTTTCCATAGAAGCATTCTCCTTACTACAATTTTAAATCATTTATAGTCATCCTATTAATGAAGACTCTTGGGGTCTTTTCCATTTCTGATTTTGGTAACTGAATTTTTGAGTTGCTTGCAAATCTTTCACAAATCACTCTATAGCAAAATATTGCTACCAAACATTCATTGATTTATTTATAATAGAATTCAGAATTTCCACTGTTGAACAGTCAAGGAAACACATTTATTATTTAAGATTCATTAGATGCTCAAGGAGCCTTTTAATGCAAGCAGGAAGTAATAATTTACTGGTGTCAGAAATAACTCCAATGAAGAAGTTTGTGTCAGAATAGACATAAAACAGGAGTAGATCTAATCCTGCCAAACTATTCTTATTCCTATTTGAAATACGATATTTATTTCAGTAGTTGAGTTGAGAATTGCATAGCAATTTATGTGGATAGTATATCTCTTCAGTTTTGCTGTTTTTGTAAAATTTGAATGTTTAGAAAGATTTGAAAAATCTAGAAAAAAATCTATTACTTCATCTATCTTCATTTTTCAGAAACAAAATCTTAACTGAGAAATATGTTAAAATGAAGACTGGAACTTCAGAGTCGGTGTTTCAAGTTAGGTCACCACAATATGCTGCTAGTAATTGAATTTTTAGGAGCTCTTCTAAATCTCAGCACACCTGGCTAACGTGTATGTGCCAATCTTAAGACTATAAATCTTATTCTGTAGTTAGAACCCAATTGACAGCCTGTATAAAGTTTAAAAAATAAAGTAGGATGAAAAAGAAAAGAAAGACTTTATTTAGCATTTATCATCCTAGACTTTAATAAACATGCCTGTAAGATAATAACAGAAAAGAAACAGTTTGAGAAATATCACATCCAGAAAAGCAGTCTTTACAAATGAACTTGTTTTGGAATTTTGCATTTTGCTACTTAAGTTAAAATCTTGATTAGATGGTTGGGTATTTTTCCTTTATCCATTTAATGGAATCCAGACATTTATGAATGGTTTTTATTTTCCATTTCCACTCTAAGCTTTTTGAGGCTAAGATGTGTGATTTTCTGCTAATTTTAATACAGTATTTGTGACTTTTTTTCTTAGAATATTGAGTTCATTTTTGTATACAGGAAAGAGATTTTTTTCTCTTCTTATTGCCTTCATAATTGAAATCTCAGTTTTGTCTTCATATAATCTTAGTAGTTTTTTGTCATAATAAAAATTATATATTAATGTAAACTCTATTTCTCTGTTCATGGTACATGGATATGAATGACAGAGTTTAAAGAGAACATGAAATATCAAAGCAGTTTATATGTAATTATTCTCTTAAAACAATTATTTCTCATTACAATATTTAGTGATATCATGAAAAATAAAATTGTTTATATAGACTAATCAGAACTTGTACTAATTCGCACATTGCTTATTTTTATTAGATTATTAAGTAATGTAATTAAAAGAGATAGCCTATTTAGACTATGCGTGAAAAAGCATATCCAAGAAAAGGGTAATTTAATACTATCTTTTATTTAAAAGATCGTAGTAAACCAGCCAATTGTTATTTGCATTTATTTTGAAAATCTTTATTCCATTCTGGTATTTAGAGTAGATTTTAGCAATCTATTGTGGTAATGAATTTTTGCTTTAATGAATGCTATTTGATATATCCTAAGGAGTTATGTAACTACCATGACATATTTTTACTCAGTAATTTCCATCTCAGTAGAGACAAATTTAAATAAGCAATGTTATTCAAAACTATTCCTGAAATCTTTGATTTGTTTTCACTGTATAGGAAATATTAAGCTTAAAACTGCAAAGTGATTGAAGCTAAATGGGAGCCTACTTTGATTATAAAGGAAAATGATATTCAATTAGACAGTTTCATACCTGTGAGACTTTTCAACAGATAGTGGGTAGTGTCTATTTTTAAGAACATAAGTCAGCCTGCAAATGGATTCCTTAGAAAGATATGTATGCAACTCTGCTTGAAGATGCATTCCCTTAATTTGCAATACTGTCACCTTTTGACTGACAACTAGTGAATATGTTGCATTGATTTTTTAATACTTGACAGTTTATACAAGCCCAGAACAAATTGGTGAAATCCTAGCTCATGAAAAAACAGTGGTAAAAGAGCCTTTCTTTTGGTTTTCTGCTTCTTAACTCATGTGTTCTGTCAGGATGCAATATGTAGTAGATTGATTGCTTACAGTTGAAAAAAATGCTTAAATTCATATTTTCTACTAACTATAATAAAGATTGTTCAGAGTATTTATATGTTAATCATTTTGGTGCAGTCCTGAGAATGGAGTTCTCTCAGTCACAAATTGGAATCATTTCTACTCAAAAATCACATCAACCAGAAAAATTCCACTTGAATAGATGAGGAAGTGAATTCCATATACTATGAACATAAATGTAATAATTGAGCTTGATTGTGCTTGTCATTATGTTATAGATATTTTAATGTTCAGATGGTCCTTTTGAAATTATGTGTAATTTAAGAAGTTTTTTTTCTTAAAATTGGCATTATCTGCAGAAATATGTATTGATAAACTGTAAGCCCTGATGTTTCCCTGTTGCTATCTTTAGCTAGTGTTGACCGATCTATATCTCATTAAAAATTTACAGTGCTGGACATAAAATTGTGCTATAAATCTTCACATTATTTTTAATTAAGCTTTGTAGACTCTTGTTGACTTTGGAATTTTAATATGTTATCATGAAAAACCATCCAAAGTGTAAGGAAAGCTGTCTTAGATGTTGTTTATATTATAGAGTTTCTTTGTGCCACAGGGCAAGTTATAATAAAATGACAAATTACTGGCAGTAGATTAACTTTATTTTTCATTTATTTCAGTCTTCTTTCATACTATAATAGCCTTTTTTAGTAGCAAAGCTGAGGCAGAAGAGTAGACTAAAGAATCCCCTATAGCACCAGTGACTTTTAGTGTTAGAGAAAGCAATACCTGAAATAGAGAGCACTGGCCTCCATTGCAGCTGGAAATCAGTGGAAGCAAAGAATTACAACTGACTCATGATTAGATTTTCTGGTTAATCAAGGATTAGGGAGAAATTCCTAATAATTAGTAGAAAACACAGAATACTGTTTTGTGAAAACTATGCCTTCTAATTTATATATTATCTAAAATTTTTTTCAGAAAGTTAATTTTATTTTTATTAGTATTTGTTTTCATTACACAGTGATTACATTCATTGTGGAGAGTTGGTACATATACATAAAACATATTGATTCTTTTATGTCCCTTTTCTTTCCCTTTCCTTCCTTTCCTTCTTTCTTCATCTCTCTTTATTATTTTATTTTATTTTGGTACTCTTTTCATCTCTTGGTCCCCTTGCCATTTGCAAAAGATCTGTTTCTCTGTTCCTGTTATCTGTCTTTTATTTTTACTCTTTATTTATTTTAAAAATCTGTTAAACAAAGGTATTTTTTAATTGTCTGCTGCAATACTTTATGTGGCCGCTGCAGAGTTTTCCCTTTCTTATTAATGCCTAGCATTTCCTGACTACTCCATGCCTCATCATCTTCTGAACTTCAAGCACTTCTCTTTCCCTAAGGGAATGAACATTATGTGTCCATAACCTTTGAAAACAATCCCTGTAGTTATGCCAATTCTACTTCTATAAGAGTGAGCATTAATAGGATTTTCCAAAAGGAAGTAAAAATGCATGCTACCTGTACTGAAACAGCTTTCTTTTCGTTTGTTTGTTTGTTTGTTTGTTTACTCTTTCTTTCATATGAACTGGAAAGGACAGTAACAGCAGTTTGATATTAGTCAACTTTAGAGTTCTTGAGTGTTAGAATTTCTCACTGGTGGTCTCATCATAGTCTCTCTTTGTGCTATAGAAAAGATGACAGTTTGAAAGTTATCTCTATAAATACAAACATTTTTATTTTCCAAATTTATATTTACTTAGAAAAACTTTTTTTAAATTTCATATTTGTCTTTCTCCTTATCCATATTACTACAAGCAAAAAGTTACAAAATACATATACAGCACCATCAACCATAACACAAATAAACAAAAGCAAATCAAAATGCACGTTTTTGAGGATTTTAGGCACCTAAAGGCTTCTGATGACTTTAAACCAGATCCCTTGGATGTCTTCTTTTTGGTGAACATGGAGATACTCTTTCCACTCTTAGTCATACATCATTTTTTGTTGCTAAATGAGTCTTTCAGTGAACTACAGAACAGGCTAAACCAGGCTATCTAAAATGCTATGACATGTTTGCTTTTGAAGTCAGTAGACCTTTTTTATCCAAATCTTCTTTTAGAACATTGCTATATATTTACCATAAGAGTTAATGAAGTACACACACAAACACACACACACACACACACACACACACACACAAGCCATAACTGATGATAAAAAATACACGTGGCAATTTTTTCTAGGGTCCTAGCTACCTAGAATGTTAATAAAATCACATTTAATCTGAAGTGAAAATAGTCTAATTTGAATTGGATGAAATTTTCTGGTTTATTACTTTAGCAGATAAATTTATTAAAAACTTACAGTTAATAAAAAAACCCCACTGAATCATAAATGGAGAGGGAAAAATATATGCACCTTATCTGGTTTCATGTACAAAATTTCCAAAATAATTTATAAAAAATGTGCCCTTGTAGTGATAGCTCATATGCCAGGTTCTAGCCTAGGGCTCAATTTTTTTCACCTGATTTTTAAACTGATTAAATTAGAGGCTAAATTATGCTCTGTATTGTAGTTAAGCCATGTGCTATTAGGAGGGCACCCTAGGACTATCTATGGTCTACAGCTGACCACAAACTACTTGCCTTTTTACCTTTTATAACTGCACATGATTGCTCAGGAGGAAATTCTCAGAAATCACATTCCATCAGTGCAATCTAAAGTTGAGGAGTTGAGAAATAGGATTTTTCTGCTTGTAGACTTTCATAATTTTTGTAGACTCTGTGGGCCTTTTGGGTACATTTCTCAGGAAGAGATCAAATAGGAACAAAGGAAAAATTCTCTAGTTTCTTTGGGATTTAGATTATATTTGAATAACTGAATGCCATAAACTCATCTACCTTAAAAAGATTTCTCTTCTTCCATACATAAACTAACAGTTCTGGTAACATTTATAACTAGCATATCAATTAATATACCCAATCAAAGCTGTAGTCTTTTTAACTATCTACCATTTTAAAATGGTCTCATGAAATTTCATGATCTTCCATCCTGTACCACCAATGAAGACTCCTATAGTTACTCATTCTTTAGACAGTTCTTGTGTTTATCTAACTTAAAGTCTAATTAATGTGTATTGTTCACTTTTTTCAGTTTTGTCTATGATCTACTTTTCTTCTGGAATTTTCACATTTTAAAAATTTATTCTTATGTTGATTTATTCTTTCTATGCAATATAAACAGAAAAAACTAATGTTTAAGATCAGTTTTATATGTTACATTTTACTTTTCTTGTGTTACTTAGATATGTATATCTGTGGTTTTAAGTGTATCTTTTAAAGTAGGATTTTATAGATTTTATTATCTGAATAACAAGGAAAAGTATTAGCCAGGTGTCCAACATATACTCCTTTTCTTGGATAACTAATTTGACAATTTGGTAGATAGTTCAGTTGGGTGTGGGTTTTTATAGTAGTATTTAGGATATTGCCTTAGTTGTTTTCTTTTATTGAAAAGGGAATATTTGATTGCAGTTAAATTGTGAAGTTCTAAAGCTATGTTAGCTAAATTTTTTACCATGTCAGCAAGCAGAATATTGTTTGCACTTCTTTGCTTTTTAAATGCTGCTCAGGGAGCTGCGTAAGTTATAATTGATGCACAGAAGAGATTTCGAATTTTATATGCCTATAAATTGGCACTGCTACATAGACTAGAAAGATGAGATTGGAGAAGTTATTTTCCCATGAGAATGATACAAATTACTGTCAAACTGTTTATGCTTGCTATAAAAATATTTTCAGTGTACAGGTATTTGCTTACTAGCAGGGTGGCACTCTTATTAGAGAAGAATAACATTTTGAGCCAAATGAATGTTTTTCAGTACCTTGCATATTGTTGCAGTAGTCTGTTTTAGTCATTCCAGGACTTAAGTACCAATAATTATATCTGTTCTTTAAAACTCGTAAATTTACTTAAGGTTGGAGTTTTAGAATTTTAGGGAACTACAGAGTTTATCCAGTTCAGCTTTCTTATTTTATATATGAAGAAGATGAGGCTTAGAGAAATTTTAAAATATGCCAAGGTTGGAGACTTAGAAATTTGTTTAAATGAAACAAAACTAAGATTTTTGCTACTTTATTTCATTTATGGCATAGCTCACATCTGATGAAATAGCTATACTTAATATTCATTCACTTCAAAAATATAAAAGCCTTTATTATCCTCTTACATTTAACCCCCAGCTGACTTAAAATTTACAGATGAATTTGTAGATCTTGTTTTGGTAAAGAAGGCCAAAATTTTAAAAGCAAAGATGAAAGTGAGTATAGCATGCTATTTTATTACTTCAAAAGCATTTTAGTAATGTCAGTGTCGGGAGTGTGATTCTTTACTCAAATAAGCTGGCAATCACTGATTTGCTGAATTATTTAATGTAGTTCAAAAGGAATGCTGAGCTGTAGGTGCTTTGTAGTTGGGACCTAGAGGAAGAACTCACAGCCTGAGGTTTTGTAGGCATTTCCATCCTTTACTCTGTAAGTGACTTCTAATAATTAATGTGATATATTTTGCATATGGAGATACTGATTCTAACTGACCATTTATTAATGTACTTTATTGTTTTGTTTCCCCTTTACTCAATAGCTGAATTTAAGAAATCTCATATTTTTGCAGTGAATTTCTTTGTTGTTCTCCTTGTTTTACAGAAGAGAAACAGGGTTAGGGAGCATAAAGCTAATGGAAGGTGACAGTGAGACAGTTTGATGTACTCTAGAATAGGAAGAAACTCGGGTTTGCTTTCACTTAGACTACTTTTTTTTTCTTTCATCTGAGGAAAACACCTTTGATATCTTTACTAAAAATTTAATAATATGAAAATACTAAGAAGTAATTTGTTTATATCAAAGTTATCTAGTAGAAATACGATATAGTAGCTGGATATGTTTCATTGCCCACAGTGATGTTTGTTTTGGGATTTGTCCTTAGGATTGGCTTATACATATTATACTGTAATTGCTGATCTGTAGGTAGTCTCCCTCAATTATTTTAAGACTTGCATGATATTACTTTTGTAGAAGTTTGCCTGTGTAGAAAGGAAAGGAAAACAGGAGAGAGAGAGAGAGAGAGAGAGAGAGAGAGAGAGAGAGAGAATTATTAGGCTAAAATACTTCTCCTAAGAGAGAGCTATTTAAACATAGAGATATTTGAGCTATTTTAGAGAATCTTGACTTTGCTTTAAAAGGTTTGTCCAAACTGAAAAGAAGAAAGAAGCTAAAATTAAAACAAAAAGACAAAAACACTTTACCCATGCAAATCCATGCAACCACTGGCACCACAACTACCACCATCACCATACAAAAAAAAGCCTTTTCATAAAAGATCTGGTAAGGTGAAGTAAGAAATTTTAAGAAGATGAGAAACCTTAGTGCTTATATTCCTTAGCCCCAGCCTTTGCCCCAGAGTAAGGTCATGTGTTGGCAGTATTGAAAGCATATTTTAATGAACTAAATTTTAGGCTAATGGGGGTGGTAGCTATACTGATAGAGATGAATGTGAGGAACATGTTTTCTTGCACATGCTTTCTGCAGTGCTGTAGGAACATGAGCATGCAATAAGCAGAACTGGAAACAGCATTTTCTGGGGAACATTTCATGGGCATTTTCTTTAAAGCTATTTGCAGATAAATAATGTAGTAGATATTATTAAGAGTTATTTGCGTTTGTCTCACTAACTTTGCTAATGTTACTCAGAGGTCTTATTTTTTAGTAAATACAGTTGGCATTAATTTTAAATGTTGATTTTCTATTGTTAGGCCTTTCTAGATAGAAGTTATTTCTGTTTCTTTCCTGCTGTATCCATATATCTCACATTCCTGGTTATGTTAGGTCTTTATCTTATTGGAAATCTATGAATCTTTACTAAAGACTGCAAGTATTTATTTTTACATTTTCTAACAATATTCCTAATTTATGACATTTCCACAAAAAATTAAAATACATTTCTCTGTGAAATGTGGCCTGATTATAAGGATCATGAACTCAGGAGCCAAACTGCTGGAATGTGAATCCTGACTCTGTTACAGATTAACTATGTGACCTATTAGCAAATTATTTAACATTTGTGTGCCCTTGTGTTATGTTTATAATGGAGGAAATGATAGCATCTATTTCATAGAATTTTTGTCAAGATAAGATAAATATATCTATAGCATTTTATTTTATAAATTATATAAAAAACTATATGAATTATGACATGTTAGAATACTTGTATATATACTTGTAGTTTAATAGTATAGGGCTGGGGATTTAGCTCAGCGGTTCGGTGGCCTGCCTTGCAAGTGCAAGGACCTGAGTTCAATCCCCAGTACCAAAAAAAAAAAAACAGTATAATAATAACAATAATAACTTATAATACTTTGTATATGAGCTCTTTTAAGAATTTGTGTTTACTGATATTTTTATTCTAAAGGACAGATATATTGTCAATATGTAGTTGTATAAGTGAGAATTATATTTCATTGTCTTCATTTAATTTTATCCTTTTTTTTCCATACATGGAATTAGGGTGTGGTCATCCAAATATGAAATTTTTAGGTTAGAACAGATATAAAAATACAGAGTATCATTTTTCAATGTCTTTAAAATAAAGAAAACATTTAAATTATAAATATATGATTGTATCAATTGGATTTATGTAGCATTTTGTATTCATATGATGGTTATACTAAAATATACACAAGCTAATTCAGTACAACTTAGAAAGAGCTCCTTTCTTGCTTTTGAGTTTTTTCAGTATTCTCCAGTGACTGTTATATTGCCAGAAAATGTTTAGGTATCAAAGATACACTGTTGAAACTTTCAGATCTCATAAGTATTTTTTCCCTCATAGTATGGGAATTTTGTGGTCTTAATTGTTAGTAACATCAAGTATACATTCAGTATACAGAGCTGTTGTCTATCTATTTGCAGTTTAAAAACTTTATTCTCTTATAATGTCTTAATTATTAAATGCAGTGGAAAAATCTGAAATATTTCTTAAAAAGGAGAACAGACACTGTGGAATTGTAAATAACTTTCATCGTTATATAAGCCACCTTTTCATTGAATTTGGATCGTAAGTAGTATTTTGCATCCTGATTTACACTATTATTTAGACTATGTATCCTTTTTGTTCCAAATGGATCAAAAACCTGAAATAGGAGCATTTTCTGCCCTTCCCCATCCTTTGGCAAGTTTATAACATCGAGGTGCTATTCTCAAGTGAGTTTCTCTTCTCTGTCTAGCATACACTTTTTGGAATGGTTTGGACGGTTGGTGAATGTTAATTGTAAAGCCAACACTAATAGCACAGTGTAGCAACATATGTTAACATACAGAGATTTCATGATGGGTGCACAATACAAGCAATGCTAATGCCCAGGCTTGATAAAGCAGTGCTCTGGAGCCATTTGGTGGCTCACCATTGTGGGCCACTTTCTTTAATTCCCAAATTTTAATATTATGGACATGAACTCACATGTTAATTTTTATTAAATTTTTTCTCTGAATATATTTATACACATAATAAAATGATCAGAAATTGTTACTGAATTAAATTTATCTCAAAATGAGTAACCCATGCTACCAAGTTGGCTTCTATTCTCATTACATAAAATCTTCTTCAAAATGTCTAATTAAAGTAACAATTTACTGTATTGCCAACTCCTCATTAGAATATTAGAGATCCTTATTTAATTTGCTGAAAAAATATGAAAGATGAAATTCCATTGATCCTTAAGGTGTATATTCTATTCCATGTGTATTTCTTCATTTGATCTTTGGAGAAAGGGAATTATACTCTTTCTAAAGTTGAGGTCCTGATTTTCTCATTGTTAACAGTGGTCCCTATTATGCTGCTTCCAACTGAGCAAGGCTAGGAAGAACTTCACAGCTGGCTGGGCACCTGACATGCCTAAGGCAGGTACTCTGACCTGCACACATAGCCCTAGTTCCTCCTGGGGAGCATAGCAGTTTCCATTCCCTGAAGTGCTTAATTTATTCCAGGCTATGAATAGAATGAGTTTGTTGATTTGGGACTAGTGACATTCCCCTTGCACAGCCTCAGGACATGATTATCCGCACCAGGGTCAGGCTAGAGCCTCCCATCTGACCCTATGCAGTCCTCTTCCTGACCACTTAAGACCAATAAGAAGCTATTAGAATGTCAGGTTCTCTAAATTTATTTATATTGGCATCCTCTTTTGCTTTTATCCGAGCTTAAACTTTCTAGAAATTTGATTACAAAACGTCAGATAATTTTTGTTACATGTGAGATATTAATACATAACTCCGGAAAGTCATAATGTTAGACTATTTTCTTTTGGAACACATGCTTTTTGAATTCATAATGTATGCAGAGCACATATGTGACAAAGAAATAAAACAGGAAATAATGGTCTTACTTATAAGGCAAAAAAACTTAGAGACAGAAAATTTGAGAAATAAGTAGATGAAATATATTGATGGTTGATTATGTACTGTGGTCTGATTGAATACCTGATATTTTTTTAAACACATACACAGAGCAAACATTGTTTGAAAAGTTTTCTTATAGATTGGGAATTGTACTCTGAGTATTTAAGTAGGCTCCAAAAGAATGGAAAGCTTGTTGACATGAGAAGTTTTTGCCAGGTAGGCAAAACTGGTGTCTTCTTAGCTGGGGCTGTCTTCTCCTTACTGCCTTCTTGATAAATATTGTTGCATTGAATCAGTTTTCTCCAAAGAGGAAGAAAGTTTAAGGTCTCTGATGCTGTCAGCAGAATTAGCCTAAACTTTTCAGATTCTCATGTCCTTTGTGCATATGGATTTGTGATCAAGGGGGAAAAGAGACATACTAAAATTAAGATATTTGAATTTATATTTTATGCTATATTTTTAGATGTAAGAAAATATGGAAGGAGACATCTTTTACTCTTAGACATTTTTTTAAGAAAAAAGAAAATAAATCAATTGAAATAGATGAAGATTGACATTCTTACTGGTGTTTGAAAGAGAATAGGACAAGGAAGGAAATGTTGTAAACTTAAACTTTGACACACTACTTAGGGGGAGGTGTTGACTTGATTTAGGTACTGTTCTAGATGTTTAAATAATTTCTTGAATATGTGAGAAATAATCCATCCCACTCTTATTGGACACAGCAGTTATACAAAGTCACTCATTACAGCAGTTTGAAATGAGTGCTTTTTGCATATATGAATAAAATGCAGTGAGTTGATACAGAAAGAGGGAAAGTATGCAAAGCGCATGAAAGGTTCCCCAGAGCAGCATGTTAGGAAGATTTTTTTATCTTTGTCTTTTAGAAGAGAACAAAAAGGATGTTCTAAGGGAGACCACATGAATGAAGACAGATCTGGAAGTGCAAGAAGCAGAAGCTGGATGTATATCTAGTGAAAGGGGGTTCGCGTGCCCTTTCGGGTGCCCCTTCCCAATTAGGCCACTCACGCACCGAGAGGTCCGGCAGGAGATCTTCATTGTAGGGAGGCGAGCAGGAGGCAGGAAGGCAGAGAGAGTAGAGAGAGAGAGAGGAGGAAGAAGAAGCAGAAGGAGAGAGAAGAACAAAGAAAGGAAGGTCCTTTTATCAGTTTTGGGGTGGGCTATTGCTTATTTATGAGGAGTGAGTTACTTTTAACCTATCACAGGCCAGATTGTTTTTATGGGCCCAGTCCTGTAGACACAGGTTTCAACTTTCCTGGACCACTGTGGCCTTGGGGGGAAGGGAAACCAGAAATAAGGGCATGAGGTCATTTTAGGAGCCAAGATGTACCAGGAGAATGCAGCCTGTGAGGTGGTGTCACAGCATACTTTAACATGATCAATTCCCTAACATTCCCCACTCTTTGATTTTGGATGACAGTCTACAGCCAACATATCTATGGGCAGATGGAAAAGGGGCGGAGTGTCTGTCTTCTATAACTATTTCCTGCAGAATTGGGGTGAGGAGTCAACCTAGGGGCAGGCATGGAGATTGGTCGGCTGAGTTGTCCTTTATGAACATGGAATTGTTGACAGCAGCAGCGTTATCATTGGAATTGTTGGTTGGGCTTCCTGAGAAAAGTCCAAGCACACAAATCAGTTAATGAGGGAGGGGAGAGTAAAAGATAATTTGTATGAGGCTGTGGACTGGCTGGAGGGTTATTAAGAACAAGTATAAAGGTAAAGATTGTGACTTCAGACAGGGTGAAATCTGATAAAGTTTTTTGGAGTCATGTATTAGTGATCTAGTCGGCTATGTAGGTAATAGGAGGAGGGTGGGGAGTAAACCAGAAAATATCAGTCCAAAGATCATTTAGAAAATGTTTAAATTGAGCCAAGATCTGAGCTATGGTTAGTTGGTTGGCTGTCATGTAACACGGTGGTCTCACTGGGTTCTCTGGCCTGAAGTATCAGCTGGCGAGCCATCTGTCGGGAGACTTGAGTGGAGAGGCGACTGACCTGGGATTAAATAAGATGGAGAACACGGGGGCAACTGTATAGGTAGATATGGAAAGGGCAGCAGAAATCAGCTGTGGGCCAGTCTGAAGAACGGCAGGAATTTGATGATTTGGTCAAAGAACTGGCATAAGGTGGCCTGGAATGTGATTTCAGGAGATCATACCTGGGTCTGAAGGAGGGCTGAGTTAGGCTGGGAGTGAGTCAAGGTACACACCAGGGGCTTATTGGCTTGGGTAAGGTTTGGGAGAGAAAACGGGAGCAGGAGAGGAACCATTATTGTTTCCAGTAATTAAGAATGGCAAAGAATGAGATTATGAGGTAATAAGTCAATGAGAGTAAACACCTTGAAGTAAAATTATAATTGGGAGGAGATACTGTGGCCAATCCCATCCCAAGGACAAGTCCCAGAAGTATTAATATAAGAAGACTTAGGATATCAATGGCTGCTGTAGTGTGAAATTGGTCACAATACCCTGTGAGAGGATGAGAGGGTAAACAGTTAGGTTGGCTTATCTGACTCAGGAATGGATGATGGTGAAGGATCCTGGGCAATATTTAAATTTAGAGCAGGGCTTTGAGTGCATTGTCTCCTGAAATCAAAGTCTATGAAGTTTTCTGGATAGACCTGTTTTACTTTAGAGTGGTGGTAGCTGAACTTTAGTTAACTTGACAGCTGTGGGAGTAACCATAAGTGTCTTATATATGGCCCTTTTCATATATAAAGTCTCTCAAGACACAGGGTGGCCTTTCAAACAAGACCTCATATGGGGAGAACCCAGTATGACTTGGAGTATCTTTTATTTAAAAGAAGATCAAAGGGAGCCGATCAACTCATAACCTGGTGTTATTTGACAATATTTACCTTAAGGGTATAATTTATCATTTTTTAACCTTACAAGAACTCTGAGGTCAATAAGTAGTATAACAGTTTAGCTAGATCTTTCAATTCCCTAACATCTAGAATGCATCGTAAATGTAGAGGTTGTAAGAGAGATTTGGATATGTAAGTAGGCCACAGCATGAGGCGTCATGAGTATGACAGAAAAGCACTAAGAAGTTAGGAATTATATAAAGGGAAAGCACTGAATAATGTATATAAGAAAGGAAATAAAAAAAAATCACCACCTACAAAGGATTACAGAGGAAGACAGGGTACCCTGCCAGAGATTTTTGCAGTGATCCAGGAGAAAAATCACAACTAATTGAATGTCAATAATGAGAGTCAGAATGGAAAGAAATAGATGGATTTAAAGGGTGTTAAGGTTGTATTGCTCTAAATCTAAATGACATGAAGGCTGAAGACTAAGAACTCTAGAATTTACTCTCGTTTTGGGTTTAAGTGCCTTGGTAATTGTAGCAAGTTGGAGTTCAAACAGATTTTTGTATGGATGAGAATGAACTCAGTCTTGGACATGTTAAATTTAAATTAATGTAGGTCAGTCGGTTATCCCTCAAGCAGTTGATTCTGAATCTGGCAATGGAAGTTAGGGAACCACCAGAGATATAGATCATGGTGAAAATCATGTATGTGTATGGGATTTTCAGAAAAGAAGAGACTCTAGTGTTATGCTCAGGAAAGCACAAACAGTGACTTTGGACCCTGGAAATCTCCTAAGAAAAAACTATTCCATTTCATTAAGGCAGCCTGCTTGTCAACTCTTTTATAGTATTTCTAATAATGGAAACTTTATTTTCTTGTACTGAGTATATCATTCCTTATTGTGTCCAGCATTCTGACAAGAGTCTTTTTCCTGAACTATGTAATGTAGGACTTTACAAACTATGTTCTCTGAAGTACTTTCTGCCATTCTGCAAGATGCTAATAAATATCAAAAGGAATTCCATGTTCAAAGAAAGAAAATGAAAGCACTTTTTTATATAGGACTATCTCAATCCTTTAACAATATACACAAGGAATTTCTAAGGTAGAGTATAGTTTGTGCAGTATTGAAGTCTTTTTTTTTTTTTACAATTACATGCCACTTTCCCTCATGCAATACATATTAATAGTTCAAGTTTGAAAGATACTTATCTTTCAAAGATGCTTATCTCTTTTCAAAGATACTCACCTCAATGAAGAAATTAATGTTAGTCTTCAGAGCATCAAATAGACTTTTAATATTTGAGAGCATATTTTCAATGTGAAAAACATACTCTTCATTTGAGTGTTTTAATTGTACACTTTTAAAAAATAAAGTGGACATGATAAAGTGAATGTTCATAAGTCTTTAAATTCAATTTATAGACCCATGTCATTTTATTCATAAATATAGTAATTTGGGGTTATATTTAAAGTTTTCATTTTCATGATCAATTAGTGATCAATTAGTTTATACGTTTAACAGATTGTTATTCTAAAAATTTTATACTATTTTCAAACTTGACTAACTGAATTCCTTTAGACATTTCAAACTTTAACCCTCGATATACTTAATTTTCCCAACCTCTTTAAATCTCTAGCAAGAAGACTTACAAATATAATAGAAACCTTCCTGAACATTTTAAGCACCCATTTACAAACTGACATATGCACTAGTCAATCCGTTTTTAAACTCTATGTAAATTTAGTCAATCCAGGGCTGGGGATTTAGCTCAGTGGCTCCTCTGCCTGCCTCACAAGTGCAAGGAAGAAAGAAAGAAAGAGAAAACTTAGTCAATCCAACTATTCTTCCATATTTCAAATTAAATCTCAAGATTACCATTAGTCAGCTTCTTTTAAATATTTTAAATGAAAACCATAAGCCTAAGTGTCAAGTTTTCTTATATCAGATGCAATTAAATGTTTCAGACACCTTAAATATCAAACTATAGCTCTAACAAAAAAATTTTATATTATTATTTTGATCCACCTCATTGTTTTTCTATGTATTACTTCCTTCTGTGGGGGCACACTGCGGGGACATTCACCTGACAAAGGACAGAGAATTATGGTATTAGCCCTACTGAAGCCTAGGATTGATAGATTTATCTGAACTGCTATTTAGAGTTATGAGGTGTGTGTGTGTGTGTGTGTGTGTGTTTTGAGCTTTTGCTTGAAAACTATCATGCGTTCTTTATTTTTCTTACCTCTTTTACTATGTTTAATTGTTCATTTGGATTGCAATTAATTTATTAATTGCTTAACTTGATTCTGTATTCCTTTATATTTGGTTTGTCTCTATTCTGTAGTAATTTTACTGAGATGATTAAGAGATCCTTGTGTTTTTTCATTTTATGCTTCCTTGGCTTTAGGGTTTTTTTTTTGTTTGTTTGTTTGTTTCTATTTTTTTGTTGTTGCTCCTTATATTTCTTCTATGAAGAGTTTTTTTCACTGTCATTTTCATTTTAAAGTTTCATTTATATCTTTTTTGAAGTTCTGGCTTATCCAGTAAAAATTTCAGCCAGTGGCTTAATCTTAAAAACAGAAACTGCCACGGAAGGTGGTCATTCTGATATGCTATTTAATTTTAGAGTGATTTTGGACAAGGTATTTTTAATCTTTTTGAGCTTGACTTTCTCAGCTTTTAAGCTAGAGAACTATTTTACCTGTCTGAAGAAAATAACTTACATAACAGGTTATCTTGCACACTTCCCTTTAATTGCTGATAGCTCCAACTCTTACTCCTTTCCGTCTTGCTCAGTTGTTCTTTACAGATCTTATCTAAATATTTGGCTCATTTTATAGAACTATTCAGAGAAAGAACTTTTTCAACTTTTAATTAGTTGTAGAAGTTTAAAAACTGGGAGGTTTCTTCCTTTCTTTCTCCTTAAAAATGAAAATATATAAAAATTTAGTGTCTTCATTTCTGCTTTTCCCCCAAGTAGCTTAAGCTGTCTTTGCTACCATCACTGGATGGGCCTGTGCTTTCCAATTAGCACTAGCTCCCACCATACTCTTCTTGTTATGAATTGTACTTATGGGCTTTACATAGAAACAATGAATTTAGAAAATGAGAATTGTAGAATTTAAGGAACATTGTATATGTATATTGTGTTTGTATTGAGAATTTTAAATATTGAAATAAATTACTATAAATATATTTTTGTATATCAAATTCAATACTTATGTATGCTGAACACTTACATTTTTAAAATGAAATTTATTGAAAATTCAGTGGATAATGTCCACACGTCTTCTGTTTTTGTTTTTCTCTGTAGCACAAATATTTTCATCTGACTGTACTAGGAAGAGTCAAATACTTCTCTTTGTGAAAGTTAGGTATTTAGTTTTTGCGACTATTGTACCTAAATGTATAGACTCCTTCATATCTTTCCTGATAATTAATCCTCATTTTTCTAATATATCTTAAACTGTTGCCAGGTGATTGATGCAGTCATTTGAAAAATGCTTAGGGATTATGATCTCATATTTTTAAAAGTACACACCATATTGCAATTACTATGTTTTGAGGGTCAAATGTCTGTTAGCATTAGAAGCACTCCTTTAATATTCCAGATAAGAAAAGAAATCTGCAACATGTTTGTCATTTACCTTGGTTCTATGGACTTAGACATGAAATTCTATCCAGCTGCTTGAGAGCAATATTAAAAAATGATGTAGCATCAAAGTCAATGATAAATATTTTCACCCTAAGAATTTAAATGTGTTGAGTTGATGCAGCAGTGTGATTAGCATTCAGTGGTCTATGTCTAATTCTCTTTTCAGGCACTGAAAAGCCAACCAAGCCTGAAACATTTTTCAATGTGCCAAGTATTTGTGTGCTTCATTCAGTATCAGGGTAAATTTTGCCTATTTGAATGTCTTTTTGATATACATAGCTTGAAAAACAAATGTCCACTGCTAAGAATATAAAAGTCACTTAGTATCCTATATTATAAACATTATAGGGCTACTGAATATATAACATCTTTATTTCTCATTATTGGCTCTAAAATTATTTTCCTGCCTAATTTATTTCAGTCAGGCATTTAGTGATGTGTACCTAATTGTCTTTCAATAACAGTAACCCTCAGTTAATATAAATGATGATTTATGCTTGATGTCATGCTGAATTTATAATAATTTCAAACTCAGAGACAACTTATAGAGAATGAAGGAAATAAAATCACTTAGATATTTACAAATTGAAAGTCTTTGAGTGAGCAAATTGTTACTATTCACAATCAATCCATAACCAGTTATGAAATGAAGTTCTGGGAGTTGGGATACTTAAAATATGCACGTTATATTAACAAAATATACATTCTTTTGGGGAGTGCTGTCTCATTTATTACCACACATGACAACTAAGATTAGTTTGTTGACCTTCAATTGCAACAGTGTTATATAATGAAAATAGCATTGCCACAATAATGCTATTTTTCTGTAACTGAAACAATACACAAATAGTTTTGTTTAGGTGACTCATAAAATAATAAGTATCTTTCATATGCAAAAGTTCTGAAAATATGATAAACTAAATTTGATGATTCTTAATTTTTATGACTGAATTCTATTGTATATTTTCTTTTGAAAAAATTGCTTTTCTGAAAATAGTTGTACACATAAATAAAGGAATTTTATTAGCGCTAAAGGATACATTGAGTAGAAGGATTCTGGGGACACACTTTCCAAGTTTATATGAAAGAAAGATTTTAAATAGGTACGTCTTAAATTGTGCACTTTCAGTGAGAGGAATGTTTACCCTATGGGAACTCTCTCAGAGAGATTTATTTTTGAAGTAACATGTCAGTGTTCTTCATTAGTTGTTCTACCTCTGAGAAAAACATCTCTCAAGTACCTTTTTGAAACTTTTCCTTTGTCTGTATTTCTTGTTTACATTAGCTGATTAACTTTCATTTATTATCTACATTCATATTTTCTTTTATCTTTTATACATTGAAAGCAAAATTTAAGAATAAAGAACTTTCCAAACGTGATTTTTGTTTCTCTGCATTAGTAATTTATTTTGCTATATATTCGTAGAGGACAGCCTTGGTCATCCTAAAACTAGTATGATTATTAGTAGCAAATATTTACTAAAATTCTGATTTTTAGTAACAATAAACCGGACTACTCATGGTACTTGGATTTTGGATTTAGTAATATTTTGAATATTAAAGTGATTTAGCATATATAAATTTGATACTAAAAATGTTAAATCTTACTTTAGTAAAAGACAGCCCCCTTCCCATCTTTCATTTTAGAGACCTTCCTCACCCCCTGCACTGTGACCTTCTACAAAGCAGATATGTTGCCATATCCACCAATATGTCCCCACTACCTTATCCAGTAACTGCACAGATGTTCAATAAATATTTATTGCATAAATGGGAACATAAATAGCCAAGTTGAGAACACATTCCTACTGAACCCCTGCTGATGCCTTTCCTGCAACATCTAGGAGAAAGAGGAGTTGGTAAGAGTAAGAAAAGAGAGGGTGATAAGAGCGAACTCTAGATTGCAGTAAGCTTGATCATTGTATATTAAGCAATTTTGAGAATGTAATCTGTCTATAAATGGGGGTAGGATATATGAGGACTATCAGATTAAGAATACGATAATACCTCCTTCCACTTTTGCCCCATATTAGAGTTAAAATATCAGAAGATATCAGGGGAAGGAAAAGCATTTACAAAAATATAATATTGGTTTAGTTTAGAATATTTGGGTTTCAAAGCATGTCAGCATACCATTTCATTCTCATGGTTTGACTTCAGTCGTTTTGTCCTCCATTTCTCTCTTGATCATGCGGGAGCTTTTTTTCCTTGAGCAGTAGTATAATAACTGATTAAATGTCCATGTTCACTAGTTCTTTCATCCATTTTATATATCTATTTTTGTTGATTGGCTTTTTTTTCTAGTTATGGGATGTATTTTTCTGCGTTCATTTTATGTCTGGCATATTTGACTGGATACTTAATACTGTAAACGTTAATGTCATTTGGTACAGATTATTTTTTAAATTCCTTTATTTCTAGGCCTGGATTTAGGGAATATTAGTTTTTTTGGATACAGTTTGATCACCTATAGCTTGCCTTTAAACTTTGGTAGGTACTGAACAGCTTTTAGTGAAAGATTAAATTGGCCACACTGTTGAAGCACTGTCTTTCTGAAGCATCAACTGGTGCCCTATGAGTAAGGAGGTCATTTTATACTAACTTGTAAAAATATCAAATACTACTAGGCTTTGTGAACTCTAGTTATTTTTCCATTCACTTCTTAATTACAGTTCTCTTTCTGGCCTCATTAGTTTGATTTTATGGAGGGCCAGACCAGAAGCCAAAGACCTGACTAGACTCCTGTGCATATTTCCAGTGTTTGCTTACTTGCTCTTGGAATTCTTATACTCTTTCACTTGGTGTTCTGGAGCTTTGAACTACCTCCTGAAATAATCAATAGGTCTGGGTGGGCTGGGTTTGAGATCTCCTTCTCCCATGTAGCATTTGAAAACTCCCAGGCAATGAGTCTTTTACTTATAGGAAGGGCTCTTCCTACTTGTCTTCCGCTCAGAGATTATTGCCCTGCATTGCCTGTTGTTCAGTTTTTGACAGCAGTCTTATGACATAGTACTAAATTACCTACATGGATATGTTTAGGCAGGTTCTCTGAACACTACCTGCACTCCTGTAAGCACAAGGCAGTGACTAAGTAATCAGTTGACTTGACCAGCACTCATTGAGTGATTATGGTGTGATGGAATTTTATTAGTCGTTGTGATTAAAAATATGAAAAAGTATGGTGCCGTGGACTAGTGGAGAAAGCTAGGATGCACAATTTTTTACACTAAAATTTTTTTTTAAAAAAGAATTCCAGAGAGGAATTCAGTAGATTTTGGAAAAGATTGTGTTTATAATGTAGCATATTAATTACATTTTCAATAAGATAGCATTTATTAAATACTTTTTAAAGAAAAAGTAATTTATTTTAGCTTACACCATCATGAATATTATTGACAGTTCCAAGACTTTAAATGTAACATTGATATCTAGAGTATATATTGATATCTAATGTATGTTAGACTTGTTTCTAATTGTCATATCAAATAGTTGAAAACCTTCATTTTAAACTACTGCTGCTGTTCACTTTTTTTTTTTTGCTTATTCCTGTTCATATTTTGAAAAGCAGTGTCTGCAGGTAGTTATTTATATGTATGAATTCACTGGTTCATTCTAGTGCGAAATAGGTCATTCTGGAACAGTGAGAAATGTGATTGCTGAATTTCAAGCAGTTTTTGCTGCTCAGCTGGATCTGTAGAAAAAGAAAAGGGTCAGGCCAGCACTTGTTGAAGATTTCTTATTGCCATTGTCCTAATGAAAGAGACTTGATGCTAGTGAATATGGACTGTTCAGTGTATTTGGAAGGAAAAAAAGCTTAGGTCCTAAGTTTAATAACTATGATAACATTCTACTTTTATCTCTTTTAGGGGAAACATAAAATTCTATGCAATTAAAGTTTAAATTTTTTTTACTTAATGTACAACAAATTAGGGTATTGTGAAATATTTTAGACATAAAATTTGCTTTGTTTTTAACAGACTGATGTAGTAAAGTAAAAAGAAATTTCCTAGCATAGGGCTCACAGCTGATGATTCTCATTAAAAGTATTAAATTGTTGAAAAGAAAAATAGAGAATACTTTGAAAAATTTCTATATTACTCAGCATTTGATAATTGGAATTATGTAATCTTGTGTCTTATTTTCTTCTGTATGGAAATTAGGAAACCATGTTCAAGCAGTAAACGATTTACAAACTTAATAAAGTGCCTATTAGTTAAAATTTAATCCTCACCATCAAGTGACATTTTTGTTTGTGAATATGTGCATTAATTCATGTTTCCTTTTGTTATTAAATGATATGGCTCTAATGAATTATAGTTATTTTCATTAGTAGCCAGTTAAGGCATATTAGAAGTTCTGTATCTGGAAATACCTATTTTAGTCTATTTCAATTGTTAATATAAATAGCCTGCATTAATAAAGAATTTATTTCCAATTAAACCCAAAAGATCTTATAAGACATTAATTCAAAATTATGCTTCAGCTTCTGTGAGTGTGTCTTGAATCCAGTAGTTTTTCTCCTATTCAGTTGAAAGAAAGCAAATGAGAATAGCTGACAGAGCAACGAGTTTTGCTTGGCCTGGAGCCAGTTTAAAGTAGGGGCACAATTGTTCCATCCATGGGTAATGTGGAGCGGAACCATACCTTCATGCATACTCACTATGATGTTAATTACTTTATTGACCCATACGCTGGAAGAAAATAAAGGTATCTGACTTTATTATATGACAAATTTTTTAAAGAAAATGTCATTCTAAAGAAAAGAAATTATTGTTTCTGTAATTTAAACAGGTGGATAAATTTCTTCTCCCACTCCTGCCACCCAAATCTTCTATGGGTTCAGTGAATTGGATGTTAGAAAACTGATTCAAATAAAATTTAATGTTATTATAAAACATAGCAAATGTCTTCATCATGTATTGTTCTTGTATTAATATAAACTTAAATTAAGCATATGCAATAAAATAATTAAGATCATAATACTACATGTTTGGGTATCTTAGGAGTAGAATTCTAGCCAGCATTTCATTCTGTGGAGAAAAAGAAATATTTCCTTATCCATTGCTACAATTATGACTGAATCTTTATAATAAAAGACAGGTTAACAGAAATATACAAACTTTCTTAAGTGTAAATTTTATGTGATATAATTGCCTTCATAAGCAATGAAAACATAATAGAACAGGCAAATCTGTGTATTTTTAATGGTAGGATTGATGAAGTAGATAGGGAAAACCGTATTTCTATAATTAGACAAATGGGTATAATCTAATGAACTTGGCAAGGCCTTTATGCTCAGCTTCTTTTCAGTGTTTTCAGAGATAAGGATGTTTGGTCCTTCATTTGGATATATAGAGGGCATCTCTCACATGAGTGTATTATGAGCTGCTTCAGCGGAAAGCAAAATATTCTTACTGGATTTTGTGATTTGAATGGCAGAATTGAGGATGACTTTACTGTTTGTGTTATTTCCTCAATTGCAAGGTACTGTAATTTGGGTTAAATGTATTCTGAATCTCATCAGTTCTCTCAATAACCTTTGCTCTTCCTTTTGCAAATTTTGGCTATTTCCCTGACTTTTCTCCATTTTACTTTCTCAATGGGTCTTGGAAATTGAGTCTTTTGGCTTACTGATGAAATATATAATGAGAGGGTACTTTCTCATAATTTGTCCCGTTTTAAATTAAAACACAGAATTTCAAAGAAAAGTTCAATTTAGTACTAAAGAAATAGTGGAAAGGATTTCTAAAGGATTTTTTTCCCACTAGGGAATTAAAGAAAAATTTTAAAACTTGTAATATAGCTGCTCATCTTTATTTAGCCATATAGATACATCCTAGCCTGATCATCCCTTAACCTAACAACTTCATTCATTCGTGGTCTACCTGCCCGAGACATTCTAGCGTTCAGCCCTTAAGGATACAAGGATGGTTTCCGTCTAAAGAACATGTAATACTTTAGTTTTCCAAGCACTTTAATTGAAGTTTATTTATTCAACAAATATTAATATCCCTAACATTGACACTGGCCTTACCACAGTGAACAAACAGAGACACTGTCTTTGTGGTGTTAAATTCTAAGAGGCATGGATAATGAACAAGTAAAAATAATTCTTTAAACCAGGTAGTGGTAAGAAAAATGGGTACAAAAGATAGGGCATATGTCTGGGGTTGTTCTAGCAGGTTTCTGTAGGATGGTGAGTTCATGCCTTATGGAAGAGCTGGCCGTGGGTAAAGTCAAGGAATGAACCATGTGAGTAAATATGAAAACAGAAATAACAAGGTCTGTGAAGCAGTAACACATTTGTATGTTTGAGAAATAGAAAAGATGGCTAAAGCAAAGTCAGTAAAGGAAGAAAGGGAAGCAAAAACGTTGATGTGTTGGCTGCAGGTGGATTAAATTTGGTCTCATAGGTCATATGAAGAAATCTCAATTTTTTGCCAGCGTGACTCATCACCTTTGGAATGTTTTGAAGGAGAAAATGACACCTTCATTGATAGTTTGAAAAAAATCATACGGGTTGCTATCTAGTGAATAAGACCAGGGAATGCATGGTGGCATGGTAAATGATGGTATGTATTTTGATAATGGACTCAACAGCATTCGCTGCTGAATTGGACATAGAAACTAAAGAGAAAAGCTGAGATGACTTCTCTCATCACATATTTCAGCCCATGATGCTGCTCCACACTGCAGGCAAAGAATGGAGGTTTTGAAGAGATAAGTATTTTCTCAAAGATCTTTAGAACCTAGTTTAGACCTGAAAAAGAAAATGTGTTTTCTGGTTCATGTTTTTTTCGTGCTTCCTCCTATTTAGAAAAGTAAGATCATTGTATATTTAGGTAAAGAGGTAACATTCTGGATGTATATTCTGAATATAAGGAGTATTTGCTGTTTTGTCACTATCGGGATTATAGAAAACTTTATTGTAGTATTTTTTTAATTGAGTTTATTGGTACAATCTAGGTATACAATACAGTTACATTCATCATTGGAATTCTGTACCTTTACATAATAGGTCTTGGTTCTCATTTTTTCCCCTTGTCCCTGCCCTCCCTTCACCCCCCTTCTCCCCTCCCCATTTACAAACACTTTATTTCCATTTTTTCAGTTTCTCATATTTTTTTCCTCTCCCTTATTACCTTTCCCCCACCCTTTCCACTTTCCCTACACCTTTAACCCTTTACTTCCTATTTTACATTATTAGTTATCTCATTAGGATCCTGTGTACTATTATAGTTTTTGCACCAAAGAAACTATTTGGTATTTCAATTAAAGAAATCTCTGTATGAACATTTAAAATAGGGAACCCTAAAATAAAACTAAAAAGGAAAGTAAAAGAGAAAAGGCAATGATGTAACATTAAAATAATCCTTAATTCTGGAAATAAAAATGGTCCCCGAACATATTTAAATTGCTTCTCCTGCTTATAGTCTTATCTTATTCTTTTTTTCATTATTTAGAGAATACTTTATTGGTTTCTGTAATCAAACCAATTTAGATATGACCTTACATATTTAGTACGATGTGTTACCCCTGTACACATGGAAAATAAAAATAAATGAACATTTCTAGACCAATATGGCTGTCCATTTCTGTACAATGCCAACTCAACACAGTAAATTGGGATGACTTTTTCCAAAGTTGGCAGCACCGTTAAAGTTTCCCAACATTCA
>NW_022900915.1:22919176-22931584 GCF_012274545.1 Fukomys damarensis
ATATATATTTATATTTATATAAAAATACTAATAATAGTATGTTATACATCAATAGCAGCAACAGCTTTTCCAGGTTCTGCAGTCATCTGAACAAAATTATAGACATTCAGCACATTCCATTAAAAACAAAACAAAACAAAACAAAACAAAAAACAAAAAAAAAAATAATATCCAGAAAACAGCAAAGTTCTGTTGCTGTTGTGGTACCTGGGACCATTTTTTTTATTAGCATCTTAATCATCATCTGGAAAGAGAACATTCTAGAGTAATATCATTAAATGTAAGTCTGATAAAGCACGGTCCCTACTATGTATCATAAAGCAGGTACAAGATATTTTACATTACATATAGGTATGATACAGTACCGTCCTACATCAGTAATACTGGAATCAGTTTTGGTTTGGAATTTACTTTGTCTGCAAATAAGATTGCTACCCCTGTTTTTTTCTGGGCTCCTGTCACATGGAGAATTGCTTTCTATCTTTTCACTTTCAGTCTGTGGGCTTCTTTTTGCACTAGGTGTGTTTCTTGTATACAACATATTGTTGGATTTTGCTTCTTATTCCATTTTGCCAGTCTATTTCTCTTGATTGGTGAGTTGAGGCCATTGACATTGCTGGTTATAACTGATAGGTACTGACTTATTATTGACATGTTATTGGCCTTTTGTTGACTCTTTTTTCTTGTTCACCTTCTCCTTTTAATTTCTTGCCTTGCCTATTTGATTTGCTCTGTTGGGCCTCATGGTGTTGTTGCCTTCATTTTCTTTTTCTAGGATCTTGTTTTGAATTCCTTGTAGTGCTGGTTTGGTATTCATGTAGTTTCTCAGGTGTTCTTTGTCTTGGAAGTGTCTTATTTCCCCATCCATTTTGAAAGAGAGTTTTGCTGGATACATCAGTCTAGGTTGGAGGTTGTTCTCTTTTAGCACTTGAAATACCTTATTCCAGGCTCTCCTTGCCCCAAGGGTTTGTGTTGAAAAGTCTGCTGTGATTCTGATGGGCTTTCCTTTGTATGTGATTTGTTTCTTTTCTCTTACTGCTTGTAGTATTTTGTTCTGTTGGGTTTCTGGGATCTTGACTATTATATGTCTAGGTGTAGATTTTTTTTATTGTAGCTAGTTGGGATCCTATATGCCTCAGTTATCTGAATGTCAAATCCTTCCCCTCTGTTTGGGAAGTTTTCTATCATTAATTCTGCGAACAGCTTTTTAAAGTCATTTGTATTTTCTCCTGCTACTTCATGTATTCCTATCAGTCTTATGTTATTCTTCTTTGTATCATCTAGGAGTTGTTGGATTGATTTCTCATGATCTCTTACTGTTTTTAAGAGACCTCTCTTTTCATGGTCACTGACTGCAATCTTATCTTGTATATCTGAGAGTCTATCTTCGCATTCTTTTATTCTGTTGCGTACACTTTCAATAGAGTGTTTAATCTGGATATCTGTTTTATGGATTCCATTTCTTTCCTATTTTGGGTGTTAATTTTTTCCATTTCTTTCTTTTGCTGGGCCTTTGTGGCTTCTATCATGGTCCTGAGCTCATCTATTTTTTTGTCAATTTCTGCTCTAGAGTCTCGAATCACGACTTCCATTTTGTTCACTATCTGTATGGTTATCTGGGAAATTATTTCTGTTTTGAATTTTTCTAGAGCCTGATTGATCTGTTTTGTTACTTTCTGTGCTTTGAGTTCAGGGTGTCCTGGTGGTTCAGTATCGGCTTTTTCATCCTCATTTGCCCTACTGTTTTCCATTGGTAAACTGAAAGTCTGTCCTTGTGTCTTGCTTAAGTGTTTTCTCATTTTTATTTTTGTTGTCGGACTGTCCTTGATTTAATCTCTGGATTATCACCCAAATCTTCCTGATATAGTTGCACCCTAGCTTCTAAGTCTCTAACGACCCACAGACATTCTCATCTTCATAACATCAGAGAAAACAGCTATCAAATCAACCACAATGCTTTACCCCAACTGATACAATCAGCAACACATTAAGATCAAGCACAGCTTTGACACTGACCACTGGTGGTAGTCACTAGTCTATCACCCTTTAATCATTTGAATTAAATTGAAATCAAGAAGCAGTCCAGAACATGTCTGCAGTGAACAAAATTTCAGTATAGTGTATTTACCATTTAATGGCTCAGACAGAGTGAGGATGCAAGACCCCTGATCTCAGTTAGCTGATGGCTGAACCCCATGATGCTGACTGACCTCAGGCTGCAAGGCCCAGATTGAGTTCCCCAACCTTCTGAATGGTTGAACTCCACAACGTTCTATTACAGGTTTCCCACGCCTTTTCTTTAAAGATGTTCAAAGTTGGGAACTCAGAAAAATATCCTTGATGACCACCTCTGCCTCTGCAGAGTGGGTCCAAAGACTGACACAGTCAGGAGGTCTGAGAGTGTGTGTGGGGGGGCTTATGGGGGTTCAGGGGCGCCCGCATGGCTACCTTCCCGGCACTTGAGTGATGGCGGCTGGGTTGGGAGCAGGTGTGGCTCTCCTTCCCACAGTGGATTGGGGCCCAGGCTACCTCCCTGCACTTGAGTGATGGTGGCTGGGTCGGGAGCTGGCCTGGTTCTCCTTCCTGCGGTGGATTGGGGCCCAGGCTACCTCCTGGCACTTGAGCGATGGTGGCTGGGTGGGGAGCAGGCGTGGCTCACCTTCCCGTGGTGGATCGGCGCCCAGGCTACCTCCCGGCGCTTGAGCTATGGCCTTATTATAGTATTTTTTTTTTTTTAAATCAGACACTCAAGTTTCTAGAACAGTTTCTTTAAAACTATTTCCTCCTCTCCACTCCATGTGGCCTTTCCTAAGTAGGACAGCAGTGAATGATTGACAACCATGTGACTCGAGAAGAAGGAAGGGATAGAGAAAGACTCTTACAGAGCTGTAACAGTATAGCAAAAGATAGCAAATTGAGAGTTAAAATGTTTATTTAATTGTGGATTGTCTCTCTTGTATATTGTTCCTCTTTGTGGTGATGGTGACAGACACTGTTTTTCTTCCTTCCAGTATTGCCCCATAAGGGAATAGGATGATTTTTATAGTTAAGTGGCATGGATATGGTAGGAAATATAGGCACGATTCCAACTCTTTTCTGTATTCTCTCTCCACCTAGATGTCTGATGGGTAAGACTGACCCTAGTCCAGGCTACAAATAAAATGGGGAATTGCAGATAACTCCAGTTTTCTTTATTAATGAATTAGCTAACTCTTTGGCTGTGCTTATGATGTATAACATATACAACAATGATCAGAACTCTTTACATATATTAACTCATTTCTTACACAAGCCTGCAATGAAATTATTATTATTTTTCTACTTTAGGTTAAAAACAAAACAGAAACAAAACCTGACCTCAGAGAAGACAAGCAGCTTGCCTTAGTTTCTTAGAGTTATAAGTGGGGTAGGGATTAGAACAAGGACGTCTAGCCCCACTTTTCTGCTCTTTCCTCTGCAGCATGCTTCTCAAGAGGAATAAGCATGCACATTGAATCAAATGTAAAAGGAGAATGCTATTTTATTTTCACAGTACAGATTCTCAAGTTTTAGCAAAATGAGGAATATAGGACACGAAAAAAATGTTGCTTAGGATATAAATAACTCAATCTCAATAAAAATAGAATCAAAATAAAGGGAGCTTTAAAAACAGACCTTCATTGGAAGGATACATGAACACCAGAGGGATGAACAGAGTGACTGCGTAGGAAAAGCTCATCTGAGTCAGCAAGGATTACCATCCTATCAAAATCCATATGGCTTGAAAGAGGAGAATTTAATTTATATGTGTGTCCATTGTTCTTTTACAAATACCTTTTGCCTTATCTCTCCACATATTCTATTCAAATATTTTATAATGACAGTTTGAATTCTGTAATTCTTCTATTTTTCATGTTTTTATTTTTACAAGTTTGTGGTATGAAATGAATGAGGTTTCCCTTAAAGGAACCTGGTGAAATAATATTTGGAAAGCTGCACATAAACTGAATTACAAAGTAATCCCTACTCACATACATATCTTGCTGAACCTTTTAAAATTGTACATGTTTTTATTTCATCTAATTAAAAGAAAACACTAAAATAATATACTTTTCATAGTTGTATTTAATATTTGGGTGTTATTAAAGAAGAAATTCTCTTGGAAAAATAATGATTTTTTACAATATTTTCCTGACTGTTCTTTTTTTACTTGCTTTCCTAAATAAGAGCTTTATATTATACTTTGTACACTATAAAAATCACTCTTCTGTGGTGTATAATCCAACAGTTTTAGAGTATTCATAGATTTATACAACCATCCCTATTCTCTAATTTTAGGGTATTTTTATTTGCCCAAAGAGAATCATTAAGTCAACAAAAATCACTTCTCATCCCCCCCCCACCACCTCTCACAACTTTTAACCTACTTTCTGTCTTCATGGGTTTGCCTATTCTGGACATTTGATATTAATGAAATAGTATGTGTCTTTCTGTGTTTAACTTCTTTTAGTTAGCAGTGTTTTCAGTGTTATTCTGTGTTGTAACATGTATCCACTTCTATACATCATTTCTTTTCAGTGCTGAATAATGTTACATTATGTAGATATACCATATTCTGTTTATCCATTCATTAGTTGATGTACATTTGGATCTCTTCTACTTTTTAGCTATTATTAATAATGCTGCTATCGACATTTTACATAATTTTATTGAGTAGACATATATTTTCATTTCTCTCAGAAATATATGTAGGGATGAGATGGTCAGGCCATATGATAACTTTGTTTAATATTTTGAAGATGTACAAATTCCTTTTTAAGGTGCGTGTACTATTTTACAATTCTTCTAGTAGTATATAAGGGTTTCAGTTTCCCCATGTTCTCACCAGAACTTGTTATTGTTTGTTTTTTCAATTTGTCTTTCCTTAGACTTTCACATTTAAAACAACTGGAATTCTGGCCTACTTGTTTATTCTATCATTTCCACCTGATACGTCTGTGGTTGGTTTATAAGCCATGGTAGAGGTGAAAGAATTATAAAGTTAGAATCAACTTTGAGTCCCTGCTTATCACCTATTGCTTCAGTGACCTTGAAGAAATCAATTGCCTCACTTATAGAGCCTGAGCTTCATACTATCTAAAACAGAGTTACTAATCCCTTACTTTCTGGTGATGATTCAAATATATTAGATCCCTGTCTCCCTCTCCCTCCCCCTCTCATTTCTTAAGTAAATAAATAGGATTATTACGGCTGTGTCTAGATGTCTTGCCAAAGTCTCAAGCAGTCATAGGTGGGGCTTTTCAGGGTGGTTCAATCTAGAGTGTGTGATTGATTCATAGTGCAATGCTAGGACTAAGGGACTAGGATTAAGGGTGGGTGTTACTCAATCAGTCCACTGATTGGTTTCACACTGTGCTAATTCCAGTAGCCTAGATAGAATATAAAAGGGACAGAAAAATACTGCTAAACCTTGCTTGCTTTGTTGCCTCTGCCCATCATGAACTGTTTCTCCTTTGTGATGCCTGTCTGCCATGCCACTCTACCTTGGAGCCAGACTTGAGGCCTATTATCGACTAAAATCTCTACAAACTGTGAGCCAAATAAACCTTTCCTCCCTTAACTTTGGGCCTTGGGTATTTTGTCTTAGCAACACAAAAAGTAACTAACACAAGCATATATTAAATAGATTTGCATTAACAGCCCTTTGCTAATAGAACATAAAGCACAGCCATGACTGATGGCACACGCCTGTAATCCCAGCACTCTGGAGGCTGAGGCAGGAGGATCGCTGTGATTTTGAGACCAGCCTGGGCTACATAGTGGGTTCCAGGTCAGTCTCAACTATGTAGTGAGACCCTGTCTCAAAACGACCAAAAACAAAAAAATTGCTTTGAGATTCTTTTCTATCTTTATAGCTGTTGGTTAATATTAGAAGTAGTTATATCAGCAGAAAAATTGAATCTTAAGTGTAACCTATCTTACTCCTTTTAGAAAAAAATTATAATTTGCCTCAGAAATGAATTGGGTAATATACATATAATCAGAAGTGGAGCATGCCTTTCTTTTCTAGCATTTACAATATTTTTCCTCATTTTTTCTATTTATACTTTTAATTTGGGATTATATTGAAAGAAAGCTATATCTTCTCCTTCGCCTTTGTAGTTAAGGGCAACTTTGACTACATATGCAGGGTCTAGAGGCTTAATAACAACACAAAATTGAATCCTTTACCAGTTACAAACAACCGGACTCTTGAAATACAGTTTTGCCTGAATCATTTTCTGAAGCCGGGATGATACCACCACTCTTTCATGAGTTCTGACTACATTCCCTGCACCTGTTCTGCACTCTCCTGTTCTGCCATACTGACCCGTCATTCTCTCCCCAGCCTTCAAAGACCACTCCAGTCTGCCTCTTCCAAGAAAGCTCCTTTTCATTCATTTGAATTTTTTTTATTTATTATTGGTCATTATATAATAAAAAAGAAATTCACCCTTAAAAAAGCAAATATATAAGAATTGTATGAACAAAAATCTCCATTTTATTCCCCAGAGTTCCCTGCATGTAGCCATCCACTCATTTTCATATTAAAATAAATTGTTTATTTAAAAATTCTATACAAGTTGTTGTGCACTTGCTTTGCCATAAAACCGCAGACCCTCTATTTCATTGACTGAAAACATTCTTTGCTCTTTATGCCTGTAATTTTTTTCTTTTTGAACTTTTTCATGTGTGTTAAGTCTTATTTTTTTCAACTAAAGTAAGCTTTGTGGAGTTCAAAGACTATATCTTAAGCTCCTAAGCTTTTTTCCCCCATCAGGGATGTACAGAGGACTTTCCTGTAGCAAATAATAAGCAGAGTATATTTAATTGGACATTTTGAGCTTATAGTTTAATTTGATGTTCTGTAAATTCAGGAGAAATCTTAGAAGATTGATTAATTTCCTTATTTTTATTGCAGATTATCTTTCTATGAGGTATAGTATTGAGAAATACAATTGCGTAGAAATTAATATTGGTGTTGTGAAAGAATTCAATTGATAATGAAAATTGGAGAAGACCCATTGCAAGGTATAATGTGTAACATAGTTTGCTTTGAGACTTGAAGGTAAAGGATAGCAGCTAGAGGGGAATAAAAGGAGAAAATCAACAAAAAAAGCATAAAAGTGACTTAGTTGGAGGCTGGGAGAAAGAATGAAAGGAAACTTTTTGAGAAGTAAAATACATAGATAGTCAACACAAAAACTGTAGAAGAATCCTGTTATCCTTTTAACTATAATAAAAGCCATACTGGTTTCCAAAATACCCGTGCCATCAAAGAAAATGAGAGATAAGCTTTGTGGTAAATGAAAGAAATGTCTACTTTGTCCTGAAACATTTGAAATATAAAAAGTTTTGCTGCAAGAGTATGAGACTGCCTGGTAAAATATGACATTACATAAAAACTAAAAATTAATCTTTTTAATAAATTTATTTACTTTTATTTCTCACTACCCTGTTGACCAATGCTATATTTTAGTCTTGTTTTTACCAAAGATTCTCATTAAAGATACCAGGTATAAGTTTCATTCACCAAAAAATAATTTCAACAACAGCCCTAGCAAGTGTGCTGTTTTTGAGACAGAGGCAGTACATTTTCAGATGAATGGCATTGGAATTTTAGACTTTTTGCCACTGTAATGTGGAATGGTTGAAGCTTAAAATCATATACTTCAGGAAATTTTCTCAAATTTTTGAAATTGAATTATTGAATGCAGGTTGCCTTTTGCATAATTGTGTGAAGCTGATGAAATGGGTCTCTTTTGCTCTGATTTCTTTCCAAATTCAACCCAAATGAATTCATAGCTGATGGGTTTAAAGCATAGCAAGGATAGATTAGCTCATATAAAATAAAATCTTTAGAGGCAAAGAAATGAAATAGTCCTGCAGCCTCACAAGATGTTATACATATTTTCAAATTCTCAAGACAAATGTCCTTTCCTCCCTCTGACTGGCTTCATTGTAGTGTTTATAACAAACATACTTTACCTTTTCTTATTAATCAATGTTACATCTTTTTTTAGTCTCTCAACTATGCTTTCTAATATTTATAATAATAAATGTTGACAGAAGAAAAATCCATGAGAAAATTGCTTTGTCGTGAGATTTTCTATTTTATAAAAGGTGTTATTTACATTTTATTTCAGCTAGAATTTTTTTAGATGGTTAACCATTAGTGACACACAGAGGAAAATTATTCCTGAGTTTATATTTATAAAAATATTTCTCAGGAAGGTAGGATCTGTCAGTATTTATTTTGCAATGATGAACTTAAGAGCAAAACCAAGAAGAGGCTAAAATTGCAGAGTGCACTAAACTGAAAAGTGAAAACACTCCACCATCCAACATAGACACTTGAAATCAAAACGACAATGTAGGGATTATTGCCATTTTACAGATACAGCATCTATAGCTCAGAAAGATTTAAATAATTTCCTTAACATATCTGTGACTAGTAAAAACAAAATAAGATTCAGTCTGTCTAATTAGAAATTTGATCGCTTTACTCACTGCACTCATGGTTTTGTTTCATTACATGTAAAAAATTAAGAAACAAAGCTATTTTTAGTCAAAGGGAATTAAAATTTATAGTAATTTATTGTCATAATGTAAGACAAAGCTGATTTAGGACTAAAACTTTTTGTTGTATTTATTGTTAATTTTGTTTGTTTGTTTTTGTTTTCGGAACTGGATCTCTGATGTCCCAAATCTCTGAGCTTCATTCTTTAGAAGCAGAAATGTTTTAGATTATAATGGCCACTCCTCAAAGAGAAAAAAATATATATATTTAACCCTTTTTATGGCAGAGTACAAGCTGCTGAAAATAATTCACTTATCTCACTTGAGCCTCAGCTACTTGTGTTTGGCAGTGCACTGAGTGTCCCTGCCTCAAAGCGCAGCTGCCCTGGGAACCTGTGAACCCATTCACACAGGTCTCTGTCAAATATGCCCCTTTTCTGAAGGTTGCCTGCTTCTGTGATGTCTATTTTGGAATATTTGCAAAGTGTATCTGTAGCATTTATCCCATTTGAAGTGGCATGACTTACACACTTCAATTCCATATTTTAATATCTTTGAAAAATTTTTGTTAATTAACATAAAAGCCACAGAATAGTATAGTTCGTAAATAAAATGTAGTTCTTTTTGTGCAGTGAGGACTTTTCCTCAGTTCACGCATTATTGAAAAGCATGGGAGATCATCATTTGGAAAATTACTATCAAGAATATTTTTAAGTGACTTATTATAAATATTTTCTTCTTTTTCTGTCAGTTAATATTGAAATACAATAGAGTAGTAATTTAATTTAGTTCAAAAGCCGTTTTCTAAGTGAAATGAATTAGCTGGGAGCGTTGCATTAATAGTCAGTGCCAGCAGCTGGATTCTGCATACAAAACACTTGTTCATGTTTTCCTTGACCTCCTTTGATTGGGCACAGCACTAACTTTAAACTGAATGGGCTCAGTCTGGTCTTTGGCAAGCATCAGAAAATAATGAATAGTGGAACATTGAAAGGCTTAAATATCCTGGCACAAGCTCTATGTCAGTATGATGAGCTAACCATGGCATTGTTCAAATAGAAGGCTCTGTGTCCCTTTGGAAATAAAATCTTGGCTCGTGGATAGAGGTCTATGTACACACATTGAATTTCTCTGTCTTACTGCTATGCTATTCCATTCATAATTAAACTTTGAAAGCAAAGTTCTGAAGAGGTTCTTCAATGCTTCTTCTCCAAGTATGCCCAGAAATAAGTGGTTGATGTAAAAAATGGCATAGCCCCATGCTTTTATTTGGTAATTCTCCGAAATTCACATCAAAGGCTTGAGGAACAAACTCTTTAAGCTGGAGAGCAGTGTAGACACTTTGTTTCTCCCCTTAAAATGTCTTTCCTCTGAAAGCTGTGGTAATCACAGATTTTTGCTGTAGAACTTCGGATGTTCTGATTTTTTATGTTTACAGCTCCATCTGTATTTTTAGTGAAATGTCTAAATTTGTCTCAGCACATCTCAATTCCAAGAATGAATTGATCTTATGTGCAGTTCCTCCTTGAAAGCAAAGAAAGGATGGAAAATTAAGCTTTTAAGATTGATTAAAAGTATGACATTATAACTTGCCTTTCCTTTTTAATTTTTGTTCTTAAAAACAGAACAAAAATTCCTTAAACACTGACGAAAGTACCTGAAGAAGCTAGGATTATTTGAGTAACAAACGTATTGCTGCCGATATTGTAAAATTATTAAGAAGAGCCTCTTAGAAAGCCTTGTAAAACATTTTAATCCTATGTTATAAATACAGACTCCTGGTGGGGTATAAATAGTTAAGTAAAACCATGAAGAACCTGCATTACACAAATATTTAAAATCTGAGTATCTTTCAGAAGTACATGCTGAAATATTTACAAATACAATGACATAATTCCTGAGATTTCCTTAAAAACAATTTGATATGGGGAAAAGTAGGTCAGCACATAAATGAAACAAGCCATAAATTTAATGTTGTCTGGTGTAATGCATGAATGAATGTTCTTTATGGTGTTTACTTTTTAGATACTGGCATTTTTCATAATGAAAAATTAATTATTTTTGGACAGTTCAGAATCATAGTTCTGTATGATGAAATGTTTTCTTGATAAAAAACAATCTCCTAAAATCTCAGATGCCATTAAAAATTTATTTGTGAATAATAATACAATTGTAAATAATAACTTTTTACTTAAGTTGCATTAACATGCTGGCTTTTAAACATAAAAACAAGGGCTGAGGATTTAGCTCAATGGTTCCGCCACCTGCCTCGCAAATGCAAGGTCCTAAAAAGAAAACAAAACTATGCTGTAGAAATTTGAACCTGCCTTGTTTAGGTCATTGGGATAATTAGAACAGTTTAATTTCTCATCTTGGTTATTCACAGATGAACAATCCTAAAAACATTAGTATTGATGTATGTACCAATAAATTGATTCTAAATATAGTCTAGTTTCTATAAGATGTTATGACATCAAAACGTGAACAGGGAAATTTTTACTGATTATAAAGAGAATGAAAAGCAATGAAGGTTAAGAATATGTTGCCCCCAAATATACCTCCCTGGCATATTGATTATTTTGAGTTATAGGCAATAGAAAAACAGAAGGTATAATTAGATCAATCTGAACTTCCTTTTATTTCTTAAATGCAGGAGATTGACAAATAGCTTCTCTATGCCAGAGAGAAAGTGTCATTCATATAATCAAAGGTGGGAGGAAATCTTGAGCCAGGGGATCTACCTTGCCCAGCCTTATCTCCCTACCTTCAAGAAATCGACTACTCTACCCTGAGTCTCTTTGCCTTGTCATATTTTCACAATTTACTAATCTTTATGCAATAATTTTGTCTAATCTTCTGTCTATAATTCATCACATTGGGTCTTCACTTCCTTATGAAGAACCTCGTGCCACATAAAATTTTACATTAAATGAATTTGTGCACTCTCCTCCTTTATATGTTGCGTCCATTTCTCAGGCTCAGCCAAAAAATACTCTGAGAGGTAAAATTTTGCCTCTCCTACCATGTTCTACTTGCCAAAAAAAACTGATAGATATGTTAATATTAACTCATATTACATAGTAAACTACTTCATACTTTTTGTTTGAATTGATTAGCCACTAATTAACTATGATAAAGCTCACGTGTTCATCTTGATATTGTGTGTTGCTATGTTACTCAGGCTGGCCTAGAAGTCCTGGGCTCAAGTGATACTCCTGCTGCATCTTCCTTGAGTAGCTAGGATTACAGATATGCTTCACCATTCCCAGCCAGGTTTTATAAGATATATATGTATATTATTGCTTAGCTGGAGAATGGGCATATCTTAGTGTATTCTCAATGGCAAAGCATTTTTTCTAATGAGTCTGTTAATTTTAACAGTGGAAGCAATGAAAATATCAGATAGTGCTGATGACTTCTGGGTAAGTAGGGTCAGTCTTTGATGTCTGTTCTGATCTGGTGCTATTGTTTGTATTTCCCTCAGTGAAGTATTTTTGGAGACTAAGGAACTAGCCACCTACTTTTTGCTAAATGCTACATCCTAGGCATATAATTATTAATAAAGGGACTTCCATGTTAATAATCTTTTACCTTTTCCATATAAAAAAGTGTGGTTGTTTTCTCAAGCTTGGAAAGCTTGACAACATTCCATTTAAGAGATATATAAAAATAATAGTTTCTGTGACAAGTTAACTCATAAAGTTGACAGGAGGTAAATGCTCAGAAATCAAAGTCTGCATTAACAAGAAAATCACTATGATTCATGGCCTTTAGTAGATATAAAAAGCATGTCTGTAGGACTGGGGACTGTAGCTCAGTGGTTCCACCACCTGCTTTGCAAGCACAAGGACCCAAGTTTGAACCCCGGTA
>NW_022900915.1:22931791-22952290 GCF_012274545.1 Fukomys damarensis
AGAACTCTTTACATATATTAACTCATTTCTTACACAAGCCTGCAATGAAATTATTATTATTTTTCTACTTTAGGTTAAAAACAAAACAGAAACAAAACCTGACCTCAGAGAAGACAAGCAGCTTGCCTTAGTTTCTTAGAGTTATAAGTGGGGTAGGGATTAGAACAAGGACGTCTAGCCCCACTTTTCTGCTCTTTCCTCTGCAGCATGCTTCTCAAGAGGAATAAGCATGCACATTGAATCAAATGTAAAAGGAGAATGCTATTTTATTTTCACAGTACAGATTCTCAAGTTTTAGCAAAATGAGGAATATAGGACACGAAAAAAATGTTGCTTAGGATATAAATAACTCAATCTCAATAAAAATAGAATCAAAATAAAGGGAGTTTTAAAAACAGACCTTCATTGGAAGGATACATGAACACCAGAGGGATGAACAGAGTGACTGCGTAGGAAAAGCTCATCTGAGTCAGCAAGGATTACCATCCTATCAAAATCCATATGGCTTGAAAGAGGAGAATTTAATTTATATGTGTGTCCATTGTTCTTTTACAAATACCTTTTGCCTTATCTCTCCACATATTCTATTCAAATATTTTATAATGACAGTTTGAATTCTGTAATTCTTCTATTTTTCATGTTTTTATTTTTACAAGTTTGTGGTATGAAATGAATGAGGTTTCCCTTAAAGGAACCTGGTGAAATAATATTTGGAAAGCTGCACATAAACTGAATTACAGAGTAATCCCTACTCACATACATATCTTGCTGAACCTTTTAAAATTGTACATGTTTTTATTTCATCTAATTAAAAGAAAACACTAAAATAATATACTTTTCATAGTTGTATTTAATATTTGGGTGTTATTAAAGAAGAAATTCTCTTGGAAAAATAATGATTTTTTACAATATTTTCCTGACTGTTCTTTTTTTACTTGCTTTCCTAAATAAGAGCTTTATATTATACTTTGTACACTATAAAAATCACTCTTCTGTGGTGTATAATCCAACAGTTTTAGAGTATTCATAGATTTATACAACCATCCCTATTCTCTAATTTTAGGGTATTTTTATTTGCCCAAAGAGAATCATTAAGTCAACAAAAATCACTTCTCATCCCCCCCCCACCACCTCTCACAACTTTTAACCTACTTTCTGTCTTCATGGGTTTGCCTATTCTGGACATTTGATATTAATGAAATAGTATGTGTCTTTCTGTGTTTAACTTCTTTTAGTTAGCAGTGTTTTCAGTGTTATTCTGTGTTGTAACATGTATCCACTTCTATACATCATTTCTTTTCAGTGCTGAATAATGTTACATTATGTAGATATACCATATTCTGTTTATCCATTCATTAGTTGATGTACATTTGGATCTCTTCTACTTTTTAGCTATTATTAATAATGCTGCTATCGACATTTTACATAATTTTATTGAGTAGACATATATTTTCATTTCTCTCAGAAATATATGTAGGGATGAGATGGTCAGGCCATATGATAACTTTGTTTAATATTTTGAAGATGTACAAATTCCTTTTTAAGGTGCGTGTACTATTTTACAATTCTTCTAGTAGTATATAAGGGTTTCAGTTTCCCCATGTTCTCACCAGAACTTGTTATTGTTTGTTTTTTCAATTTGTCTTTCCTTAGACTTTCACATTTAAAACAACTGGAATTCTGGCCTACTTGTTTATTCTATCATTTCCACCTGATACGTCTGTGGTTGGTTTATAAGCCATGGTAGAGGTGAAAGAATTATAAAGTTAGAATCAACTTTGAGTCCCTGCTTATCACCTATTGCTTCAGTGACCTTGAAGAAATCAATTGCCTCACTTATAGAGCCTGAGCTTCATACTATCTAAAACAGAGTTACTAATCCCTTACTTTCTGGTGATGATTCAAATATATTAGATCCCTGTCTCCCTCTCCCTCCCCCTCTCATTTCTTAAGTAAATAAATAGGATTATTACGGCTGTGTCTAGATGTCTTGCCAAAGTCTCAAGCAGTCATAGGTGGGGCTTTTCAGGGTGGTTCAATCTAGAGTGTGTGATTGATTCATAGTGCAATGCTAGGACTAAGGGACTAGGATTAAGGGTGGGTGTTACTCAATCAGTCCACTGATTGGTTTCACACTGTGCTAATTCCAGTAGCCTAGATAGAATATAAAAGGGACAGAAAAATACTGCTAAACCTTGCTTGCTTTGTTGCCTCTGCCCATCATGAACTGTTTCTCCTTTGTGATGCCTGTCTGCCATGCCACTCTACCTTGGAGCCAGACTTGAGGCCTATTATCGACTAAAATCTCTACAAACTGTGAGCCAAATAAACCTTTCCTCCCTTAACTTTGGGCCTTGGGTATTTTGTCTTAGCAACACAAAAAGTAACTAACACAAGCATATATTAAATAGATTTGCATTAACAGCCCTTTGCTAATAGAACATAAAGCACAGCCATGACTGATGGCACACGCCTGTAATCCCAGCACTCTGGAGGCTGAGGCAGGAGGATCGCTGTGATTTTGAGACCAGCCTGGGCTACATAGTGGGTTCCAGGTCAGTCTCAACTATGTAGTGAGACCCTGTCTCAAAACGACCAAAAACAAAAAAATTGCTTTGAGATTCTTTTCTATCTTTATAGCTGTTGGTTAATATTAGAAGTAGTTATATCAGCAGAAAAATTGAATCTTAAGTGTAACCTATCTTACTCCTTTTAGAAAAAAATTATAATTTGCCTCAGAAATGAATTGGGTAATATACATATAATCAGAAGTGGAGCATGCCTTTCTTTTCTAGCATTTACAATATTTTTCCTCATTTTTTCTATTTATACTTTTAATTTGGGATTATATTGAAAGAAAGCTATATCTTCTCCTTCGCCTTTGTAGTTAAGGGCAACTTTGACTACATATGCAGGGTCTAGAGGCTTAATAACAACACAAAATTGAATCCTTTACCAGTTACAAACAACCGGACTCTTGAAATACAGTTTTGCCTGAATCATTTTCTGAAGCCGGGATGATACCACCACTCTTTCATGAGTTCTGACTACATTCCCTGCACCTGTTCTGCACTCTCCTGTTCTGCCATACTGACCCGTCATTCTCTCCCCAGCCTTCAAAGACCACTCCAGTCTGCCTCTTCCAAGAAAGCTCCTTTTCATTCATTTGAATTTTTTTTATTTATTATTGGTCATTATATAATAAAAAAGAAATTCACCCTTAAAAAAGCAAATATATAAGAATTGTATGAACAAAAATCTCCATTTTATTCCCCAGAGTTCCCTGCATGTAGCCATCCACTCATTTTCATATTAAAATAAATTGTTTATTTAAAAATTCTATACAAGTTGTTGTGCACTTGCTTTGCCATAAAACCGCAGACCCTCTATTTCATTGACTGAAAACATTCTTTGCTCTTTATGCCTGTAATTTTTTTCTTTTTGAACTTTTTCATGTGTGTTAAGTCTTATTTTTTTCAACTAAAGTAAGCTTTGTGGAGTTCAAAGACTATATCTTAAGCTCCTAAGCTTTTTTCCCCCATCAGGGATGTACAGAGGACTTTCCTGTAGCAAATAATAAGCAGAGTATATTTAATTGGACATTTTGAGCTTATAGTTTAATTTGATGTTCTGTAAATTCAGGAGAAATCTTAGAAGATTGATTAATTTCCTTATTTTTATTGCAGATTATCTTTCTATGAGGTATAGTATTGAGAAATACAATTGCGTAGAAATTAATATTGGTGTTGTGAAAGAATTCAATTGATAATGAAAATTGGAGAAGACCCATTGCAAGGTATAATGTGTAACATAGTTTGCTTTGAGACTTGAAGGTAAAGGATAGCAGCTAGAGGGGAATAAAAGGAGAAAATCAACAAAAAAAGCATAAAAGTGACTTAGTTGGAGGCTGGGAGAAAGAATGAAAGGAAACTTTTTGAGAAGTAAAATACATAGATAGTCAACACAAAAACTGTAGAAGAATCCTGTTATCCTTTTAACTATAATAAAAGCCATACTGGTTTCCAAAATACCCGTGCCATCAAAGAAAATGAGAGATAAGCTTTGTGGTAAATGAAAGAAATATCTACTTTGTCCTGAAACATTTGAAATATAAAAAGTTTTGCTGCAAGAGTATGAGACTGCCTGGTAAAATATGACATTACATAAAAACTAAAAATTAATCTTTTTAATAAATTTATTTACTTTTATTTCTCACTACCCTGTTGACCAATGCTATATTTTAGTCTTGTTTTTACCAAAGATTCTCATTAAAGATACCAGGTATAAGTTTCATTCACCAAAAAATAATTTCAACAACAGCCCTAGCAAGTGTGCTGTTTTTGAGACAGAGGCAGTACATTTTCAGATGAATGGCATTGGAATTTTAGACTTTTTGCCACTGTAATGTGGAATGGTTGAAGCTTAAAATCATATACTTCAGGAAATTTTCTCAAATTTTTGAAATTGAATTATTGAATGCAGGTTGCCTTTTGCATAATTGTGTGAAGCTGATGAAATGGGTCTCTTTTGCTCTGATTTCTTTCCAAATTCAACCCAAATGAATTCATAGCTGATGGGTTTAAAGCATAGCAAGGATAGATTAGCTCATATAAAATAAAATCTTTAGAGGCAAAGAAATGAAATAGTCCTGCAGCCTCACAAGATGTTATACATATTTTCAAATTCTCAAGACAAATGTCCTTTCCTCCCTCTGACTGGCTTCATTGTAGTGTTTATAACAAACATACTTTACCTTTTCTTATTAATCAATGTTACATCTTTTTTTAGTCTCTCAACTATGCTTTCTAATATTTATAATAATAAATGTTGACAGAAGAAAAATCCATGAGAAAATTGCTTTGTCGTGAGATTTTCTATTTTATAAAAGGTGTTATTTACATTTTATTTCAGCTAGAATTTTTTTAGATGGTTAACCATTAGTGACACACAGAGGAAAATTATTCCTGAGTTTATATTTATAAAAATATTTCTCAGGAAGGTAGGATCTGTCAGTATTTATTTTGCAATGATGAACTTAAGAGCAAAACCAAGAAGAGGCTAAAATTGCAGAGTGCACTAAACTGAAAAGTGAAAACACTCCACCATCCAACATAGACACTTGAAATCAAAACGACAATGTAGGGATTATTGCCATTTTACAGATACAGCATCTATAGCTCAGAAAGATTTAAATAATTTCCTTAACATATCTGTGACTAGTAAAAACAAAATAAGATTCAGTCTGTCTAATTAGAAATTTGATCGCTTTACTCACTGCACTCATGGTTTTGTTTCATTACATGTAAAAAATTAAGAAACAAAGCTATTTTTAGTCAAAGGGAATTAAAATTTATAGTAATTTATTGTCATAATGTAAGACAAAGCTGATTTAGGACTAAAACTTTTTGTTGTATTTATTGTTAATTTTGTTTGTTTGTTTTTGTTTTCGGAACTGGATCTCTGATGTCCCAAATCTCTGAGCTTCATTCTTTAGAAGCAGAAATGTTTTAGATTATAATGGCCACTCCTCAAAGAGAAAAAAATATATATATTTAACCCTTTTTATGGCAGAGTACAAGCTGCTGAAAATAATTCACTTATCTCACTTGAGCCTCAGCTACTTGTGTTTGGCAGTGCACTGAGTGTCCCTGCCTCAAAGCGCAGCTGCCCTGGGAACCTGTGAACCCATTCACACAGGTCTCTGTCAAATATGCCCCTTTTCTGAAGGTTGCCTGCTTCTGTGATGTCTATTTTGGAATATTTGCAAAGTGTATCTGTAGCATTTATCCCATTTGAAGTGGCATGACTTACACACTTCAATTCCATATTTTAATATCTTTGAAAAATTTTTGTTAATTAACATAAAAGCCACAGAATAGTATAGTTCGTAAATAAAATGTAGTTCTTTTTGTGCAGTGAGGACTTTTCCTCAGTTCACGCATTATTGAAAAGCATGGGAGATCATCATTTGGAAAATTACTATCAAGAATATTTTTAAGTGACTTATTATAAATATTTTCTTCTTTTTCTGTCAGTTAATATTGAAATACAATAGAGTAGTAATTTAATTTAGTTCAAAAGCCGTTTTCTAAGTGAAATGAATTAGCTGGGAGCGTTGCATTAATAGTCAGTGCCAGCAGCTGGATTCTGCATACAAAACACTTGTTCATGTTTTCCTTGACCTCCTTTGATTGGGCACAGCACTAACTTTAAACTGAATGGGCTCAGTCTGGTCTTTGGCAAGCATCAGAAAATAATGAATAGTGGAACATTGAAAGGCTTAAATATCCTGGCACAAGCTCTATGTCAGTATGATGAGCTAACCATGGCATTGTTCAAATAGAAGGCTCTGTGTCCCTTTGGAAATAAAATCTTGGCTCGTGGATAGAGGTCTATGTACACACATTGAATTTCTCTGTCTTACTGCTATGCTATTCCATTCATAATTAAACTTTGAAAGCAAAGTTCTGAAGAGGTTCTTCAATGCTTCTTCTCCAAGTATGCCCAGAAATAAGTGGTTGATGTAAAAAATGGCATAGCCCCATGCTTTTATTTGGTAATTCTCCGAAATTCACATCAAAGGCTTGAGGAACAAACTCTTTAAGCTGGAGAGCAGTGTAGACACTTTGTTTCTCCCCTTAAAATGTCTTTCCTCTGAAAGCTGTGGTAATCACAGATTTTTGCTGTAGAACTTCGGATGTTCTGATTTTTTATGTTTACAGCTCCATCTGTATTTTTAGTGAAATGTCTAAATTTGTCTCAGCACATCTCAATTCCAAGAATGAATTGATCTTATGTGCAGTTCCTCCTTGAAAGCAAAGAAAGGATGGAAAATTAAGCTTTTAAGATTGATTAAAAGTATGACATTATAACTTGCCTTTCCTTTTTAATTTTTGTTCTTAAAAACAGAACAAAAATTCCTTAAACACTGACGAAAGTACCTGAAGAAGCTAGGATTATTTGAGTAACAAACGTATTGCTGCCGATATTGTAAAATTATTAAGAAGAGCCTCTTAGAAAGCCTTGTAAAACATTTTAATCCTATGTTATAAATACAGACTCCTGGTGGGGTATAAATAGTTAAGTAAAACCATGAAGAACCTGCATTACACAAATATTTAAAATCTGAGTATCTTTCAGAAGTACATGCTGAAATATTTACAAATACAATGACATAATTCCTGAGATTTCCTTAAAAACAATTTGATATGGGGAAAAGTAGGTCAGCACATAAATGAAACAAGCCATAAATTTAATGTTGTCTGGTGTAATGCATGAATGAATGTTCTTTATGGTGTTTACTTTTTAGATACTGGCATTTTTCATAATGAAAAATTAATTATTTTTGGACAGTTCAGAATCATAGTTCTGTATGATGAAATGTTTTCTTGATAAAAAACAATCTCCTAAAATCTCAGATGCCATTAAAAATTTATTTGTGAATAATAATACAATTGTAAATAATAACTTTTTACTTAAGTTGCATTAACATGCTGGCTTTTAAACATAAAAACAAGGGCTGAGGATTTAGCTCAATGGTTCCGCCACCTGCCTCGCAAATGCAAGGTCCTAAAAAGAAAACAAAACTATGCTGTAGAAATTTGAACCTGCCTTGTTTAGGTCATTGGGATAATTAGAACAGTTTAATTTCTCATCTTGGTTATTCACAGATGAACAATCCTAAAAACATTAGTATTGATGTATGTACCAATAAATTGATTCTAAATATAGTCTAGTTTCTATAAGATGTTATGACATCAAAACGTGAACAGGGAAATTTTTACTGATTATAAAGAGAATGAAAAGCAATGAAGGTTAAGAATATGTTGCCCCCAAATATACCTCCCTGGCATATTGATTATTTTGAGTTATAGGCAATAGAAAAACAGAAGGTATAATTAGATCAATCTGAACTTCCTTTTATTTCTTAAATGCAGGAGATCAAATTCCTGTATGACAAATAGCTTCTCTATGCCAGAGAGAAAGTGTCATTCATATAATCAAAGGTGGGAGGAAATCTTGAGCCAGGGGATCTACCTTGCCCAGCCTTATCTCCCTACCTTCAAGAAATCGACTACTCTACCCTGAGTCTCTTTGCCTTGTCATATTTTCACAATTTACTAATCTTTATGCAATAATTTTGTCTAATCTTCTGTCTATAATTCATCACATTGGGTCTTCACTTCCTTATGAAGAACCTCGTGCCACATAAAATTTTACATTAAATGAATTTGTGCACTCTCCTCCTTTATATGTTGCGTCCATTTCTCAGGCTCAGCCAAAAAATACTCTGAGAGGTAAAATTTTGCCTCTCCTACCATGTTCTACTTGCCAAAAAAAACTGATAGATATGTTAATATTAACTCATATTACATAGTAAACTACTTCATACTTTTTGTTTGAATTGATTAGCCACTAATTAACTATGATAAAGCTCACGTGTTCATCTTGATATTGTGTGTTGCTATGTTACTCAGGCTGGCCTAGAAGTCCTGGGCTCAAGTGATACTCCTGCTGCATCTTCCTTGAGTAGCTAGGATTACAGATATGCTTCACCATTCCCAGCCAGGTTTTATAAGATATATATGTATATTATTGCTTAGCTGGAGAATGGGCATATCTTAGTGTATTCTCAATGGCAAAGCATTTTTTCTAATGAGTCTGTTAATTTTAACAGTGGAAGCAATGAAAATATCAGATAGTGCTGATGACTTCTGGGTAAGTAGGGTCAGTCTTTGATGTCTGTTCTGATCTGGTGCTATTGTTTGTATTTCCCTCAGTGAAGTATTTTTGGAGACTAAGGAACTAGCCACCTACTTTTTGCTAAATGCTACATCCTAGGCATATAATTATTAATAAAGGGACTTCCATGTTAATAATCTTTTACCTTTTCCATATAAAAAAGTGTGGTTGTTTTCTCAAGCTTGGAAAGCTTGACAACATTCCATTTAAGAGATATATAAAAATAATAGTTTCTGTGACAAGTTAACTCATAAAGTTGACAGGAGGTAAATGCTCAGAAATCAAAGTCTGCATTAACAAGAAAATCACTATGATTCATGGCCTTTAGTAGATATAAAAAGCATGTCTGTAGGACTGGGGACTGTAGCTCAGTGGTTCCACCACCTGCTTTGCAAGCACAAGGACCCAAGTTTGAACCCCGGTACCAAAAAAAAAAAAAAAAAAAAAAGAATGTTTATAATGTGTAATAGTCTGGATTAAATATATGGGCTTTTTGTAATACAATTAATCATTAAATATTTGTTGAAGATCTTCTGAAGACATTGTATTTTTATCTATGTGCATATATTTGTCTGATAATTCAGTAAATATTCATTTACTATCACTATGAGCTAATTTTAAGAAATCTAGTGAGCAATAAAATATATATTTCCTGCTGTCATGGTATTTACATTCTAGTGGTCATGAGTAGATAAATAAAAATTCTATTACACACTATAATATATGATTTAGAGAGTTGTAATAACATAATATAATGGGGAAAAAGATGCTTGGTGGTCAGAGAAACCTCTTCTGGAGTAATAATTTTTAAACAGATCTGAATATCCATAGAGACATGCAAAGATAAGTTGCTTAGTTCTTTTATTAAAAACTAAGAACTACATCTGACTTTCAGAGTGGTAGAGCTTTATCTAAATTATCACATTTATATACTTACACATGTATCTAATACTTTGGTTCTTTGGAACTAGCCAAAGGTTCCCTAGAGTTACCGTTCCTATATGCCTCTATTCATCAGCACATTGTAGACTGGCCTTCTTTCTCCTATACTGTGCACTCTTAAACATGTTCTCCCTGGTTTCAATCACTGCTGGTACGTGTCTGACTACACAACTTGTACTTGTGGATGTAATCCCTTTTATGAGTCTTTTTCCTAATAAAATTAATAAAAAGCTGTCCAGTGGGAGTATCTTGCATATTCCAATGGTGGTTCAAGCCACCCAGCCACAAGTCATACAAATTATGGCCCAGTCATGATAGAATTCATGAAGTAGAATGTCCAATGCAAAATTTCAATCAGGATGCTTATGTTTGGCATGTTTCTTTTGGCCTTTCAAGCCATTGTCATAAGGTCTTCCCTCTCTAACTCAAAACTTTATACTGTCTCAGATTGCTCACTCTCTTACATCCTGACTAACCATCCGGACACATTTGTTTTCCCCTACCCTCCCCACACACAAAAAAATTATCTTTATCTGCTCAATACCAAATTCTTAATTCCCCTATAAATTATCCCTGTGTAATCTGTTATCATAATCTGGGCAAGAATACTTGATTCTCTTCTTCTCTGTCTCGTATTTTACATCCTCTTTGTACCACCTTTCACTCCATGGCCATAAAAATATTTTTTCCGGTGGCCTTTTGGGACAATTGACATGTATTTCATGATAATTTTGATCATCCACCAATATCACCCTGGAAAAAAATGGGCCTTATTACACTAAGATACCCTCATGTGAATAAGGGTGAAATTCACCTCGTGAATAACTGCCACATTCGAGAGCTATTCCTATTCATGTCTGGAAAAAAAATTCACCATATATCCTCTTTGCACAGGATCAGCATTTCTTACTAAGCTGAAAAGTCCTTTTGCTTGTACTTTATATGTGGAGTCTTCATGCCTATATAAATTATTGCTTCGGCACATAGGAAAAGAATGAGTAGCATTTTTGAATGAAATCAGATGGTGTAATTTGTGTTTCAGTAATCATTCACATTTTATTTTGTATTCCTTAACTATGGAATTGCAAACAGCATAACAGTTTTTAAATACTGAGTCTAGATTGATATGGTAATTATTCTGTTTAAACAAATTTAGAACAGTTTAGCTCCTTGGAATTTTAAATTTTTAAAGAACAATTTTAGTTATATTTTTAGAAGTTATGTTTTGGCATAAAGCCTATGCCCATGTCTGGCACTGATTTTACCTGTCTAGGAAAATGATTTATCAGTTTTTCTTATTTCTGAGAAGACAGTTCTCTCCATAAAATTCCCTAGTTCTTTTCAAACAATTGAATTCATGTCATTTTGTTGTGGCATGTGACTTAAAAGGTGAAAACTGTATGAATGATGTCATTTGTCATCATCAACACTTACTCTAAATAAACTGCAACTACTCTGTCATTTATTACCTCAGGCCTCATAAAAACAAAGTTAAATTGTACATAATAGATTCTAAGACATTATATATTCATGACACAACAAATACTAAGATTTGTGAAGTAATAAAACTTCTTAAATGTCAGGAAATTATTAAGGTAGATGCTAGCTAACGTTTTGTTAATTTAATTAGCTCATCATTTTACTTACCCTGTGTAAAGTTTAGATTAGGACTACAGAAGACTTTTTAATTTATTTGTTAGTAGTTTACTAAATAATTTATTTAAATTGTATGTAGTTTTAGTTTCCCCATGTAACGGGCATAAATACTATTTCTGTTCTTTCTTCCTAACAGTATGATAAAGGTTAAATAAATACCATATATTAGAAGGGAAAGCATCTAATATTCCCATTGATTTCTGTTATTAGTTCTTTCTTTATTCTCCTATTTGAAATAAACAATTTTTGTCATGTGATGATATTTGTAAAAGTTGCTTTGAGGTCCACAAATGTAAGGTCCTGGCAGACACATTTCTCCCCTTTAATAGGGAGAAAAATGCACTCACTTAGATGTAAAAATGTAATGTGTTGTGATTTTTAAAATGAATGCTGTTAATTGACATATTTGCTTTTTTGAAAGACTAAGTATATAAAATAGGAAAGCTAAATATACCACTTATCATGTTTGGCCAGAGAAACAAGTTTTGTTTCCCTTCGTATGATATTGAAATGCTTTGATAAAATGAATAAGAGATGCACGCACCAGGATAAACACTGACTTTTTTTCCTAAAAGGTCAGTTGCTTCTTTTTCCCATCCTTGTTTCTGTCAATTTTGATAAAAACCTTTAAAAACCGTTTTAAGTTTTCATTCAGCTTCCATATGTTTCCTAATAATAATAATTCATGTAAAAATTAGTCCTCAGCATTAATGATTTGCCAAGTAACTCTTTGTTTTTTTTGTTTGTTTTTTTTTTTTTTGGTGTGTGTTCTTTTCATTTTGTTTCATTTTTGCAATCAGGGGATTGATCCCATGGCCCTTACACCAAGCTCCATCCCTAGTTCTTTATAATTTTTTTTAAAATGTTTCATTTTGTGATGAGGTTTTTCAGAGTTGCTAAGTTGCCCAGACTAAGCTCAAACTTGCAATCCTCACGTGTCAACCTCAGTGAGTAACATTTTTAAAGCAGTGTATGAGTGCCCACTGCACTCATAGCAAAATTGTATTTCCATTTATAAAAAGATTTATCTCCCACAAAGCAGTGGCAGCACATTTGCAGCTTTGTGCTATTGAACCACATATCTGTTTTTATACATGAAGCAACTTTTAAATATTGTCCGTGTGAATAAGCAAGATGGAGTTTAGAAATAGAGTTTTCTTGAAGTATGTGAAGGGAAGGGGAAATAAACAATGGATAAATTTTCTGGAGTTTTTCCTCCAAATAGTGCATACTGTTTACACAGTATTAGGTACTTTCCCTGATGGCATTTGTATAAGAGAAACTTGATCTCATAATATTAGGAGGTGCTTCTCTCTTATAAAATCATTGAGTTTACCAGGATTTGGTCAAGTTGCTAGATCTGTGATACATAGAGATACACAATTTTATCCTTTTTTTAAAAGAGATGATTTCTTAAATTATTTGTGCCTAATAGCTTTTTCCTTGTGTATTTTACTCTTGCATTTTGTTAAACTAGTTGGTCACAATGAGCTTAATTTGCACACACACACACAAAAAGTGCCTGAAAAAAACTCCCATACGCCACAGATTTTTTTGTCCCTATTCTATAGTAAAATGACCATTTAAAGTTTAAATGTCGAAGGCTCCTAACTGTACAACCATTTTAAGAACAAGTGCAGATTTTGATTTTTATGCTATAAACTTTATGCTGATGATTTGGAACAACTTATTGAGGAACATCAAATGGGAATGTAAACACTTAAAATGAAGGATTACAGTAAGTGCCAGTAAGTTCTCGCTCCAGTGATTTTCAAAGTGTTTAGTGGCTTTGATATTTTTTAAAATCATGTTGGAGTTCATTCCACATTATCATACATTTACTTTAAATATTGAAGTAAAGTTAAGCATTAGAATAAAACATAGATATCCTACTGAGTTAAAGATTTTTAAATCTTACTGTATTATACTTACCCTTAGATCTACCCACTTAACTCTGGGTTCTGCATATAATCTTTACAAATATAAATGTAAAATGACTAAATCAAAAGATGTTAAAACTGTCATTGTAGGACTGTGAATTTGAATGGGTAGAAAAGGGAAGTTTTCTAAGATACTAAACAGTGTGTCATACAGTATTTTTTTCATTAGTGACCTTTAGGGAATATCTAACAGTGTAAATTGCCTTTTCAGCTTTTCAAAATGAGTCCTTATTAGAAATTCAAAGAAAATCTTCTTTGGTAATCATTTTAATGCTCCACATCAGTAGATTTGACTTTGCTTTTTCAAAGTTTTACTTTTAGTAAATTACTGGCAAAATGCAGTAGGGGGGAAGTAAGTTTTCTTATAGAACTCAAGGGGGCAGTAGTTCCAGTGAAAAATAACAACTTGCACTAATTTACTAAATTAAACTTTTTGAAAGTAGATTAAAACTTTTAGTGAGAACATTCTCATAAGAGTTGATTATGACCAGCAAAATGCAGAAAAAATACATATTTTTCAAAAGTGAAATATTTACTAGTTTTGTTAATACATTATGATTGAATCTTAACTTACTTTCCTTAGAAGTATAGTTAGAATTATATGCAGTGCATGCATGAGAATGGTAGGGAGCTAAGTAGTCTATGCATACACAAAATAAATTTTAATTAATATTTTATTATTTGTAGACATATGATAAGTGGTATAAGAATGCTTTTTTCCTCCCTTTATTGCTGATTTTCTCAGTAATTACCTTACAGATTGATTCTATCTTTAATAATTTGTGAATTGAAGATAGGATATGATAGTTTCTCAATTCATAGTTTTTTTGTAATTTGAAATGACAGAAATACCCAAATTCTTAAAATATGTCACATATGCACAAATCTAATAGTTACTGCTTATTTTCATTCTGTTCCCTTTGGGAAATATCTGTCCTCAGGTATCCAGTTAAAAAGATCTTTTGTACACTCATTTTAAGGAAAGCATTCACTATAACCTATAAATAGTTCTTGGTAGGAGAAAGAAAATCACTCCAAATTTTGTAAATTTCATCTTAAATAAATATAGATCCACTCAGCCCCAGCCTCACTCTCTAGTTTATGAAAGCAGAGTGTTTTGTACTATCATTATATTTATCTCTTCCTGGCATATTAAAGGTCTTTAGGGGGAAAAAAGCGATATATGGATTAATAGGGAGAAACTTCGTAGACCTTAACTGATTTTTAATCACAAGAAAGACCCTTGTAAATTTTTGGTGGTGCATTCAGATAAGTTTATGTGTGAATAAAAAAGACTTGATGTCCGAAGTCACAATTTTTCTCAGCCTAATACATGATAGAACAGTGCCAAAATTAATGCCAGAATATAAAGAGTAGCGATACTGTGTTTTCTAGGCAGAAGTGTCCAACACCCAAATTAACAAAAGTAATCATGTTACTGTAGATTAGGTTTACTTTTAGTAAAACAATATTTATTTTTGCTGTCTTTATATTACTAAAATTACAATATAATATAAACATTGGTGTATATTAAAAATACTCCATTTATAAGGATTCTTACAGGCACTTCTGTTTAACTGAAAGGTATTCACACAAAACACAGATGTAAGGAATTCACAAAGTAAGTTAAAACATCACTTCTGTAAGCAGCAGTCCATTTCTTGGGGTCTTTTGTGCCAAGCTCTGTTTTAGGGGAGTAAATGAAGTACATGTTTTATATATAAACAGCAGAGCGAAAGTATAAGTTCTCTTCCTTGTCCTCAAGAAACAAGGTTTATGTTAACCAAACAGAAAAGCAAATAACAATAACAAGAAGCATGCTGTAAAGTGCTCAAATGGATACTGTATTAAAGGAAAAATAAATTAAAAGCAAAACCTTCCTTTCCAAATCAAATTGTATGCAAAACAACAATAGAAAACAGAGAAATGTGTATGCAAAACAAGAGAAAACAAAGAAATGTGCTATTTTATTACTGTAATTTTGTTCCACAAGCTCAAATGTGTGTAACAGTTACTCAGGTGGTTCAAGAAATGAGACTAAGTAGCAAAGGGGACTAGTCTATGGTTATGACTCACTGTTAATCATTGTTATTATTATTACTAGTTTTGTGTAGTGTACTTTGGGTAACAGTTCCAATGCATTGCTACCTTAGCTTTCTGGTTGTTTCTGTATTTTGTTTAGGTTACACATTTTGGGGAAAAATCTTACTTCACACAGATAAATAATAGTAGAGAGGAAGGTTTTGTTCATAAAAACAGTTTGTTTTGCTAAGTCACATTGTGACAATTTTCTGTTAAAAGCAAGCTAGCAAAAGAAGAATTTCTTTTAAATGTCCATCCTCCATCATCGGAAAAGAAACAAAAATAAAATCCTTGGTTGCACAAGTTAATTCATTAACTCATTGAGTGTATAAAAAGGGTGAGTGCTTGTATGAGTGTTGTTTTAATGTGTAACAACCTACAAAATAAGGCCAGACATTTGAAAACCTTGCATAATAAAAACTGCAAGATGTGCGCTTTAAGACCTCCTGGTATGTCTTACGTGACAGGAGTCAACAGACTACACAGACCACCTGTTTTTTATGGCCCATTAGGTTTTACATTATCAAAAGTTGAGATACATTTTTTTCAAAAGTAAGAGTTTTTCATGACATGAAAAGTAAATGAAATTAAAATTTATTGTCTATAAAGATTTATTAGAATACAATCATGCACCTTCATTTACCTGTTGTCTGTGGATCCTTAAATGCCTTAGTATCAAAGTAGTCATAGTGATAGAGATCATATAATCTGAAAAAGAAAACACTAAATTATTTACTGTTAGGCCCTTTTGAAAAAAAAGTTTGCCAGCATTTGCTACAAAAAATGTTTCTGCTAAAAAGATGGGGACAGCTCAGTTCTGAAGTCAGGGAAGCAACATGGAAATGTTGGTCTTAATCTGTGCTATCTGGATAGGCTCTGGAAGGCCCATCTGGCAAAAGGAAATGGAAGAAAGAATGTTTAGAAGACTAAGGGTAAAGGCTCTCATTAGATGTTCCATGATCAAACTTATAAATGTAAAAAAATTATTTTTAAGATACCAATATTTTATCAAAACATTAGCTTTTTTTTTTTCCACAAATGGTACTGGAGATTGAACAGAAAGTCTTCACACTGAGTTATATCCCCGTCCCTTTAAAAAATAAATTTTGTTAGATACTGAGATCCAAGGCCTTTACATTGAGTAATGTCCCCAGCCCAGTTTTATTTTGAGTGATGTTTCACTAAGTCTCTTTCAGTTGCCCATGTGGGGCTTAAACCTGCCATTTTCCTACTTCGGTCTCCCAGAATGCTGGGATTACAGTCTTTTGACATGACACCCATCTGCAATTTTATGTATTCAGATTCTTTAAAAATTTTATGTGTTATTTATGTGTAATTATGATAGAGTATATTAAAAATTCTGCTTATATTTATTATTTTGTCATATTTTACCAAGTTAGATTTGAATGCCTACTATGTAATAGGCACCATGTTGGGAATTTCAGGTGTAATTATGAGCAAAAACAAAACTAAATGGGGCAGAGATAGGGGAGACTGTGTGTCTCAACCTTATTAGAAGCTTATAGTCTACAGGAAAGACAGGGATTTCTCAAACAATCACAAACAGATACAAATGTACACTAGCAAAACTTAATTGACCTAGGGGATCTGAGCATATAATAAAGAGATAATTTCAGAATGAGAGGACCATGGAAATCCTCTTTGAGGAAGTGTAGATTAAACAGAGATTCAAGGAAAAAGCAGGAGTTACCTGACAGTGGGAGTTAAAGAGTAGTTAGCACTGGATTTAGAGGGAAATTAAGAGAATAAAGGGCTACGGTAGGAGTGAAAGTGAAACCAGGTTCCAGGTTCCAGTTACAGGTGTGAGCACAGAGCAGGTTGAGACTGAGACCAAAGGCAGAAGATCCATGGCTAGTAGCCATAGTCAGATTTTTTTGTCTTTATCCCAAGAACAACTGTTTCACTGAGATGTTTTGAATTAAGGGAGCATGAATGGTAGACATAAGCCAGCTAGACCAGTTAGAAGCTCACTGCATTCCAAATGAGAGATCAAAGCATTTTGGATGTTGGGTACTACGAGAGGTGGAGGAAAGTAGACTAATTCAAACGTAGTTTAAAGACAGAACCAACAGGACTTGCTGGATTTACATTTGGGGGGACAGAGAAAGAAATATGTAGGACTGTTTGGCTTTGGTTTTCATTAAGGGGAGAGTGGTTGTATCACTCATCTGATGTAGGCAACTTGATAAGAGAGCTGTCAGAAGTCCACTTGGGGATATGGAATATGAGATGCCCTTGAGATAGTCCTTTGAAGTCATTTTTGTATAAATGGATTTTGTGTCTGTGTATTAGTAATGTTTGCTACTTTAAATAGACATGAGTATAGTTGTGAACACCAGAAATTGCTACTGAAAAAGAAAGTAAGTAGTCCTTGGACCAAAACATAAAGGATATCTTCTGATGACTGGGTAGAACACAAGCTTGGAAGGTATATAGAGGCAAAAAAGTAAGTATAAAACTGAAAGAGCATTGTATGATAGAAATCAAAGGAAGAGAAAGTGAATTGAATGATATTGCTTTAGAGAGGTCAACAAAAATACATTATTGAATGTCTACATATTTTACAATATTAATGTCTTTGGTGCCCAGAGCAAGAAGGGTTTTGAGGAGGCAGGGAAAACATAATAATACCTAAATAATTGCTTTATCAAAGTTATTTATATCTTTAGCTATTTTAAAGAAAACCTACATTTCCAGGTATAATTGTTTCGTTGGCCAGTTAGTTCACCTACAACTTTACAATGTCAGTTAATTAAGAAAATGAGATTCACTTAAAAGAAATTTGCTTCATGGCAAATTTTGATTGAGCAACATGTATTTCTTATCATCTACTTAAATCTTAACTCAATTATATATCGAATCGTCTTTAATAAAAGGAGCAATAATGAGAAAAGGATTATTACAACATTTAAAATTGTTAAAAAGCACATAAAAAACTGGTGACTTATGAGAAGTATTACTTTACTTACATGCCTTGTCAATTTTAAGTAACTTCACAGCAGACTTAATTATACCATTCCAGTGTATGAAATAACACCTTGCCTCAAGTATTGTCAGAGAAAGATTGAAATGGAGGAGTGGGACCAGTTAAAATGTATGTAATACATTTTGCTTATAAGGATTTAAGCAGGAATGAGCACTTTTCTTATATGGTATCTCCTAGGTATTGAATTGACTTTATTTTCTTATAATGTGAAATTGGACAGATTATCAAGGCTGGATTATTTGGAAGTTGCTATGGAAATAAAGATTCAGAGTTAAAATAATTTTAGGGGAATCAGCTTCCAGGACAGAAAATGTGAAGGAAGAATTAGGTAGGGGTAAAATTCAAACTGTAATACAGGCACAAAAATGCCTTGGCCAACTTTTGGGGTGTTCTGGAGTATGTTGTGCATGTTAGAATGTCCTGCTTCTGATGGAAATAGAGGAATTTTTAGTACCCTTAGGCTCAGGCACTGTTGCAGGCTGTTGGTTGGATAAAGTGGCTCTCTATAGACAAGGCTGACCTTGAAGGAGCCAGCAAAGGCTGACTGTCCTCCCTACCCCATAGTGACAGCAAGTTCTTGTTTGAAGAGGTTCTGAACAGAGTATTTGTCTCTTCTGCAGTATATTATAATCTTACACATAATTGATTTGAATGACATATACATTACATTGATTGGAATCTTTATATTGCAAGTAATAAAAGCAACTCATATTCGTTGAGTCAGAAACTTAATTGGCTCATGTAAAAAATAGAGGCCCAGAAGTTGGATGGGCTTCAAATGTTCCTTAATCTATCAGCCCCATGGGGTTTTCTTGTCTTGTCTTTTTTCAGTATTTGCCAAGCTGCTGACCACTTTGGTGGTGGCAGGGTGCCTGTAGCCTTACATTACGTACCCCCCAGTGTAGAGCAACAGAAAACGTCTGTTGATGTTTCACACAGTGTTCAGGAAAGTCCTAGCACACACTTTGCCTGAATACCAGGTTAGTACAGGGTTTGAGGGGTGGGGTGATTGACTTCACCTAGGCTAAAGAGCTCTAATCCCAGGTGGTGCAAGGGTGAAGTCAACTTCTGCTCATCCCATGGATTATCAGTAGAAATCAGAGTATGTGAAAGAGAGAAGGGAGACCAGCAGCAATGAGACAAAGGTTTGTAATAAATGCCTCTGGCTGTTTTGTTGCCTGATAGAAATTTTTTCACTATTCTCTTTGAGCTTTTACTTGGGGATAAAATTAGATTTATAGACTCTAAAGCTGTCACCAAATTGGACATCTAGTGCAGGGAAGGAAGATGTAGAAATTATGCCAGATGATATAATCAAAATTTGAAATTGATAGGTTTGACTTTCATCTTGTCATTTTTGCTCTGGTTTACCTTTCAGTGATGATAATAAAGAGGGAAAAGGTAAAGAATCAAGGAGATTAGTCAATTCAAAAATGTAATCCAAAATTAAATCACTGAAAGTTGACTTTTGGGTCAAGTTGCAACTGCAAAGAAAAAATAGAAATAAGTAAAACTGACATATAGGAGCTGTAAGTGTTAAAAACATTCATCTACTGTTACAAGTTCTAGTCTCACCTGGGATACCTACTGTATTGCTAGCAAATAGACCATATGAAAGTTTCATTTTCTTGGAGAATTTATTTCATTTTATTTATATAAAGCATTAGTACTTTATTTCTCTGCCTTTACTAAGTGGTTAAGATTGCAGACTGACACTATTAATTATACCAGATTCCTAGTTTTAATTAGAGAATCTCTTCTGAGACTAAACCTTTTTACCATTAGGCTGTTTGAAACCTATGAGATAAAAAGGGAGAGTTCTTTCAGAAAATTATTTACATGATTTTAATTAATGATTATAATCTCCATGGTCATTTTTGCAAAAGAGCATTTAATCCCTTAACCAGTTTTCATGATTTGCATTTTGCAAAAACATGTCAGCCCTGCAGGCTTATTATCTGAGTTTTTTTTTTTTTTTTCTAGCTAACTTTTTTTACCATTAGGCTGTTTGAAACCTATGAGATAAAAAGGGAGAGTTCTTTCAGAAAATTATTTACATGATTTTAATTAATGATTATAATCTCCATGGTCATTTTTGCAAAAGAGCATTTAATCCCTTACAGTTTTCAT
>NW_022900915.1:22952563-23004318 GCF_012274545.1 Fukomys damarensis
GTTTTTTTTTTTTTTTTCCAGATGAAACTTATTTTGGGTAAGTTTTATTTTGCTACTGCTCCAAGCCCCACTTTTGTACCTTAACACCTGTTTCTCATGCAGAGCAAACCGATTGGTAGAAAAGTAAAGTTTGCTTCCTTTTGCCAAGACAAAACATAGCCCTTGGCAAGGTTACCTTTGAAAGCAGTTTTTCATGCAGAGACCGTATACAAGTAGCATTGCTATTGCCAAAATCCTCTGACTAATGAAGGGTCGTAGTGATGGTGTATTCTTTTTCATTGCTTGCGGCATGTATATGTAGCATTTCTTCTGAGAAAAGGCACTCTAGCATTTCAAACAGAAGCTAGAAGTTTAACCTTCCAGGAGGAAGGTCAATGTTAGTTTTTATTGATAACACAGAAAAAAGCTGCTTTTTAAGAATATGAAAGATGAATTCTTTGCTAAGTAGGAACTATTAAACACAGTGAATTTTCTACTTTTCTTATGAAAATCAGTCTGAAAGTTACATTTTCAAAGTTGCTTTTCCTTCCTCTTTCTAGTGTAGGTGAGAGTCAGATGTTTCATTTTGATGATGCTAACAGCACTGGTCCTCAAGCTATGGATACTTGATAAGGACTGAAAGCCCAGATGGTATTGCATTGTCATATGTATTTTTTCAATCATGTTTAATTATATTTTGTAAGAGCATTTATATTTTTGATATTCCTTAAAAAAAGTATCGATAGCTTAATGATCTTACAAACTCACAGGCTGATTTTTGTTTCACAAGTTGGAAGATGATAGAGAGCAGTGTTTTAGGAATTTGAATGGACCTAGGGAAGAAATGTGAAATGTTGATTTCTGTGTATGATAAAAGTAGATCCTGGGCCGGGGATTTAGCTCATTGGTTCCACTGCCTGCCTCGCAGGTTCAAGATCCCCTGTACCAAAATAAAACAAAACAAAAAAAGTAGATCCTGTCTTAATAGAATTGTGTGTAGGTATGTTTTTTGAGGTGAAGGATAAGCCATTGAGAAGAATCTTGTGTTCTTATTTAATTTCCTCCTACTAAGTGGATGCTTTATACATTAAAGATTTTTCTAATTTCTTAAATATTGATAATTTGAGAAACTATCTTGCCTCCTTCAATCATGATCAAGGACAAAGATAATGATTTAATTTTATAAAATTTTGGTAGTTCTGCAATACGAACCTTGACTTCCTTAACAGGTATAAATATATGATAGGTTTATCTCCTAAGGGTTCATATGTTGAAGACATTGTCTTTAGTGTTGAAGTGCGGATACCTTTAAGAGGCTGGTCTAGTGGGAGTCCTTAGGTCATTGAACGTGTGTCATAGGAAGGGATTAATGTAGTTATCATGGGACCTCAGTCCCTAGTTAATCTTTCACTTCCTGTCTTGTGATGGGATCTCTTGCTCCTGAATTCACTCTAACCATTATGATTTCATCTACCATGAGGACCTCATGAAAATTGGTGCGGTGCCAGCTCCAGGGCCTTGAATCTCCAGATCTGTGAGCTCTTCATAGCACAATCTGATATTGGATTTGAAAGCCAAAAGATGAGATAGAGAGATTCAAAAACAGCAGAATCTGACCCAACAGGAACTTACAGTACTTGGGGCTCTGTGAGGAAAATGGTTCTCAAAAATGTTTCTAGAGGGATCTTGGGAGTTTTCAGCAATTACCTTTGGGTCCTTTGTCAGATGCAAGAATATAAAAAAACAATATTATAAAGAAGTCAGGGTTATGTTTGGATAAAATTTCCCCAAAAGCCCATGTGACTAAGGACTTGTTCCTCAGCCCATGGTACTACTGGGAAGTAGTAGAAACTTTAGAAGGTGAGACCTAGTGGAATGAATTTAGGAAATTAGGGGTATATTCCAGAAGGGGATATTGGGATCCCATCTCCTCTTCATCCTGTCTCTCTCTTTTGTGTTCTGACCATTATATAGTAAGCAGCTTTCTCTGACATTTGTTGCCTTGCCACACACCCAAAAACAACTGGGCCAACTCGCCATGAAGGTTGATCATTGTACATTGCATTTCTGAAAGAAAAAATACGAAGTTTTAACTGTTTTAGACTGTTACTTTTTAAAGCCTCATAAATTTATCCATAAGTTAAGTTTATATGGTTTTAATTTTTCTTTGAGATACTTGCCTTAAATTCTCTTCATTCATTTCCACCACCATATCCACAGTGTCACAGGGATGGGATGTGGTAAATAAGTCAAATGATGTGGTGTTCAAGCCTGTACAGCCAGTACTGTCTAATACAGAAAATACCATGCTTAATATTTGCCTCTCTGCCTTTTGTCTTAATTAGATCTGTGCTCTAGAGGGCATTAGGTTGAAGTCTACAACAATGTGGAAACAGCATTGCATTCCTGAAGCCAAGTCAATTAATCACACAATGCATTTCAAGAGTTACTTCTAAGAAATTATTGTTTAAATTAGGCCCATTGCAATTCCTGGGGAGTAAACACAAGAAAGACTTTCATGCAACCTAAAATAGAGCACAAGTTTGCTGCTTTAAACCTCCTGTGAAATAATCCTTAAAACCTCATTGTTGGCACCCACAAATGATCGTACAGATTTTTTATATTCCCATTGGTTTTGCTTCCCAGTGAGCCTATAATTACATATTTAATTTTTTGAAGCAAGGGCTGATAAAATTTTTTTAGTTTGAGGGTATTTTCTTTTTCTCTAATGACTTTCTCTAGTTTCCTTGTAACACTGTGGATTAAAACATAGATAAAAGTATTACAATTTCACTCAGTGGTTTCATCAAAGCAAGTAACATTGGCTGGGGATTTAGCTCAGTGGTTCGGTGGCCTGCCTTGCCAGCACAAGGACCCGAGTTCAATCCCTGGTACCCAAAAAAAAAGCAAATAACATCAACTACAATATTTCTATTTTTTATTTTTAATCAGCAGTTAACAATTTTATCTTGAGTCTTCTTAGTTTGGGGAATGTGTCCAACATTGTAACAAGGACACTGTGGAGAGAGCTTCAGGATCTCTTTGCACCATCCTTATACAAATTATTTTTCAGCAGCATAGTTAAGGTGCTCATTAAAATTTTCCCTTGATCTCATTAGGAAGTACCCAACTTTCTAGTGAGCATGCTCAGGAAGTACAATTATCAATGAACCAAGAATAATCGTGTGCACTTTGCCATTCACATTTTCTCATCTTCTCAGACCATCTGTTTGATTTCAGGTCTCCAAGAGGGATTGTTTAGTGATGGCTCTGAACCAGTTATGAACATAGTATAGGACAGCCAATCTAGGGAAAGGATGGGGAGGTGTGGATTCAGGGCTTCCTCAGTCATAGTTCTCAGATGTGGTGGAATGATTTTTGAAAGAAGCCAATTTGCAGAGACAAGTGGCAAAAAAAAACAAACAAAAATAAACAAAACAAAACAAAACAAAAAACAAAGTAGGTTCTCATTACCCTTGTTTCCTCTTTTCCTGTATGGACTTTCTTTTCTTGTGGAACCCAATGAATTGACATTTTATGCACGTTCAAATTGTATTTGTTTCATGTTAAACAAAAGACCTACTGGGTTGAGACCTACTTCACCCTTAACTTTCTATAGCACTTCCACAGACTGTTAATTCCCGCTTACCACATGGCTTGATATTTGAGTGTCTCTGTGAGGAGAGGCTCTGTCTCCATATTTCTTGGCACAGAGTTGACAGTTAGTGGGTAATACGTAAGTATTGAATGAAGAATGAATAATTAATATTGATTTTATGTCCTACCTTTTGTCCAACTATAATTGGATTTAAATTTACTTGACTTTCTGTGTTGTAGTTATATAATGACTTATATGACACATATAGAAGTTGCGTATATTTTTTCCTATTAACCAACATTCCCAATATTTCTAGTACTGTAAAACTGTAAAATATAGACCCTTCCACTTCTTTTATTTTTAGCAAAATGTAGTGAGATCCTGGAGGCTGGTTTCTTGAAATTGTCCTAATCCTCTGTAGGAATTCATTCATATCTGTCTCATTTCAAGTATAAAAATATTTTTATATTTATTTATAAATATAGCAGTGTAAGCTTTCTGTAACAACAAGACTCTTAACATGTTGAATTTTCAGGAAAACTTGCTTGTTCTATAAAGCTTTGTTAATAACTATTCTATCTTGTTCATCTGAGGAGCTTTCCAAGTAGCCCAGGCTGGTCTTAGTTTATTTTAGTTTTTGCTATCTGTCGATTTCTCTTGTTTATTATTTTTCATTATAATATCTTTGCTTCAGTTTGGGTTTTTGCAGTTAATATCGTATAATTGTTAATAAGTAAATGCATAAATAACATTTTTCATTGTACTTATATCTAAAGTCTTCATAGATATTTATTTTGAGAAACTAAGCAGGATGTTAATAAATATTTACAATGCTTGTCCTCTGTACTTATTGTCCCTACTTTAATTTTGAAGGTCAAAACCACTGCAGTTCAAATATATATCTTTTAAGACTTATTTTCCCCTCAGTTTGGTATTATTCAACCTAGGAGTAAAGATATTAAAGAATTTTCATTTTTTCTTTTTTCTTTTTTACTCTGCCTTTCCACCAATGATTGCTGTGAAATATCATTAAAATATAGCCTTATTCCCATTTCTAACTTTTATTTATTTTTTTTTCCTCAATGAGTTTATTGGTACACTTTAGGTAGACAGTACAGTTACATTCATTACTGGGATCTTGTACCTTTACATGACAGGTCTTGGCTCTCATTTTTTCCCCTTGTCCCTGCCCTTCCTTCACCCCCTCCTCCCCTTCCCCTTTACAAACACTTCATTTCCATTTTTTCATTTTCTCATATTTTTTTTCTTTTCCCTTATTAGCTTTCCCCTACTCTTCCCAGTTTCCCTTCACCTTTAGCCCCTTTCTTCCTCTTTCACATTACCCATTATATCATTAGGATCTTGCATACTGTTATAGTTATAACTTGACAATGAACTGAGTTTTCTTCTTGATACCAAACTATCAGTAATTAAAATTTTTAAAAATAAGAGTGAGTAAAAATATGAAAATTAAAAAAATAAAAATGTGTTTCACTAATTTTATGGGCACTGGTTATATATATCTTCCTTACTTCAGATGTAACCTGATGTATATAGTTCTATAACATCTTTCTGATAAAAGTGAGATATTTCATAGTAAAAGAGGGTTAATATATTTTAGACCTCCTCTAGAAGCCTAAAATGTTTCTAATGAAAAAGAGTTGGGGGCTGAGGATTTAGCTCATTGGTTCCACTGCCTGCCTTGCAAGTGCAAGGTCCCAATTTCAATCCCCAGTACCAAAAAAAAAAAATGTTAATGAGAAATTAGTTTAAAAGTAATGTTAGTTATTGAGAATTTCCTTGTCATATTCTTTAGGAAACTTTTTGCAGATTAAGACCTATAATTGTTACTGTCTTACTGTTGTTCATACTTGGATTTCTAGTAGTAATTAATTAATTTAAACAATATATTGTGAGAATTTTGGGATGCTAGTAATAGTCATTTAGATATTCTTACTCATTTCTGTTTTGACAAGTGAACTCTCTGAAATTTTAGCTGGGTAAAATATGAAGGGATAAAGATGATTGCTTTTATACATACGAAAGTTTAGTTGAAATCCATATGGGCAAGTGTTGGCATAAAAATTAAGAATAAAGATTAGTGCTCTGGATGCATTTGGGAATCATCCAGGTAGAGTGATGCATTAACATCATGTTTGGAAACTATGAGGCATTGAGGAAGTTAGAGAAAGAACCAATCTAATGCTACCAGAAGAGATAGTTTCATGAAAGAAGAGTTAGATAAATTCATATTCTTTAATTTCACAAGCAACAACCTGAGCTGTGACTTGAATTTTTAAAATTCTATGATTTAGGCAGTTTTAGTGAATGCTGGAAATTAGATTTTAATATACCAATGAGTAATAAGTGAAAGATGAGAAAGAAAGGACAACTTAAATGATTTAACCAAGTGGTGGTGAACCTATGGTATATGTGCTGCAACAGGCTGTTTATCATTGAAAGCTCTGAAAGGTTCTCCGTTACTGACATAGCCTGTATGTATTAAGAAAAGGGGAATTGTGATGACTTCATGGTAAGGTAGAATAAGGGAAGTTCCTATTTGAATTTGAGAAATTTGAGCATTGAGAAACAGAAAGAATGAGAGAAGCAAAGGAGGTTGGGATGGAGAGAGACAGATAAAAAGGAAGAAGAGAAAGAGTAAAGGGGTAGTGTTTTGAAATTAACTTGATACCAATTTGGATCCATATTGAGAGTGGCATAGACAAAGAGGTATACAAGCACTGTTGTACTGAAGTCATCCTCACAATTAGAAACTCCAATAGCGAGACAATGTTGTTGTTGTTTTTTTTTTAATTTGAAGTAACATATAAGATATATGACCCTTGAGTTCTTGAGTCTTGAAGCTAGTAATTCCTATTAGATTTTGTTTCATTCCTTCGCACCTGAAAACTTCATGCAAATGGGCCAAATGTATTAGATCTGAGTTCCTGCGTTCTTGCTTTCCAAACATGATAGATATTAAAGCATCCTTTTGGGCATCCAACCCAAGAATTACATTCTTGGAATTGCAGTGAGAAAACTAAGTTTATTGTAGAAGTACAGCCTATATTTGCTGGTACCATTTGTATCTCAATAATATATAATATTTGCCACAAATTTATTTTGAGAAATTTTGCCTTGGGGTGCTTTGGATTCTAATTAGCTGTGGTGGTGCTTTCTCTGCCAAGAAGTCCTATCTATTTCATTTGAGAAATAAAAGTGTTATGGCAGTGCTTTATCTGCAAAACTACTGCTTTTATAAGATTTACAGAGCCATATTCCTTTTTTTTTTTAAAGGATTCACTTTTACTTACATGAAAGAGTTTTCTTAAACTCTTGCTGCAAATTAAACTGCAATTCCCAGTGGTAGTTACATGGTAGTAGGTATTCTGAGTTTGGGCTTCTTTATTTTAGAAAGCTTTATGCTCTGTTGCACTCTGGTACCATTCAACCCTAAATTATCTTAATCTTCTTGGTCAAGATAATAAGGACCTGGACTAGAAAAAAACTATCCAAAGCAAACTATATATTTTTAATTAAGTGACATTAACTTGAATATCTTTATATCTATGTTTTCAGAAGTGCTGAGATCCTTGCAGTTGTGGTTTGGTTTACCCTAATGAGTTTACACTAATGAGTACTATATTGATTTATACACAGTAGGATAAGCAGATGCATCTTGAGATGGGTTCATAGCATTTGTCGTGATAAACTGTGCCCTTATTAAGTAAACTCTGTAGGTGACTAGAAAACAGTATAATTTTTCAGTTTTCTCCTCATGGCACTTTCTTTATTCATCCAATCATGAAAAGATCTTTGCATTTGCTGGCATGAAATGTAAGATTTTTAGTCATAGAGAAGAGCTGTTAGAAATACCTTTTAAGAGTTAATGTCTCTGAATACTGCTGTGATTTTTAAGGACTATCATACTTCTCAAAGATGAACTCAGTCCTCAGAGAAACCTTCATTTATCTGATCGAAGCCTTAATATTATTTGTATTATTGAAATTTGCAGAATTAGCCTTGGACCTTACTGGATATAATGGAATGGCATAATGAACACACTAATGAGATCTAATATTGACAGATTCATTTACAAATATGTTAAATGGCAAAGTACTTCTACTTAATCTGCTGTTTTAATTCATCATATTTTAATTTGAAATATATGCCAGGTGTGCAAAGAAATATCTTAGGATATCAATAGAGGAAGAATCACTAACTAGCTTAGATGACTAATGTTTCTTTGTAAGACTTTTTCTGCATATTTGTTTTATTTGGCCACTGAAATGATGTATAGCTTCAAAATAATTATAGACCATTGCCTAGAATATAAAGTGAAAAACATTTCTATTAGCACTATAGAAATTGGTTTCAGGCATCTACATAAGGAAGGCTGTGAAATTAGAAATATATGTATATATTTATTTAAGAAGAAGTCAGCTTTCATTTCTTCCTCCAGCTGTGTGGGGCATGACATTCTTTGAAATCAAGAAAAGTAAAACAGCTTTCTTTGCCAGTGGTAACCAGTGTAAGGGGGAGAGAGTAGTGTTCTTTTCCTCACTGGATCAGCAGGAAGTATACCTTTGTATTCCTCACTTACAGATTGTGGAATCTTGGTTTGTAATAAGAATATTTTCCTATGGGACTTTTTTCTATTCATGCCTACTGTTGTTAGGAGGTATATACATGAAAGCATACTAAAAGTGCTAACACAATATTTTAACATTTTAACATTTTAAAAATTGTACTTATTGTTTCTTTGCATGTACTTAGCACTGATTTTCCATTATCTTCAACTTTTTAAAGTTGCACTTTTAATGTTCGTATGCTCAAAATAAAATACGTAAGCACTCTACCAGTGAGCCACTCTACTATTACCTACCTTTTAAAGTACAAACTCATTTATGTAATGTACATGGAACACAACACAAGCAAAAAATGTTTTAGCTCATTAAACATGATTCAGTTGTAAATTTTAGGATGTGCTGTCTGTGTAGTTTTTCTTTCTTCCTCTTAGCTTTGCCCTCAAAATACCAAATATCTTATAAAAAGGACTAAACTGTTTCTTCATAATCGATGTGCATGTGTGCGCGCATGCATGAATGCATGTAAAGCACACATATCATACAACTTCAGGTACCAGCTTTGACAGAATTATTTTAGCATTTTCTTTTCAGTGGAATTAGGTATTTCTTAAGTGTTTTTCTTACATCATTCCAAGGCCAAGAGAATTCTATTCTTCTCATTAGTTAGCAGTGCTGTGCAAGATTGATGTTTTTTCTAAGTTTTTGTTTTGAACAGTGTCAGTATTTCCACAGTAAATGCTATTTTCCAGGCATCTATTACTCACTGTATGCATTAAACATTCATTTAGGCCAGTGCTTGTCAGAAAAAATCTGTTAGCAATTAAGAGTATTTATATTTTATTGATGTAAAAAGAACTGTTTTTTGGCTAGCTTTAACAAAAACATCTTTGACTCAAAGTGTTTCATGGTACTTTCATGATAATTGACTTTTGATATTTTAGTAGAATGAGTATGTCAAAATATTTAACCAAAAATTGAATGTTATATGTATATTTTAATTAATGTACATTTAAAGCAGTGTGTTAGATCAGATAGACAAAAATCAACAACTTTGTGATATATTCACATGATGAATAAAATGTAAAGAATTTAAACAGTGATATCAAAGGTTGTTATTTTCAGCTGCCTCAGGCTATCTGAAAATATGAGTAAATGTGAAATGTCAACACATGAAATTTTAAAAATGTAGTAGAGCAGCTGTTAATTGTCAGTAAACGTCCAATCATATTTACCAAAAAAGAAAATTGCAGTTTGAGAAAATGTGCTGATACAAAATTGAGATCTCACCATATAATTTGTAAGATTATAAACTGTATTTAAGAAAAATGTGCTTAATACATAACTTATAATTGACTTTTAATTTCTTAACAGTGACACATACTTATTAATATTAACTAAATTTCTGTTAACTGCTCAAGTCTTAGGTCAGTTTCAGTTCCCTTATAAACATATATTAGGGTACTAGCAAAATCTGGAAGAGCAGATCTAAATTTGTAGGGAGGGTCGGTCACTTTTGTAATTTGCTTTCTACCTCTTAAGAGATAAAACACAAAATTACATTCTAAATATAAAATCATCTTTATATTAGTTAAAATATAAGAATTTATGAACATGTTGGACCATGTGAATAAATACTGGGATGCCTCCCATGCTTTAGAAGAAGCCCATGCAATCCAGAAGCCCTCAAGTTTGTAGATTGTAGAAACTGACATATTAAAAAATTCCATTATTTCTTAAAATTTTTGTAGTTTTTATCGTTTTACTACTTTAGGAGTATTTTCCATAGGCTTATTCATTCAGTGTTTATTGAATGCGTACTATTTATGAATTCCTGTGCTTACTAAAAGGAATAAAATGGTATGTGTTTCCTGAAGGAAAATTAAAAAGTACACTTGTCACAATACAACAGTATGAGATATATATGAAGGATAGTTCACATGACTACATATCACACATTGTTAGTGCACAAAAAACCCATACTGTTATATGATGAATTTTTTTGCAATTATAAATAACATCTATCAACTTTCTTTTAGTATGTTCCTTCAGTAAATATAAAATACATTCTAGAATATGTATTTTAGGCCCTTTATTTAAAATATAATGTAGATTTAGGGTTGTATGATACTGTGACCTTATTTATAAATATAAAAAGAAATTTAATTATTTTTCAGAAAATGTTATTTGTAGCATGTAGTTTTAATTTAAGCTATTGTTAGATTTTGTACCTATATGCTCAGTGTTTACATTCCTTATCAAAAAAAGGAAAGAAAAGGCTCAGATCCATGCAATCAGGAATGAAAAAGGCCAAGTCACAACAGATCCAAAAGAAATCCAGAGGATCATTAATACCTACTTTGAGAACCTGTACTCCAATAAAATGGAAAACACAGAAGAAATGGACAGATTTCTAGATACTTATGAATTACCAAAGTTGAACGAAGAAGATAAAAACATTTTAAACACCCCAATCACAATCAGTGAAATTGAAAATGTAATTAAAAACTTACCAACAAAGAAAAGCCCAGGCCCTGATGGATTCACTGCTGAATTTTACAAGACATTTAGAGAAGAACTACTACCATTACTCTTCAAACTTTTCAATGAAATTGAAAGAGAAGCTATACTTCCAAATTCATTCCTGGAAGCAAGTATCACTCTGATTCCCAAACCAGAGAAAGATACAACCAAAAAGGAGAACTACAGACCAATCTCCTTAATGAATATAGATGCAAAAATCCTTAATAAGATACTAGCAAACAGAATACAGAGGATTATTAAGAAGATCATCCATCATGACCAAGTCGGATTTATTCCAGAGATGCAAGGGTGGTTCAACATACGAAAGTCAGTGAATGTAATACATTATATTAACAAAGTCAAGGACAAAAACCATATGATCCTCTCAATAGATGCAGAAAAAGCATTTGATAAAATTCAACACCCATTCATGATAAAAACCCTGCAAAAAATTGGAATAGATGGTCTATACCTCAATTTAATAAAGGCTATTTATGAAAAACCATCAGCCAACATCATATTGAATGGCCAAAAACTGAAAACCTTCATGTTAAAATCAGGAACAAGACAAGGATGCCCACTATCGCCACTTCTCTTCAATATAGTTCTGGAAACATTAGCCACAGCAATTAGACAAGAGAAAGAAATTAAAGCAATAAAGATAGGAAAGGAAGAAGTTAAACTATCATTATTTGCTGATGATATGATACTCTACATTGAAGATCCAAAAAACTCCACCAAAAAACTTCTAGACTTAATTGACAGATTCAGTAAAGTATCTGGATACAAGGTGAATACCCAAAAATCAATAGCCTTTCTATACACAAATAACAGACAGACAGAAAGAGAAATAAGGGAAAAAATTCCTTTTACAATAGCATCCAAAAAAATGAAGTATCTAGGAATCAATCTAACAAAAGAAACAAAAGATCTCTACACTGAAAACTACAGCACTCTGAAAAAAGAAATCGAAGAGGATATAAAAAAATGGAAAGATATCCCCTGCTCCTGCTCCTGGGTAGGAAGAATCAACATAGTGAAAATGGCCATACTACCAAAACTGCTATTCAATGCAATGCCAATTGAAATTCCAACACTATATTTCACAGAACTAGAAAAAGGAGTAAAAAATTTCATTTGGAACCAGAAGAGACCTAGAATAGCAAAAGCCATTTTAGGCAACAGACACATGGCACCAGGTATAACAATTCCCAATTTGACTCTATACTACAAAGCCACTGTGATAAAAACAGCATGGTACTGACAAAGAAATAGGCCTGAGGATCAGTGGAACAGACTGGAAGACACAAAAACAAGCCCAGATGTACTCAGCTACCTCATCTTTGACAAAGGAGCTGACCATCCTCAGTGGAGGAAAGATAGCCTCTTTAATAAATGGTGTTGGAAAAACTGGATGTCAACCTGCCACAGATTAAAATTAGATCCTTATCTTTCGCCATGCACTAAATTAAAATCCAAATGGATTAAAGATCTAAATATAAAACAGAAACATTAGACTTGCTGGAAGGTAAGTTAGGCAGAACTCTGGAAGACAATGGCATAGGAAAAGACTTTATGAACAAATCCTCAGTAGCACGGGAACTAGCAGATAGAATCAACAACTGGGATCTCATCTTACTAAAAAGCTTCTGTACTTCAAAAGAAACCATCAGCAGAACTAAGGGACAATCTACAATGTGGGAAAAAATTTTTACCAGCTGTTCCTCAGACAAAAGACTATTATCAAGGATATATAACAAATATTTTAAATTGAGAAAGTATTTCAAATGTACTATTATATATTTAGTTTTCATGCCTTATATATTACTGTTAATTGTTACTACATCTTGGATTTTCATTTTTTTCTTTATTTAATGTAATGACATGGGTAAAAACAATACAGTTAGCAGATTTTGAATGACCTTTTAGATTTCATAATCTTCCTTATAGTCAATGTCATGATGTCTCTTGCCCCAGTAATGACATTTTGATTTAAGAGTTTTTTTCAAATCTTAGGTTTACCCAGTTTTTCTTCTTATCTTCAGCTTCTTAACATTTGGAAAATTTTTATCAAGAAGGGAAGGGAGTTTATGAAAGTCCCAGTCAGAAACCTAAACTTTAGCAGTTCACTATCTCTTTATGAAGCTATTTCTTTTTCTGGGTAGTACCATTAGTATTCTTTTGACCAGTCATCCTTTTTTGATTTGAGATCTTATTGAAAACTTTATGGTTTCTAACTTAGATAGTATTGCTGTTTTTTTTCACTCTTCTAATTTTTCTTTTTTTTCACATTTCTTATTTCAAAGTTAGCCAGAGATTTTACCCTCAAATGCCGAACCACTGAAAAGGAGGACCCTTTTATTTATTTGTTTGTTAATTTCTTGCTTACTTGTTTATCAAGACAAGGTTTTGCTGTGTTGCCCTGACTAGACTTGAACTTTCAGATTTAAGTGATCCAGCTCAGCTTCTCCAGTAACTAAGACTAAAGCTATGTATCAGGTCATCTGGGAAAGGGAACTTTTTCAACACTGAGAATTTTTTTCATGTTGAGTCTAATTTTTCCCCTCTATTTTCCCATCCATTTGGCAGTACTCCATGTGACTGATGGTTATGTTTTCTCGGGCTTTATTATCAGTCATATTCCTTGAATTATTAGCCTTCAGAATAAGAGAGTAACTAGACACAAAATATATTAATTTTGGATTTTCTTCTTCTGTAAAAGTTCATAGTAAATCATTCTATAGTAACAACACAGAAGATGTTAAGTGTTCTGTTTTGCTTTTGAATTCTAAGTTTTTAAACTTGTAAAATATAAGGAACAATTTGACGGTATTCTCCAGGCTTAAAAAAAATGTATGCACCTTTCACACAAAATTCCACTTCTGGTTATTTACCTAACACATAAACTCCTGTGTGTGAAATGATGTGTGAGAATGTTTACTGTATCTCTTATATTTATATCCTATTAAACAACCCCCTTTGATGCTGAGGATTGACTCCAGAGCTTCCCGTATGATAAATATGCAATGTACCACTGATTTAACTCTCAGTTCCCAAACTAAAAAGTTGTGTATATGGAAAGTTAAAAGGTAAAATGTAGAAACAGCATGAATGCAACACTATGATTTATAGGGAAGCAAATTTTATAAATGCATATATAGATATATGCTACACACACATATCTTACTCTGTACATACACTATATATGTTTGCAAATTCATAAGTTATATCTGGAAGGCTATTCAAAAATTGCTAAGGTGACTTCCAGAGAAAGAAAGGTCTAGAGATAGCAGAGCTAGCATGATAGACCTCATTCTCACTGTGTTACTTTTGCAGCTTTTATATAATGTTTAAAAATTTTAAAACATGCCTAAAATTAAATTGAAAAAGTAAAGATTAAAACAAAGAAGTTCAGAATAGAACCTGTGTAGCAAGCATGTATTGGAAAGCTCTGACTTGTTTAGCCTGGGAACCATGAGATAAAAATAACGAAGTCCTTTAGGGTTAATTCCACCCCTCGGCAGAGGTAAGGGGAAAAAATGAGATTCAAGACTTGTCATGTAGAGGTACAAGATCCCAACAATGAATGTAACTGTACTGTATCCCTAAAATGTACCAATAAACTCAATTAAAGCTGACAAAAAAATAATTCCACCCCTTATGCAAACTCTGCACTATAAATTTCCGAATAGATGAGAATGCCCTAATCAAATAAGGCCAATAATTAAGGTCACATTACAGTAACTCCTCTAAATTAATAAATTAGCTTTAAATGGGAGTTTGATTTTCATGAATGTTTCTCAGTTTTTCTGTAAGAATAAATCATTTCTGGAGTGCATAGGTGAGGACTAGGTCCTGAATCTTTCAACCCAGTTAAAGTTCTGTCCTCAAGAGATCCTGCCAAGCTGCTGTCTGGCATCCTCAGATGGCACCTCTGCTGTGACTGTAACAAGCTGGGTGAAGACATAGGTAACCACCAATCCAGGGTCTCTTCTGCCTTACGTTTTAGTTTTATTTTCATCAGTTTTTATTTCACAGACTAAAATCCATAGTAAAGGAGACCTGGGATGGGTGGTGAACAATGTTTGCATCCAGCTTTGATAACATTGAAATCCTAAGAGAAGTGGAAAAATGAGTGCTCATTATCTACATTACAGATCGTGAAATTATTTCTCAGAAAGTGAAACTTTATGGACTAATAAAAGAAAATTATCTCTATGCAAAATCATTCAGAACAGAATAGAAAGCACAATAAGTGATTGAGTGGCATAAATATAGGTGTGCCAGCAATACATATTAATAAAGGGGGCTGTAATTTTAAGGGGCCAGAAGCACTCTATTTCATTTGCAAGATATCAAGTGAAAGTTGTTCCCTACAATTATGAATATTTAAACAGTATTATTGCTTCTCAATATATAACACATACAAACATACCCCATCATTTTTATTACCAAAAAAGAAAAAATAATTAAAACTATAAAAAGCAGTTTAGTGCCATTTTAATGTGTCTTTGTTATTGCCATTTATCTCTGTGAGATAATATGAAAAATAAATTGAGAAATAATGCATCAGTAAATGATAAATTTAATTCATAGAAAAGTTTTTAAAAAAAAATCACTGTTGTTTTTTCATCCAAAGGAATAACAGAGAAATCAAGAAAGCCATATTTGTTATAAATGTGTTTTATATTTGTATAATTTAAACAGTAAAGGTTTGCTTCCTCCCCAGATTTCAATTTAGCAAAATGTTTTGTATAATTCCCATTTTATCTAATTTTAAAAATATAAGCAAGATTTTTATTCATTTTAATGAGTGCGTGTATGAAGAAACTTCTTTCCCTCCAAAATGAACATGTATTATAGATTACATACATAGGTCTTTCAATTGTGAATGTGGAAGATTAGGAATAGTAGTTTAAAGATTGAGCTTTTTATTCCCTTACATGCAAAGGGTCCTAGGCTGAGGGACCCAAGGGTAGAAGAATTGCAGCAGAGAGAAACTGACAATTTAAATCTTTGAAAACTAAATTAAGGTAAGACTGCTACATAGTTTTTATTTTATACTTATTCCACCTAAGATCTTCCTGTTACTGAGATAATGAGGCTAAATTCTTAGCTAGTTGACTATGAGGAATTCTGGTCCTTCTCTACGGTTAGAAACTAAGGCACTAAGGCATTTCCTTTTCTCAGAGTACTCCAAGTAAGAGTCTCACACTCATTTCTCAAACCCCAAGAAACAATGTTTAGGACAAATGATAAAGTTCTGGGTTCATCTGTGCCTCCCATTTGTTCATTTAGGAGTGTCTGCTTTCCACTGGGAGACATTAAAGCAGTTTTTGAAAAGGAAAAAAAATAGTGAATTTCAAATAAAAACACATGCTCCAGTTGTTAAATGCTTCCTTGCATATTAACTGAAAAGAGCATGATGTGACATTGTGTCTCTAAAGTAACAGTATATGAGATACAAGAAAGAAAAATGATCAAAATAAAAAGTAGCAATGTATTGGAAACTTTGAGATGAAATAAATGATTAGTGAATTTTATGGGACTCATATAATAGTTTTATATGACTATATGGGACTCATATGATAGTTTTCTTTTCTTCTTTTCACTTTTCTGGGCTCCAGATTTTCTTTTATGACCTGCACTGGTTACATAATAATAAGGTGAAAAGAAAGTCTTGTCTTGTTTTGTTTTGTTTTGTTTTGAGACAGGGTCTCACTATGTAGTTGAGACTGACCTGAAAATCACTATGTAGCCCAGGCTGGTCTCAAACTCACAGCGATCCTGCTGCCTCAGCCTCCTGCATACTGGGATTACAGGTATGGGCCACCATGCCCAGCGAAAGTCTTGTCTTTTGGAATTTCATAGTTTTATGTTGTTTATATTTTACAGTTACTTCTTGTGCACTATTTTAATACTTTATATAGTTATGTTTTATATGTCAGAATAGTAGATGAAGGAAAAAATAAGCCATAGAAAATAATAAGTATGAGAAATGTTTAATAAATGGCTGAATTTCAAAATATTGGTATGAAAATTGCTTTAATATTTTATTTACTAGATTGAGAATGTTACATTTCATTTGGCCAGGGAGTTTGTATATTTAACATATTCCTTGTACATGAAATTTAGCTCACTCTTAGCAGTTGAACAGTTTGTGATTATTATTTGTGATTCTCTTTGGGAGATTCTCCTTATTGCTTTCTTTTCCATCCCTAATGGAATAATTGACTTTAATTGTTTGTTAGACGTTTGCTATGTTTTAAAAATTGATACGGTATTTGTACTATTAAAAATAATAATTTTATATAGGTAGATTTCTAGTTTAAAGTTATATAGCCCTCATATCCATGGCTACAGAAGCATGATGTCTGTATGCTAATATGCTTACTTAATCTTTAATACATTATATTTTAATAATATAGGAATGCCAAGCTACAGAAGAGCAAATGAAAAGGTCATTTTTTATTCATGTACTACTGAATGTACCTTCTGCTTGTAGCTCATTATACATGCAGTCAAGCCCAATTTTTTTAAAGTGGAAAGCATACCAAATTAAACCACAAGTTTCACAACTGATGTTCCTTTTGTAAAAGGAGTGCTCTCCCATCTTTTCAAATTTATTTATTTTGACTGCTTGTTACTCATTTGTGCATCTCTCTTCTCCGTTATAGTCAGAATTTCTAATCCCATTTCAAGCAGAAGGCTGCCACTTTTCATCAGAGAAGAGGCAATAAATACACATCACACTTACATATGCAGACTTTCATCTGAGGAACTCGAAGTGTTTTATGCATAAGTAGCATTTCCCTGGCTTTTTTTTTTAATAAGTAGGAAAAATGAAGTCAAGAGAGCATAGGTGACTAAAGAAGTCTGCATTCATACCAACAAAAGTCATGATTTTGATTAAATATATAACTATTAAAAATACTCGGGATTCCTTGAACTGGATGTCAATTCACATGCTCTACTTAAAGAGTAACAAAATTGTAGAAACTAAAATGTACTAGCACCTCCTTATCCAAAGCCCTGTTAGGGCAACGGCGACATAATAATAATGCACTTTGTTGTAATCTTATGAACCTGACTTTTCACTCAGTGCTTTAAAAAACCCAAAATTGTGTGAAAAGTAAAAATATAAATAAGATCCAAATTGTATAACTGGTAATGAACAATAGGAAGAAAAGTGTTAGGGGTATAGGGGAAGTGGGAGGGCTAACTGACAGGAAATAAGGGAAAAGAAAAAATACGAGAAAAGGAAAAAATGGAAACAAAGTCTTTGTAAATATGGGAGGGTGAAGGAGGCGAAGGGAGGGCAGGGGCACAGGGAAAAAAATGAGAACCAAGACCTGGCATGTAAAGGTACAAGATTCCAATGATGAATGAAACTGTACTGTGTACCTAAAAAGTGCCAATAAACTCAATGAAACACACAGAATTATTAAAAGTAATTCAACTGTTGATAACAAAATTTAAAAAAAACTTCTAAAATGATTTATGTCAGTTGGGCATAGTGCTGTATGCGCTTTGGAAGATTGAGGCAAAAGGATTGCAAATTTGACCTTCGCCTAGGGAACTTGGAGAATTGGTGAGAAAGTGTCCTAAAAGATAAAAAGAAAAAAATAAATTACAAAATGGGGATAGAACTTAGTGCAAAGTACTTGCGTTCAGTCGTTGGGGGGGGACCTCGGTGGATGGCATCTAGCCAGGACAGCAGGACAGCATGATATACTGGCTCTAGGTTGAATCTTGCCCACCCAACCTACCTTTTCTTTTTCCTGTCAAAGGCCTAGATCATCTCAGTGGTACTAAATCATATATGGACAATTACTTATAAATTCATAAATACATATAGCAAATTAACAGAGAATGGGAAATTTTTAATTTAAAAAATCTTATTCTGAAAATGTCTGGATGTATGTCTGTAGTGTTCTGCCTGCGTTGCACTATAATTAGTGGAAGGCTTGATGGGTTAAGGATGTAAAAAGTAAAGGAACCGGGGACTCTAGATCTTTTTCTCCCTTCCACTTTTGGTGGTAGTGTGCAGATTTGTTTCATATGTGTGTCTATGAAGGTGAATATGAAAATATTCTGGGAATTTTGGCTTACATTGAGAAAGGGGGGAGAGATTTCTCTATGGGTGGAGAGAGAGAATGAGACAAAAGAAACCCGAGGAAATCCATGTCTGAGAAAAGGCGATTTGTGAACTGAGGGATTTAAATGTAGAGGATAGAGGTTGTTCTTTGCTGTATTTGAGTGGAACTTTACAAAGATACATTCCTGAAAAGGATTTAAAAAGTAACTAGACAATATGGCTACATAGAATACTATTACATATTAAATTACTAAATTCAATGGTGTATGATACCTTTTTCCTTGTGAAAACAAGTCATTGGAAAACACCGTGTCCCATATATTCATTAGAGATGGCTGGCAAGAACAGAGCCTAACAAATCACAGATTGGACAGCAGAGAGATGACCACATGATCTCACTCTGCCTCTTTCCCATGTGTAACCCGAACTAGATTGATTTCTTACTGTAACAACTCTTAAGAAAAATCGCTATTCCCATTTAGCTGAAAAATAGCATAAAGTAGAATTCTTGAATACTAATCAATATTTTTAGCTGTGATATCTCTACATATACACATCCGTATGGAAATAGAGATGTTTAGAGAATAGGTAGAATGACACATTTAGTATAACACACACACATATATGGAAAACTAGTGTTTTCTACATCTTTTCAAGATACACACACACACACACACACACACACTTCCTTTAAAAAATCACTTTAGAATTTTCTACCTCATTCCAAGATACACACACACACACACACACACACACACACTTCCTTTAAAAAATCACTTTAGAATCACTCTATGTAGGTATGACAGAAAGCACTTAATCCCCCAATTATTCTTATTAAATTTAGAAGTACTCCTGAGTGTTGTAAATGCCCATCAATACAGTAGTTTGGGAAAATTGTGGTTAGATTAGCTTAGCAATGTAAACATTTTAGGATGTCAGACACCTGCCTGGTATTGCCATGACAAACAATTCATGCTCAAAATTGAACCTGACTATGATATTCTGGATGATTCTTTTTGGAGAACACAAACAAGACAAGAGGGCAGAACAACAGTATGGTAACTGAGGCAGTATTCAGTGGTGCTTGGAGATATTCTTCCTTAATGTTTCACCGGTGGGACCTGGAGCAGACTGGCAGAGAATTCCAGTGTATATAGAATGGGGGTCTGCTGAGCATCATTATCAAGTCCAGTGATGAGAGGATATGAGTATCAGCATACCCACTTTCCAACTTCCTGTGGTATTGGAGCAGGTTCTCAGTTTTTCTAGGCTTTAGCTTTTTTCAATTGTAAGTGGGAAGGAATGATAAAACCCCATAAGGCTGCTACCAGCTCTATTATTCAGAGATTATACCATTTAGTCACATGGTCCTGGGATTGTTCCTTGTCTGTTCCCTTAAAGAATGCATCACAAGGTGATACTCTTAAGTGAAATAAATAGGACACACATGCGTAAATACCAAATAGTTTCTCTAGTGTGAGAAACTAAAAGTGTAAATAAATTCTAAAAGGTCTTTATAATGTGAAATAGAAAGAAAAGGGGCAAGGGGGAAGGGAAATGGGAGGGGCAGGGGAATGGGGGAAAAATAAGAACCAAGATGGATTATGTAAAGGTGAAAATTTCCAATGATGAATGTCATTATATTGTATACCTTAAATGTACTAAAAAACTTAATTTAAAAAAATGCATCACAGACCAATACCCTGAAAATAATATACTAAAGATTCCACCTTGTGGTAATTAATATATAGGAAAATTACAGTGTGGCCCATGCTCAGATTATTTTTTTGAGTTAAGTGTGAAACATCAGAAGTTGTTCCCTGGAATACTATTAGATTTTACACTTCGGGAACATGTCAAAGCAAACAAACTAGGCCTTTGTTCAGCAGTACAGTTTAGAGCATTTTTTCTGTTTGTGTATGCACTGTAACACAAGAATCTAAGCCTTCCAGAATGCCGTGCTTTCTAAGTGATTGGAACAAAGCCCCCTCCCCCCGGGTCCCTTCAGTCTGAGAAGCAATGTTTTTGGCTCTTCTCAAGTTACCCACAACAGAATCAGCTAAACAGTTGTCAGAGACACTGAAAGTTCACCTTAATAAAATCTACCCTTCTCATAGCTTGCTTTAGCCTCAAGGCACAACTTTGGCAGAACTGGTCTAGGTGTTGGGCTATGAATTCAGTTTTAGAAAGTATAGGAATATCAAAATATTCAGACCTGGTTCCAATTTGCCTGATGTTTCAGGTCCATTCCCATTTTTCTGTCTTATATAAGAAAGCATCTAAGTAGACAAGTTGAGGAGCTATCTTAGCTTTTGAGTTTTTAGCTTTCTTTCTCTTAGGAAATCATGCCAGAAATCTGCCACATACTAGAAATAAGGCAGACCACTGTCATATTGAGCTTCTATTTCTGTGACTGTAAAATGGAGAAGGCAAAATGGTAAAATAGACTGGCATTTTGCAGATTTTACAAGTAAATACTTAGCAAACTATCAGTTTTTTTGAGTGCACACTAATTTTATCTCTTTCATTGTCTAGCAAGTGGCTCAGAGCTAGGAGTTGAGTAACCTGGTCTTCCTCCATTGCTAACTCAGCATGAAGTAGTACAGTGTACAGTATTGTCAGTTTCAGGATTTAAGCTGTGTATGATTTAGTCCTCTTGTTTATCTAAAGAAGATAAAACTACCTCACAGTGAATTTTTACACGAAGACTAAGCTACCACACATGTAATTAATTCTGAAAGACTGAAAAAAGATACCAGTTAATCACATTTGTTTTTACTACTAGTAATTTTTGATGATTGGTCTTACAGTGGGACGTTTTCTTTTTAGTGATACAGCAGTTGTAATGGGATTGCTGAAACCTCATACTATTTTAACAAAATCCCTTAGGACAGATTTAAGATAAAGGACTGAACTTCTTGCTTTCCATCTTATGTGGAAGAGTTTATATAATTTTAAATACTCTCGTACAAGTTCTTTCATCTCCAACTGCACAACTGTAAAAGATTTAGAGTTTTTGAAGATTTTGCATTTAATTTTTTTCTGAATTGTCTGTGGATCAAATCTGTGCATCAGAAAGGCTCCAGAAAAGGAATTTCTAGAGCCTGGGGAGATAGAATTAAAAATTGATAGATCTTCGAGACCCTTAAATGGGATAGCTGTGAGAAAGTGTTATTGAGAAGCTTGAAAACTATGTTTTAAAATTCAGAGAAACTAACTCTCTGTAAATTCTTACAAAAGAGTCACATAATTGATTTTCTGTATCACATTTAAATAATATTATTAAACCTATTATTGTAGAATATCATCATTTAATTTGTTTAACTATCATTAATTCTGTTATAGAATTAATATTGAACTTTTGTTCAGATTGTTTTAAAATTATTTTCTGATGGGAAATTTTAATAGTTTAGCACAATGAATTTAGGCTTTTTAAAAATCAAAGTAAGTTCTTTATTTTGAGACACTGTATTTACCATACATTGTCAAACACTTTTTGGCCTAAAATTTTTAATTGTATATTTCACCTCTTTGATTATACTAATGTTTTGAATGCATTTGCAAATGCTTTTTAATGGTAGATACCTGTTTTTTTTCTTTTTATTAAATCTCTCTTTTTTTTTTTTACTGGATGGTAAGGAGAGAGTTCTAGATTGCTAGAATACATTTCTAAAGTGCTGGCTTCTGCTTCTGTCTGTTGCACCTATTTACTCATAGTTTACTTCCCCAAGTAAAAAGTTAGGCATTTCGTGATTTCATGTAAGAGTCAATTATATAGATAGAAAAAGACTTAAAATGGCGGAGACTCTCCAAACATGAAAAGTACTGTTCCATCTAAGATGTGCTTAAATTGGTGACATTTCAAAAGATCATAGAGTCTATTTTCATGATATAAAATACAGTGGAGAATGTTCACTTTGCTGATTTTCTATGGAGTCATTATGGAATGTACGAGTTTCCTCACTAATTTCCATTTCTAGATATAGCACTTCTCAACACCATCACTGTTTATATTTCAGCGATAATCATCACTTCTCTCTCCACCAGTATATTAGCTGTCTGCTTTGTGTGTTTGTAAGAGTCATTACCCATTAACTTGCAGTGACAAAGCCAGCATATCACCAGTCATATGTAGGATCACATTAATGTCTTAATTTTCCAGACTAAAGGAAGGGAACACACCTAGAAAAACTGTGGAAAAAAATTTTTTAATCTGAAGTAAGAAATGAGGTTTTGTAATGCAGTGGACTTGTTCCACTGCAGATACATGCTAATTTTGAACTCTTTGCAGCCCTTGAAGGGCAAGTATCTGACTAGAGCTCTGACCTCTCTCTAATGGACATTCTTTGTTGCCAGAGAGTGAGCATCTGCATCTTCAAGGACCATCACGAACACCCATGTAGGTCTCAAGATAACATAGCCTTAATTCTTACTTTGAAGGAGTATGTGTGTGTGTGTGTGTGTGTGTGCATGTGTGCGTGAGTGTGCGGGTGGGGGGGCTAATGTCAGAATTAATAGGATGGAAATAGGCTACACTGAGAATTGAACCAGGATCTCACACATCCGGCACCCATAGTCTTTTTTTAACTAGATGGATCAGATAATTTTATTTTGGATGATCAGTCATGTAAAATAATCCTGTCATAAGTCTGATATTAGAAGGCTATCCCTGGTCAGTTTCCTGTATTACATAAAAACCAATAGAGTGTAGCTATATAATTTCATGTAGGCTTAGTCCCCCATACCTTGACCATCATGAACTTTATTTTATTATGATTAGTTGTTAATTTGAAACCAGGCTGAAAATACGATGAGGACTAAGCTTTAAAAGAATCAAAAGAGGTTGGTGATACTTATATTTGAAAATCTTAGAACAAAATATGAAAGATTAAAAAGATTCATTTTATTTCTCTAAGAAAAGAATAATGACAGAATCTTAAGACTAAATATCTGTTGCTCTTTATTTTTAAAATTTTTTTCGTCACTTCTTGGCCTTTTGGCTAACATCAAGTGTAAAAATTTTTTTGATGCTGCATGTTGAACCCAGGGCCTTTGGATACACTAGGTGAATGTTCTATACTTCCTCAGCCCAAGTTGTGAATTTTAAATATTCATTTTTCCATTATCTGTGCAACTTTTCTTTAACACATTTGAGGAGCCACTTTTGTTTTTAAGAGTTTTTCTCCCTGAAAATTCCATGTAATTTAAAAATCTGCCTCTGAATTTTAAAAATCATCTTGGAATGGACTCTTGTAACAATATAGTGATATTTTGATTATCTATAATGAGATTTTTTTTTCATTATTTACAAATTAAGGATTAATGTTGTATTAAACAATCTATACAATTGTTATTTTAATCAAAGATGACAATCTTTAAATAGTTCTTAGAATATAAATGTCATTACATACTTGTAGGTAGAGAGTTTTAAATGTCTTCAAGTGCTTTTGTGTAGGCTTTAAATTATCTCCTCCTTCCACCCAGACTTGTTTATACTTTCCCCTATTCCATTAAGTACAAGTAACTCTGGACATTCCATATGAAATGTAGAAGACTGAATGTTGGTGAGAAGAAGCAGACTAGATAGAAACCTTTAGACCTGAAGACAATATCGTGATAGCTCCTTTGCTTTTCTTTTTACCTGGTTTACTTTCTACCTTAGACTTGGAGCCATATAAAAATTGGCAGTCTAGAAACAACAATAGCTTCAGACAGGAGTGCCCCGAGGCATAAAGACTAGAAAGGAAGGAATAAAATTGTCCTATTTGCAGATGACCTGACTGCCTATGTAGAATATCTCAAAAAATATATAAAAATATTCCTAGAACTAATCATCAAGTTTTTAGAACAGAAGCATGTAAAAATCTTATTTCTATTACTAGCGGTGATAATGTAGACAACAAAATTCGATTCCCAGTACCAAAAAAAGAAAAACATAGTCTTTATATTTTTCAAAAAAATAAACCAAGTATAAAGCTAACAAAATATGCTTAGAAAACATATGCCAGAAATATAACCTTTAAAATGTCTAAGATCTAAATAAATATAAAGATATATCTTGTGAATGAAATGTAAGTCAACATGGTAGAGTAAGCTATACAATTTCAGCAAAGAGGAAAACTCATAAATTAGACTTTGCTAAAATTAAAACTGTTGCTATGTGGAATATTTTTTAAATTAAAAGATAAACAGGTTGTGATATAATATTTGCGCATCATATTGGACAAAGGATTGTTATCTCGAATATATAACATTTCTAAAAATGTAACAAAATATCTAGTTGAAAATGAGCAAATGACAGGCATTTCATTGAAGATATACAAATGAAAAAAAGCAAGGACTTGAAAATATGTTCATATCATTAACCATTAGGGAAATTCAAATTAAGGCTATAATTGAGATTTGACTACAAATCCATCATAATGTTTAAAAACTAAATATGTAAATACCATGTGTCCTAACAATTGCATTCCTAGTCATTTATCCAACAGAAATAAAAGCACAATTCTGTACACAAATGTTTATAGCAGCTTGTTCAAAATAGCCCAAACTTGGAAACTAATTAAACAAAAGGTGGTACATACATACCATGGAGTACTACTCAGCAATAAAAAGGAAAAAAATTTTGATACATGCACCAACCTTGAGGAATCTCCACAGATTTATGCTGAGCAAAAGAAATAAATGCCAAAAGCAGAATACTGTATGATTGCATTTATTAAGATTTCTTAATATGACAAAAGTATACTACTAGAGAACAGATTAGTGGTTACCAGAGCTTAATAAGGTAGATGTAGGGGAGCGTGTGTGAGTGAAGAAATGAGTTGGACTACAAAAGAGTACTATGAGGGATCCATGTAATGGTGGAAATTTTTTGTATTGTGACTACAACAACACCACTATCCTGGTTGTGGTTTCTACTATAGTTTTTGAAAGATGGTGGAAACTGAGTAATAGATCTTGCTATGTAATTTTTTCAAACTTCATATCAATCCATGATTATCTCAGAATACAGAGTATTATTTTAAAAACTGTACAACAAAATATATAGGTAAATAGTCGTATTATAGAATAAGGATAGTTATGTATTAGTAGTAAATTGTAGGTGGTAAGTATAGATTTACTCTAAAATTCTTTCAATTATTATTTTCTAAATTTCTATAATAACAAAGAAAATGGAATTTCAGATTTTAAGTAATTTATTTAGTATAAAAATGGTGAGCAATTTAAGGTACTTAACATAGTTTTGGCTGACAAATGAATTGTGACATGAGAAATCATTTCTGCTTAACACTTAATCATAGAAGTTGATTAAACATGAACCTGTTTTTTTGAAAAGGTGAGCATTCCCATGTGGAGAAATTTAATGTAAAATACTAAAGATAAACCCTTAAATATTTTATAAATATATATTTTCTGATTTAGAAGTATTTAGCTATAATAGCTACTAATTAAAATAATTGAACACTTATTAATAGAAAGCACTATTCATATAACATTTAGTATACATAACCCTATACTTATTACCTACAATTTTTTTTTAGATTATAGACTGTAGAGGTTAATTAGCAGTGCTCAGATATCACATGATGGAAGCCAGATTCTAACTAAGTTCTGTGATTCCAAATCCTGTGCTGAACCAAACACTTCAACAGAAGGATTTAATAGATGTCTGCAGGGTGTTCCACCCCACAAAATCAGAATACACATCCTTCTCAGCTGCACATGGATTATTCTGCAAAATGGTCATTCTACCTCATAGAACATGCATAAGTAAATACAAAGGAATTGAAGTTATCCCTTGTATACTATCATATCCTAGCACAATGAAATTGGACATCAGCAGCAAAAGAAACCATGAGAACTGCATGAATACATGCAAATTGAATAATACCCTCCTGAACAACCAGTAGGTCACAGAGGAAAAAGAAATTAAACAGTTTCTACAATTAAATGACAATGCCATTACACCATACAAGAATGTATGGGACACAATGAAAGGAATCCTATGAGGGAAAGTCATAGCAGTGAATACTCATGATAGGAAAACAGCGAGCTCAAATAACCTAATGCTGAAACTCAGGCTTCTAGAAGAAAAAGCACAAGATATAACAACATCAACAGAGCTCTTACAAAGGATGACATTATAAAGATGAGAGCAGAAATCAATGCAATGGAAACTAAGAGAACAGTACAAAAAGTCACTAAATCACAGAGTTCTTCAAAAGAATAAATAAAATTGACAAGCCCTTTGCCAGCCTTGTCAAAGAAAAGGCTCAAATCCATGCAATTAGGAATGAAAGGTATGAAATTACAACAGATCCAGCAGAAATCTAGAGGATCATCAATACTTACTTTGTTCCAGTAAGATGGAAAGATTTCTAGATAACTATGAATTACCAAAGTTGAAGCAAGAAGGTATAAAAATTCTAAACAATCCAATAGCAATCAGTGAAATTGAAAATGTAATTAAAAACTTACCAAAGGGCCAGGGATTTAGCTAAGTGGTGTGACAGGCTGTCTTGAAAGTACAAGGTCTTGAGTTCAATACCCAGTTTCAAAAACAAAACAAACAAACAAACAAAACTTAACAACAAAGAAAAGCTTGGGTCGTGATGGCTTCACTTCTGAATTCTTCAGGGAATTTGTAGAAGAGTTAATGCCACTAATGCTCACACTGTTTAATGAAATTGAAAGGGAAGCAATACTCCCAAATTCATTCCTGGAAGCAACCATTGCTTTGATTCCAAAAACTGAAAAACACTCAACCTAAGAAGAAAACTACAGGCCAATCTCCCTCAGGAACACAGATACAAAAACCTTCAACAAGATACTCACAAACAGAATGCAGAAGATCATCAAAAAAAATCAGAAACCCTAAACAAGTAGGATTCATCCCAGGGATGCAAGTATGATACAGCATACATATATCAAAAAATGTAATATGCTGTATGGACAGAGTCAAGGACAGAAACCATATGATCATCTCAATAGAAGTAGAAAAAGCATTTGACAAAATTCAAAACCCATTCATGATAACAACCCTGCAGAAAATTGGAATAGGTGATCTTTATCTCAACCTGATAAAAGCCGCCTATGAAAAATTAACAGCCACATACTAAATGGTCAAAAACTGAAATCTTTCAAGCTAAAATCAGAAACAGGACAAGGATGCCCACTATCACCACTCCTGTTCAATATAGTTCTGGAATCATTAGCCACAGCAGTTAGAGAAGAGAAAGAAATAAAAGGAGTAAAGATAGGAAATTAAGAAGTTAAACTGTCATTATTTGCAGATGACATGATATGCTACTTAGAAGACCTGAAAAATTCCACCGGAAGACTTTGGGACATAACAACCAAATTCAGTATAGTAGCTGGATACAAAGTCAGCACTCAAAAACTGAATAAGACTCACCCGTTAAGAGAGAAATGGGGGAAAAAATTCCTTTCTTTTCTTTTTTTTGTTTTTTTGAGACAGGGTCTCACTATGTATTTGAGATTCACCTGGAACTCACTCTGTAGTCCAGGCTGGTCTCAAACTCACAGTGATCCTCCTGTCTCAGCCTCCTGAATGCTGAGATTACAGGTGAGTGCCACCACACCTGGTGAAAAAATTCCTTTCACTTAGCATCCAAAAAATGAAATATCTGAGTCAATCTAATGAAGGCAGTAAAAACCTCTACTCTGAAAACTACAGCACTCTGAAAAAAGATATCAAAGAGAATATCAGAAAATGGAAAGATATCCCTTGTTCTTAGGTAGGAAGAACCAAGATAGTGAAAAATAGCTATCAAAATAGATTCAATGCAATCTCAATTGAAATTCCAACAGCATATTTCACAAAACTAGAAAAGACAATCCAAAAATTCATTTGGAACAAAAAAAGATGTAGAATAGCAAAAGCCATTCTAGGCAACAAATACAAGGCAGTGGGTATGACAATCCCAAATGTGAAACTATACTACAAAGCTACTGTGATAAAAACAACATGGTACTGTCTTTGTACCAGTAAGCTTAATGAAAAAAAAAAAAAGAAAAAACAAATCACCATTTGATCCCTGGTACCAAAAATAAATAAATAAAACATCAACCAATAACAAATGCTGGCTCAGTTGTGGGGGCAAAAGGAGCCCTTCTCCAATGTTGATGGGCGTGTAAACTGGTGCGACCACTGTGGAAATCAGTATGGAGACACCTCAAAAAACTAGGATTAGAGGTCCCATTTGACCCAGCTGTTCCCCTGCTGGGAATTTTCCCAAAAGAATGAAAAGTATCAGACCACAGTGATACATGTGTACCTATGTTTATTGGGGCACAATTTCTAATAGCTAAGAGTTGGAAACAGCCCAAATGCCCATCAGCTGATGACTACTGGATAAAGATGTGTCTTTTTTAAAACTAAGCTATTAAGAATGATAAACTAGAGGCATTTATAGCTAATTGGGTGCACAATGAGGCTGTACTTTTTTTTTCCCTTTGATACCAGGGATCAAACTCAGGACCTTGCACTTGCAGGGCAGCCAGCAGAACCACTGAGCTAAATCCCTGGCCTGAAGCCATACTCTGAAGTGAAATAATAGGACACACATGTAAATACTGACCAGTTGTCTCTCTGGTTTGAGAAAGTGAAAGTGTAAATGAGAACCAAAAATGTCCAATTGATAATGTGAAATAGAAAGCAAAGGTTCACAAGCGAGGGGAAGGGCAAGGAAAGATGGAAAAAATGGAAACAAAGCTTTTGTAAATAAGGAGGGGTTGAAGGGAGGGAAGGTTGAATGGGGAAAAAACAAGAACTAAGATACCTCCTGTGCCAGTACAAATTCTCAGTGTATACCTAAAATGTACCAATAAAGTTAATTTTTAAAAAATCCTGTACTATAATAATTCCCATTTCCTGATATGGTAAGATTACTATCATTGCTGCTTTATTGCTCAATATATTTTTTTAAGCTTTACTTGAGTTTATTGGTACATTTTAGGGATACAGTACAGTTACATTCATTGTTGGGATCTTGTACCTCTACATGACAGGTCTTGATTCTCATTTTTTCCCCTTGTCCCTGCCCTCCCTTCACCCCCTCCTCCCCTCCCCATCTACAAACACTTTATTTCCATCTTTTCATTCTCTCACATTTTTTCTTTTCCCTTATTATCCTTCCCCTACCCATCCCACCTTCCCTACACCTTTAGCCCCTTTCTTCCCATTTCACAATGTCAGTAATCTTATTAGGATCTTCTGTATTATTGCAGATTATTCACACCAGAGAAACTATTCGGAATTTACATATGTGTGACTTATTTATTTCACTTAGAGGAGTATATCTTCAATATGTATCCATTTTCCTATGAATGATTCTATTTTCTCATTCTTTATGGCTGAGTAATATTCCATTTTACAGAAGAACCACATCATCTTTATCCAGTTTCCAACTGAGGGGCAAATGGGCTGTTTCCAAGTTTTAGCTATTACAAACTGTGCCACTGTAAACATGGGTGCGCATACATTACTGTGATATTATTTTAGTTCTTGTGGAAAGATACCCAGTAGAGGGATGGGTGGGTCAAATGGAACCTGCAGTCTAAACTCTTTGAGGTATCTCCATATTGATTTTCCACAGTGGTTGCACCAGTCTGCACTCCCACCAACAATGGAGAAGGGTTCTTTTCTCCCCACAACCCCACCAACATTTGTTGTTGTTTGATTTCTTCATAGCAGCCATTCTTTGTGGGATGAGGTGGAATCTCAGTGTAGTTTTTATCTGCATCACTCAAATGACCAGTGATGTGGAACATTTTTTCATGTATTTGCTAGTGGCTTTAACTTCTTTGTCTGAGAAATGTCTGTTCATTTCAGATGCCCATTTTTGAATCAGGTCTTTATATTTGGGGAAGCTGATTGTTTTGAGCTCTTTATATATTCTAGATAATAGTCCTTTGTCTGAGGAGCAGCTGGTAAAAAATTTTTCCCACATTGTAGGTTGTCTCTTAGTTCTGTTGATGGTTTCTTTTGCAGTGCAGAAGCTTTTTAATAAGATGAGATCCCAGTTGTTGATTCTGCTATGCTAGTTCCCGTGCTACTGAGTATTTGTTCATAAAGTCTTTTCCTATGCCATTGTCTTCCAGAGTTCTGCCTAACTTACCTTCCAGCAAGTTTTGTGTTTCTGTTTTAATATTTAGATCTTTAATCCACTTGGATTTTAATTTAGTGCATGGTGAAATATAAGGGTCCAGTTTTAATTTGTGGCAGGTTGAAATCCAGTTTTTCCAACATCATTTATTAAAGAGGCTATCTTTCCTCCAGTGGGGACTGTCAGCTCCTTTGTCAAAGATGAGATAGTTGAGTACATCTGGATTTGTTTTTGTGCCTTCCAATCTGTTCCAGTCATCCTCAGGCCTGTTTCTTTGCCAGTACCATGCTGTTTTTATCACAATCGCTTTGTAGTATAGTTTCAAATTGGGAATTGTTATACCTGGTGCCATGTGTCTGTTGCCTAGGATGGCTTTTGCTATTCTAGGTCTCTTCTGGTTCCAAATGAACTTTTGGATTCTTTTTTCTAGTTCTGTGAAATATAGTGTTGGAATTTCAATTGGCATTGCATTGAATCTGTATAGCAGTTTTGGTAGTATGGCCATTTTCACTATGTTGATTCTTCCTACCCAGGAGCAGGAGATATCTTTCCATTTTTTTATATCCTCTTCAATTTCTTTTTTCAGAGTGCTGAAGTTTTCAGTGTAGAGATCTTTTGCTTCCTTTGTTAGATTGATTCCTAGGTACTTCATGTTTTTGGATGCTATTGTGAAGGGAATTGTTTCCCTAATTTCTCTCTCAGTGAGTCTGTTGTGTACAAGAAGGCTATTGATTTTTGGGTGTTCACCTTGTATCCAGATACCCTACTGAATCTGTCAATTAAGTCTAGAAGTTCTTTGGTGGAGTTTTTTGGGTCTTCAATGTAGAGTATCATATCATCAGCAAATAATGACAGTTTAACTTCTTCCTTTTCTATCTTTATTGCTTTAATTTCTTTCTCTTGTCTAATTGCTGTGGCTAATGTTTCTAGAACTATATTGAAGAGAAGTGGTGATAATGGGTATCCTTGTCTTGTTCCTGATTTTAACGTGAAGGTTTTCAGTTTTTGGCCATTCAATATGATGTTGGCTGATGGTTTTTCATAGATAGCCTTTATTAGATTGAGGTATAGACCATCTATTCCAATTTTTTGCAGGGTTTTTTATCATGAATGGGTGTTGAATTTTATCAAATGCTTTTTCTGCATCTATTGAGAGGATCATACGGTTTTTGTCCTTGACTTTGTTAATATAATGTATTACATTTATTGACTTACATATGTTGAACCACCCTTGCATCTCTGGAATAAATCCGACTTGGTCAGGATGGATGATCTTCTTAATAATCCTCTGTATTCTGTTTGCTAGTATCTTATTAAGGATTTTTGCATCTATATTCCTTAAGGAGATTGGTCTGTAGTTCTCCTTTTTAGTTGTGTCTTTCCCTGGTTTGGGAATCAAAGTGATACTTGCTTCCAGGAATGAATTTGGAAGGATAGCTTCCCTTTCGATTTCATTGAAAAGTTTGAAGAGTAATGGCAGTAGTTCTTCTCTAAATGTCTTGTAAAATTCAGCAGTGAATCCATCAGGGCCTGGGCTTTTCTTTGTTGGTAAATTTTTAATTACATTTTCAATTTCACTGACTGTAATTAGGGTGTTTAAAATGTTTTTATCTTCTTTGTTCAACTTTGGTAATTTGTAAATATCTAAAAATCTGTCCATTTCTTCTGTGTTTTCCATTTTATTGGAGTACAGGTTCTCAAAGTAGGTATTAATGATCCCCTGGATTTCTTTTGGATCTGTTGTGACTTCGTCTTTTTCATTCCTGATTGCATGGATCTGAGCCTTTTCTTTCCTTTTTTTAATAAGATTAGCTAAGGGTTTGTCAATTTTATTTATTCTTTCAAAAAACCAGCTCTTTGTTTCATTTATTTTTTGTATAATTTTCTTAGTGTCCATTGCATTGATTTCTGCTCTAATCTTTATAATTTCCTCTCTTATTTGAGCTTTGGGTTTTTCTTGCTCTTGTTTTTCTAGGAGTCTAAGATTCATCATTAGGTTGTTTATTTGAGCCCGCTGTTATCCTAGTGTGGGCATTCAATGTGATGAATTTTCCCTGTAGAACTGCTTTCATTGTGTCCCATAGATTCCTGTATGTTGTATTGGCATTTTCATTTATTTGTAAAAACTATCTAAATTCTTCTTTAATTTCCTCTGTAATCCATTGATTGTTCAGGAGAGTGTTGTTCAGTTTCCATGTGTTTGGGAAGTTCCTACAGTTTCTTTTGCTATTGATCTACAGCTTGATTACCCTATGATCTGATAATATACATGGGATGACTTCAATTCTTTTGCATTTATTTAGACCTGTTCTGTGAGCCAATATGTGGTCTATCTTGGGGAATGATCCATGTGCAGCCGAAAAGAATGTATATTCTGATTTTGTGGGGTGAAATACTCTGTAGACATCTATTAAGTCCATGAGTTCCAAAGCTTGGTTCAGTTCTAGTATTTCTTGTTGATTTTCTGCCTAGATGATCTTTCACTTTGTGATAGTGAGGTATTTAAATCCCCCACTAGAATTGTATTAGTGCTTATTTGGTTTTTCATGTTGCTTAATATTTGTTTTATATAGTTGGGAGCATTTATATTTGGTGCCTGTATGTTTGTGATTGTCATCTCTTCCTCTTGAATTGTTCCCATTACAAGGATGTGTAGTGGCCTTCTTTGTCTCTCTTAATGAATTTTGATTTGAAATTTACTTTGTCTGCAAATAAGATTGCTACCCCTGCTTTTTTCTGGGCTCCTGACACGTGGAGAATTGTTTTCCATCTTTTCACTTTCAGTCTGTGGGCTTCCTTTTGCACTAGGTGTGTTTCTTGTATATAACATATTGTTGGATTTTTTGTTGTTGTTGTTGTTACCAGGGATTGAACTTGTGTCTTTGCGCTTGCAAGGCAGGCCAACAAACCGCTGAGCTAAATCCCCAGCCCTGGATTTTTCTTCTTAATCCATTCTGCCAGTCTGTTTCTCTTGATTGGTGAATTGAGGCCATTAACATTGATGTTTATAACTGATATGTTCTGACTCATTATTGTCATGTTGTTGTCTTTTTGTTGAATCTTTTTACTTTTTTCCCTCTCCTTTTAGTTTCTTGCCTTGCCTATTTGATTTGGTCTGTTGGGTCTCATGTTACTGTGACCTTCATTGTTCTTTTCTAGGATATTGTTTAGAATTCCTTGTAGTGCTGGTTTGGTGTTCATGAAGTTTCTCAGGTGTTCTTTGTTGTGGAAGTATCTTATTTCCGCATCTATTTTGAAAGAGTTTTGCATGATACGTCAGTGTAGTTTGGAGGTTTTTTTCTTTTAGGACTTGAAATAACTCACTCCAGGCTCTCCTTGACCTAAGGGTTTGTGTTGAAAAGTCTGTTGTGATTCTAATGGGCTTTCCTTTGCATGTGATTTGTTTCTTTTCTCTTACTGCTTGTAGTATTTTGTTCTTCTGTTGGATTTCTGGGATCTTTATTATTATATGTTTAGGTGTAGATTTTTTTTTGATCCTGGCTCGTTGGAGTTCTATATGCCTCACTTGTCTGTATGTGTAATTCTTCCCTTCTGTTTGGGAAGTTTTCTGTCATTAATTCTGTGAAGAGCTTTTTTTCAGTCATTTGTGTTTTCTCCTGCTATTTCATGAATTCCTATCAGTCTTATGTTATTTTTCTTTGCATCGTCTAGAAGTTGTTGGATCAATTTCTCATGATCCTTTACTGTTTTTGAGAGACCTCTTTTTTCACAGTCACTGACTGCAGTCCTATCTTCTATATCTGAAATTCTATCTTAGCAATCTTTTATTCTGTGGCGTACACTTTCAATAGAGTTTTTAATCTCCTGGATATCTATTAGAATCTGTTTTATGGATTCCATTTCTTTTCCTCTATTGGCCATTCATTGTTTCCATTTCTTTCTTATGCTGAGTCTTCATGGCTTCTATTGTGGTCTTGAGCTCATCTATTTTTTTGTCAGTTTCTGTTCTAGAGTCTCGAATCATGACTTCCATTTTGCTCACCATCTCTATGGTTAACTGGGAAATTATTTCTGATTTGAATTTTTCTAGAGCCTGATTGATTTGTTACCTCCTGTGCTATGGGTCCAGGATGTCCTGCTGGTTCACTATCAGACTTTTCATCCTCATTTGCCCTACTGTTTGCCATTGGTGAACTGGAAGTCTGTCTTTGTGTCTTCCTTAAGTGTTTTCTCATTTTTATTTTTGTTTTTGGTTTATCCTTGGTTTAATTTCTGGGTTATTACTTAAATCTTCCTGATATAGTTATGTTTTAGCTTTTGAGTTTCTAATGACTCATAGACATCCTCATTTTCATAATATCGGAGAAAACAACTCATTCAATCAATCACAATCCTTCATCCCAATTGATATATTCAGCAGCCCAATAGGATTAAGCACAGCTTGCAAATTGACCACTTCTGGTAGTCATTAATCTAGCTCCTTTAAACCATGTGAATTAAATTAATATCAAGAAGCAGCCCAAAATATGTCTGCAATGAATATGCTTTTCAATATAGCATCTTTACCATTTAGGATGGGGGCTTAGACTGAGTTAGGACGAGAGAACAAGTAGATAAGTGAAAGAATTGGAGAAGGTTTCAAGTGAAGCCAGAGTACGTAGAATGACCATACTATCTTTATGAAGCTATTAACTTCAAATGGGATAGACAGAGTGCAGGAATAAGGACAAGAATGTATCCCCTTAACAGTAACAGAGGCTCACCTTCCCTTGAAGCTACGGAGCCATGAGTGAGGTAAAATGACAGGAGAAAAGAACATAAAGAAAAAATAATAATAAAAGAAGAAGTCTGAGTTAGGGCCGGAGCAGGAATAAAAAGGGAGATGAAGGATAATATGGTGGTGCAAGAGACTGAGTTGGAGAGAGAGGACAGAAAAAAGAAAGCAATTGTAGGGTGGAATGAGGAAAAGAAAAGAAAAATATAAAAAAGAATTTTAAGGGGCCTCTTTCAGACTGTGTCTCTGTTGTCATATTATACTACGTGTACAGCCATGTGCAGAACCAAATCCCCTGATCTCAGCTTGCCAATGGCAGGTCCCCACGACACAGACTGACCTCAGTCCACAAGGCCTAAATTGAGTTTCCCAACCCGCAGGGTTGAACTCCACTCAATTCTATTACAGGGTTTCCCTGCCCTTTCTTTAAAGATATTCAAAGTTGGGAGCTCAGAAAAATGGCCTTCATGACCACCTATGCCTCTGCAGAGTGGGTCCAAGGACTGGCCCCATCAGGAGGTTTGAGAACGGGGGTGGGGGGCCATGTATGGGGGTGTTTCAAGGGCGCCTGTTTGGCTACCTTCCTTAGTGGTTCTGGTGGCGTGCAGTCGGGGAGTCGCGGACCCGCCGGGTGGGTCCGAGCAGGCGACTGGAGAGCTGCTCAATATATTTAAATCAGATCACTCTATATTATACCATGCTTGCATTCTACCTTTATGTTTCTACATAATTTAGTGTTTCTTACTCAGCTTTCATGCTAAAAACCAAATGGACACAAAGCTTGAGAAATTCTTTTTATCCTATAAATCCTTTGTCAGTTAAATTTTTTGGAAAGAGACAAATATATTGAATCTAAACCAGTTTACAAATATATTCAATATATAATGTAATTGTGTAGAAATGGTCATATTATTCATGTTACTTTGTAACTATCTTTTTAAATTCAACAATATTTCTAAAAGATAGATAATAGGAAATTATGAATCATTTAAAATGGCCAAAACAATATTTTGAACAAGATTTAAAATTAGAAATAGGTTTTGTGCTCCATTGAAACTTCTCAGTGTGTCCACAAACTTTCATTAAGAAGCAATAAATTTTAAATGCAGAGAAGTTTCTCTTTTCTGACATTATTACAGTTAGTATGCATTTATTTGAAGAGTTAAAACAAGAAGGTTTTAAAATAAATTATATTTAAATAATTTGCATCATTTAAAATTACATAAATATTAACTTATTAGTAAGTTTTCTACTAATGTTTCAAGATCATTTATTTGTATATAAGCATGCTGTAGGAGTTTCAGGTTATTTTTCAGACATACTGAATACATCCTCAAAATTTTCAGTTTTCAGTACATTAGAGCATTAAAATAGATGCCTAAGAAATTTTAAGTGTATAGTCCTTTTAAACTTTTCAAGTTTATGCATACTTGAACACTCTCCTTCCACCTGATTCAAACCCATCTTTTTAGTGAGTTGTCTTTATCAAATATATATAGTATTTAGTAGACCTTTATAGAAATATTTTTTACTTTCACATTTTTATTACAATATTTAAATTGCAAAAACAGGGTACTAAATGTGATTAATATATATGTATAAAATATATATATGTATAATATATATAATATATATATGTAGTGGAAAGCAAATGCAAAATAATGAATTTTTTAAAGTTTATATTTATTATAGAAAGTTTCAAATATACATAACTATAGAGAGAATTATCCAAAGCACAGCATTTAGCAACTGATATAGCTAAAACTTTATATCATACAATGTCCCCTTTTACTTTTATTTTTGTGGAGCATTTTAACTTAAATGTCAGAAAAATTACCATTTACAAATACTTGAATTCTAATGTCCAAAACAATGCTATTATTACGTTATAAATACAGCAGTAATTTCTTAATATGATTTAACATGAAGCCTATGTTTATCCTCCCCAAAGAACAGTCTTTTTTATCCTATTGGAATAAGAATCCAAGCCAGAAATATTTCATTTGATATAAAATCTATTTTAATGACTAAAATCTCCCTCCACTTTTCATATCATTTATTTGTAGCAGAACATCAATCATTAGTCCTGCAAAATTTCTTACATTCTAGATTTTGCAGATTGTCTTTTTATGGGTGCCATTTAATAGGTTTTATTGTTTGCTCTTCTTTTATTTCCTATACATTCTTTTATTTCCTTGTAAATTAGAGACTTTATTAAATTTAGATTCTTGATTTGGAGGAGGGTTCCTACATAGATAGTATTGAATATGTTTTATACTACATTAGAGGTATGTAATATCTGGGGATAATTGAAAATTTGATTCAGAAAAAACAACTAATAGGTATCAATATATGTAAATTACTATTAATATTTATATACATATTATTCTTTTAATATTTTCAGACACTTACAGAGGTAGATATACAAACAAGGAAGCTGACATCCAGGAAGATTATCTAAGTTGCTAAGGTTCCCAAACCTAGATTTATTCCCATGCATTCAGACCAAGTGCCAAGTCTGTGTACCAGGGTACCCTACCATTTTACATCTGGAAGACACTGACATTTCTGTTTTTTTAATTAATTAATTTTATTGGTATATTTAAGGTATACAGTGTAGTGACATTCATCATTGAAATTTGCACCTTTATTTGCATAATCCATCTTGGTTCTTATTTTTTTCCCAAACCTTGTCCTTCCTTTAACCTCTCCACCCCTCCCTTTCTTCAAAGACTTTGTTTCCATTTTTTTTCTTTTTCTAATATTAATTCCATTCCCATACTTCTTTTTCCCTACCCCTTCCCATTTCCCCTTCCACTTTGCACCTTTTCTTCCTATTTTAAATTATCTATCACACCTTTTAGTCCTTATTTACACTTTCAGTTTCTAACACTAGAGAAACTATTCATTATTTACACATGTGTCCTATTTATTTCACTTGAGTATGGTTTCAATGTCCATCCATTTAGCTATAAATGTCTCTAGTTTCTCATTCTTTATGGCTGAGTAGTACTCCATTTAAAACACACACACACACACACACACACACACACACACACACATTTTCTTTATCCAGTCTCCTGTTGATGGACACTGACATTTCTGAATTAAACTAAAAAGAGTGAAATATGTTTCAGGGCCCTCAAGTAAAAATGCTCTTAATACTGTACACAAATGTTAATGGGTTTATAAATTACAAAAAAAAAGCTATTTTTGAACTACCCATTGTTTATCTTTCTACCTTCTTTGAAAGTAATATTTTGTAAAAGTTTTTTTTCCTTCTGTTATATCCTCACATTAGCAATTTTTGGTATTTTCCTTGTCCCACAGTTCCCACAGTTTGCTATGGAAAATAACTGGGCTTCCCTTAAATAAATGTTTCTTTTCCAATAATATCAAGAAGTATAAAGTGATTTTCTTAAAATTAAGGGCAATTTATGACTTTTAGTATCCTTAGTGTTTTCAAAAATTCATTATAGGGCTGGGGATTTAGCTCAGTGGTACCACACCTGCTTCCCAAGCACAAGGTCCTAAGTTCAATCCCCAGTACCAGAAAAAAAAATTCATTATAGCTTCTGTTGCTTCTTTTACTTTACAATAGAATGAATACTGCAGTGTATTTCGAATCAGATATATTGATCTAGTATAGGAAAAATATTTACTGAAAGAAATTCAGCAAAACCCATTTTATGTTTCCCTTGGTTTCCGTTCATTTATATTTTTAATTCTGGGGATCTTTATATACAGGTGTGTGTGAGTGTGTGTGTATGTATTTAAATTCCTCTACATTTTGTTACTGCATGCTTTTCATTCCTTTTATTAGACAGGTTTTTCATAGACATTCTCTTTTTATCTGTAAAAATTTTGTCCTAATACTTAAAAATAATGTCCTACTTAGTTGAAGTATTCTTAATAAAATGGTGCATTGATTTTTTTTTCAGAATGCTAACAATATTCAGTGGTACAGCTTATCTTTTCAATGTGTAACAGTTCTTTGCTTGCTCATTCAGCATACCTATCCTGAGTATATCATCAAAAATGCATAAAATATAGGCCTTGTTGTCAGTGGCTAAATGATAAATGTTAACAGGACAAGTCAAGCCAGAATTCAAAATCAAGATATCCCATGATCACAACAGAAAGAGGAAATACTGAGGGTCAAGGATAACAGTCATTCTGAGAAAAGACAAGTGCTTGGATTTTAATGTTTTAAACCCACATGGATATTTCACATATATATTTATAGTACATGTATTATATACAAATACACATATACATAGTCTATAAAGGGCCAGACATTGAATTTAAATGGGCATAAAATGTATCAAATGAACATTAGGTAATAGTGGAAGCTATGATAACTGTAAAGTAAATGTTCAAACTAAACAGATTCATTTTCAAGTATTTAAAACTGATTCAGCTGTACAGAATATGGTTAGACTGCCTGCTTATGATTCTGGTAAAGGCTAAGTACACAAAAAGTTTAGTGTTCTGAGATACATCTATGAGGTAAATGCGTTCAGTGGACCAAACAGGCAGAGTTATGCAGAATCTCTGGACCAGAATTTAATATCCAGTTCAAGTTACATTGAAAGAAATAGATGAGAAACAAAATTTGAATAAAAAAGTGGTAAAATAATTTTATTCCATAAAACAGTGTGGTTCTTATAGGGCTGCAATCAGTTGCTACAAGACCAAGTGTTGTGATGGATTATTATAAGGCACACTAGGCACATACTTAGTATCTCATCATGATAAAGGTAGTTAAACAGTCTGAAAAATTTAGACTTTAGTCTTCATTAATTGTACAGTTCAGTGTTTCCTTGGTTATTGTTAATGGAATTACAGACCAAAAAAGAAACCTTTTTCTGAATACTTTCAGGCCTTCGCATTCATAGAGTCTATAGTTCAAACAATAAAATCTCATATTTCAAGAAGGAGTAGGTGTTTGGCTGAAAACCAGACTCAGAGTGTATGGACACAGGCATTGGAAGCCACCTTGAGGAACAAATATGCCCATAACATGTTTGTATAAATTTATAGTGTTTTGGTCATGTAAACATTCTTCCCCCAAATAATTCTGAAAGTCTTTTTTGCGGGGAGGGTTCAGGGGTTTGTACCTAGGGTTTTTACACTGAGCTACATCTTAGCCATTTTTATTTTTTATTTTGGGGCAAGGTTTCACAAAACTGATAAGTGATAACTTGCCCAGGCTGGACTCTAATTTGTGATATTTTTCCTCAGCTTCCTGGAATGCTGAGATTACAGGTTTACACAACCATGCCAAGCTCTGAATGTCTCTTTATAATTTATGTTTGGCATTGATTTTACTATTTAACATGGGAGATTTCAGACTCATGGATTTGGAGTTTGTTAATTTTTCAGTAAATTATTTGTAGTTATTTGTAGACTTTGCTTCTAACCATTGTTCTTAGAAAGGTGTAAATATGAGTGTCACTTGAGAGATTTTTTTAAAAACATGAGAGAATAACTCAGATCACTTTTCATGCCTTTTTATATCACATTTTAGGAAAAATAAAGTATGTAATGTCTTGGGGAAGAGGTCTCTTATGAATAGTACTTTCAGTAGTTAGAAATATCAACCCTTGGGTTGGGGATGTAGTTCAATGGTAGAGCACTTACCTAGCATGTGTCAAGTTCTGGGTTCAATCCCGGCACTACAAAAAATATAAGGAAAAATGACAGACAATACATCTCCACATTAACATAAATACTTTGAAATTGACAATAAGCATACTTTTAAAAGAATTAGGTTGAATGTTCTAAAAGTTATGTGATATAATGTGAAAGTATATAATAACTCTTAAAAGCTTACATATTATTAATAGTAATTATTATTTCCTAGGGGTTTCTATTTTAAATATTAATATTATGAAAACTAACAAAGTACCTCATAGAATTCTGAGTATATTTTTATGATTTTGTGAAATAAATTTATAATATTTTTTTCTTTCATTGAATATCGTAACTTGGTTTTGTAAGGTTTATAGTAATATGCCTCAATGAAAAAATGAAAAGATGGAAATAAAGTGTTTTTAGATGGGGAGGGGAGGAGGGGGTGAAGGGAGGGCAGGGGTAAGGGGAAAAGATGAGAATCAAGACTTGTCATGTAGGTGTACAAGATCCCAGCAATGAATGTAACTGTACTGTATCCCTAAAATGTACCAATAAACTCAATTAAAGCTGAAAGAAAAAGATATTTTAGATTACATATAAAAATGCCTTTCAGAGGTGGTAGAAATCCTGAAACACAAAAACTTCAGTGTACTGTTAAAATTTATGATCTTGTATGGCGACACCCCTGGCTGTCCAGGCTGCATTGCAGCTCATGGACCCCAGGTTTAGACATACCTCATCTAAAACTGGGTGTTGGGTTGTTATTGCACAATTCTGCTTCAGTTTTTCCATAACAAAATATTGATGGAGGAGAAGAAATTAGTTTCTATTCTGAAAAGTCTAGAAATATTTTTTTTGGAATTTATTCTGATTCAAGCTGAAAATAGATGGTTTTCCTGTTTTGTTTCTGTCCACAACTTTAAATTTTGTCCTATCCACTTGCATTATCTTAATTGAAATTAGGTTTTTGCCTTTATAAATCAAATTTGTTGAGTTGTTGACACACATGTAATCCAGTGATTAATAACATTTTAAAGCTTTGAATTAGTTTTTTCGTACTATAAGAAATTGTTACCACTTTTTAGCTTGAAATGACAACAAAAAATCATTGTTTCTAATTGTATAGGGCAGAAATCAGTTTCATTGGGCTGAAATCAAGCTGTCAGCCTGTTTCTGAAAACTCTAGAAAAGAATCAATGCCTTTGCTTTCGTGCTTCTGGCATGCCTTATCGTGTGGCCATATCACTGCTGTCTCTGCTTCTTTGGAAATACTGCCTTCTCCTCTCTGTTAGTGTCAGATATTCATCTCCCTCTCTAAGAATGCTTATGATTACATTTGGGGCCTACCCACATAATTCATGATAAAATCTTCCCATCTCAAAAATCACACCTGCCAAGATACTGTCTTCATATAAAATAACTCTTCTGGTTCCATGTATTTTGACTTGATATCCCTAGGAACCATTATCAGCCTACTACAGGCATTCTTTTTCAGTGTGACAGTTATTATACTAAGACCTTAATAATAATACTTAACATTTAACTACATACTATGTGCCAAGGTGTTTTCCTATATACTTTTAGTATTTTTTTCCAAATAAAAGAAAATTTTGACTTATTTAACATAAGCTTATCTCATACCATGCATTTCTTTCTTACATAGGTTAACTATTACAGCCCCAAAGGGCTAGTTTTCTGATAAATATACTTTAAGAAATTCTGCTGCATTCTAAATATCTTATCTCATGAATAGAGGATGTTAAAGTTGACAAGATTATGAATTACCTTTGGAAAGAGACTTCCTTTATCCATCTTTGTATTCACATAGCTAGTTGCACAGTAGGTGTTAGTGCATGTTGAATATGTTAGTACATATTGAATGAATAAAAGCATATTCCCAGACATTTTGAACTATAAGCTTCATGAACCCTTGGAGTAGATAGTGTAATTTACATTTTAAGAAAGAGACTTAGAGAAATTGAATTACATCCCTAGTTTCAGAGTCATGACCTACACACACACACGCGCGCGCGCGTGCGTGCATGCGCGCGCACGTATTTTTATATCAGTGATGATATATTTCCATTGTCCCAAACCAAGATTATCAAAAACTTTGTTTTTTTAAATAAAATTTTGTCATTACCGGCCACAATTTATGATACCACTGGGATCCATAGTTGCTTAAAACTGACCAATTGACTCCAGGTACTTTTACCTGATACCCTTTTTAAATGTCTGACATTGATCTCACTTATTTAATTCATTGATGACTAGCAAATACTAAGCTATTTCCCCTAAATTATCAACTTGCTTAAATTTCTAAGATGTGTTCCATATTTAGTTGGGTACTTGAGAGAAGTGTTATTTTTTTAATATGAAGTATAAAGTTTTATACTGTTAACTCCATTCTGTGACATGGTTTGTAGATTATGTAAACGCTATAATAATCAGTAGTAGAGCACTTAGATACTTGCTTACAGATGCATGCTTCATCTTGATTTATGCTTTAAAATAATAGAAAGCTGAGAACTGGGGTTGGGAGTATTGCCTGTTCCTGTTGGCTGTCAGACATGATATTTCCTGCAGAGGTACCCACTGTCTGAAACAAATAGTGAAGTGTGCTTTCTTCTTTTTTAGTGTTTACTTACTGTGCTGCTTTGGCAACTTTCTGCAAAGAGAAAATGGGTAATGCCTCCCCCCTATGGTTTCTATCAGTTTTACGCACTGGTTTCATTAATTTTACCACTTTTTCTATGAAAAAGATATGTTTTTCCTTCATGGGAATGGACTGATGACTAGTCCCAGCAAAGCAAACTGAAGAGGTTTTATATATTTAATTATAATATATATAAAATTATATTTATATATTTAGCTAGGCTGCTAAATTCCTGTATCTCATGCACTTACAGTAATTTTTTATTTGTTGATTCAGTGACATTGGTGAAGAGAAAATGTATTTGTTAAAAAATTGTATTTGTAAATGTCATACATATATCCACATTATATACTACTTCATTGATTATGAATTAAGTTACTTACAATCAAGGTTTGCATTGTTAGATAAATTTAAAGGTTTGAAAATAAACATGTAAAGTATGTTTTACAAGCAAATGGACTTTTTGATTTTAGGAATCCTTGAACTAATCCAATGGCTAAAGAAGCTTAAGATTCAAGAGGCTTTTCCTAAAATTTCTCTCATTGTTTTATACTTACTTCCATATTCAGAAGAAAATGCATGATACTTTGTTTCTCATTCCCTCATATTAGTAAAAATGAACTAAAATCAGCTATCCTTTGGGATTTAAAAACTTAAATTGCAGCATTATCATGAGATAATTCATTGATGCCCCCATATTATCATTTGTAGAAGTGCATGAACCATTAATCTTTTTTAAAATTTAAATATTATTTTTTAAGTAAAAACAGCTTTGTCTCTGTGCAAACATAATGTACCAAAGCAGGTAAACTTGACCTGCTGACTCTCTCTCTTATAAATGTTAGAACAAATATGATTCACCTCTGACATGAATATTAATATGTAATGATACAGGGGAAATGGGAATAAATCAGTAGCAGTCCCAGAACTTTGGAAACAGGTTTCATATAGTCCCTCAAAGGGTTTCAAGTTCCATCTAGCTAAGCATCAGTATCAAATTTATGTAGTGCCCCTGCCTTGCTCGAGCATATGTGATCATTCTCTTTGCTTCTTTCTGCATATGTGTTACATTGTTCCTACTGCCCATGTCTTTCCTGTTCCCTAATCTAAACTTCTTCCTTATACCTTTCTATTTAGAAGCTGATAAGATGTCTTGACCATTTTGCTCTTTTAATTGCAGGATTAATTCATTTTATATAATGACTGCTTAAAAATCACCTGTAAAAATTCTTTTATTAGTTTTTGATGAGGCCAGAAGATTACTAGGCTTAAAAATTAATGACAGAGTGCAAGCTTCCTGAGTATGAGTGCTAAAAGCATATGGGAAACATTTGGAATGGAGCTATTGACTTGTTTTACTTTGTAATTGATTATAGCTATTAAATTACAAGCATTCAGTGACATCAAATTAATGCTCTCTTCTTTGTGTCTTTAAAGAACTAAATCTCTTTCTATATAACCAAAACCATTTTCTCAAACAAAATTTTGAGTAACATATTGGGATTTCAGAATAACTGTTAACTCAAGAGAAACCATTCCTTTAATGTTTATAAAATTTTATTTACTTCCTGTGTTCTATAATCTTGTGAGAATTTGGCATATCCAAAACAAACAAACAAACAAACAAACACTCTGTGTCTTCCCAAATGAGAAGGAAACCTTTTTTCGGAGTCTTGTCTGAGTTGCCTCCTTTACTATGTAGGTCATGGGAGGTCTATGCTGAACATCACTCTTTGGCTGTATCACAAAACTAGTATTGAAGCACAGGCCAACTCCCAGAGTACAGGGGTTAAAGAGGCAATTAGTCACTACAAAGCAGAGTGGTGGCTGTCTTCTGGAGAGGAAGTACTTAACTCTTTCATGAATGATGCCTGACATCTCATTTTCTGAGTGCTTTTCTAGTCCACTAGAATAATTTTGTCAGCCATTTCAAATTAAAGGTGAGCTTAAAATAAGATACATGTTTGATGCAAAGTATGAATTGAAGCTTTTATATGAATCTTTATACCATTTATAATACAAGGAGGAGCCATGAGCAGAGAGATTATCCATTACAAGTTGTATGTTCCACCTAAATTTCACAGCGTCCATTTTAGCTAGTTAGAAGCTAACAAGTCCTTTAAAATATTGCTAGGTTTACCATTAATACTCTTATTTATTATTGGTGGTAGGAGTGCTTTGAAATTTGCCAGGATTTTACTGGGCTGACTTTTGCAAGAAAGGAAAGCCTGATAAATTATAATTCACTAAATTAGGCCATAGTTTTCAGTGTTTTTGTATTTTTTAAAAACACTGGGTTTTTGCATCCATTTATTAAATTTTTGTGACATGTAAGATGTTCAGTAAAATCTTTTCTGCCCTCTATATTTAAATATACCAGATTGCTATAAAGAGCACCAATTTTAACTATATCAAAATTGTTAAAGTTTTACTTTAACCAAATTCCCTTGGAGTTATTTGCCAAGAATTGATATACTCCCCTCCCCCAAAGAAAAACTTAAAAGGATAAGGTTTCTTGGCACTTATTATTTTAAAGTAACTATGTTACTTTTTCATTGAAGAACACATAAATTGATGAATTAGGAACACTTGCATTTAGTTTTTTACTTCTTTTTCTTTCTATATTTCCATTAATTCTGAAATATGACTTTGATTGATTTTTAGTAATTATAGGGATAGTGATATGTTTTTTCTGTCCGTAGGCATGAACATTAATATTAACAATAACAATAAAAATAAGTATTACTTTATCCATCACAGTTATATTGTGTTATGTACCTCATTTTCAATAATGAGACTTTATTTTTATATTTGATATTTCTAACATGTAGTTTACATTCAATAAAATATTGAGTTAAATTTTTAAAAGTTAGGTTCTTTTTTCTCTCTTTTGAGTATTTTGAGGAATGTTGCCAGAAAGTTAGCCTAATTCACTGCATGAAGGTTAGTGTACTTGTGGTAAAATAATGAAAGAATGGCTAAAATTAAAAATAAGACTTTTGGATAGATAAATGTGTCTGAAACATCAAAGCCAGAGCCATGCTAATCACAAGTTTAGTTTTGTCTCCATCCCTACCACTTGAAAAACCTTTAACCATCTTGTTTCTTACTAATTAAAAGAAATGCACATTTTAAGAATTATAAGCATTACTCTATCTGAAAAACATTTTTAAAGTATTTTAAGAAACATTCAAATTAAATAGGTTTTGCTAACTAAATGAAAAAAATAGTTCCATAACAAGTATTTGTTGGACATTTCTGAATATATTAGAAATTATTATTTTATGTTATATTATTCTGTTAGTACTGAGTCCTACTAACCTATCTAAAGTTAGAGTCACTCCAGGAGAAGATGGTCTAGAATTAGCAAATGGCATCATCTACTCTACCTTGCTACCCTAAACAGTGTAATACCTATGTTGGCAAAGATGCAAACCAATAGAATTTAAGTTTCAGTAACATTTGAATTCATAATTCACTTCTTGTGGCACGTATCACTTTTAAAAACAAGAACAAGTTACTATTATTCTCATTTGATGAACTTTCCTCTCTGTGTGACAAGATAGGCATCAGTTTGCTGCTGTTTAAGTAGCAAATGCCTGCGTAGATCTTATATTCACTAATCACACATTGGCTTTCCAAAGAAAAGCATTTGGTGAGAACTTAACGAGTGCCCCAAGATAATTGTTGTTAATTGGTGGAACTGGTGACATTTTGCATGTCACTTTATTCTTTGCCTTGTGATATATTATATTAAGATGTACCAATAAACTCAATTAAAGCTGGAAAAAAAATTTAAAAAAAATTAATTGCAAAAAAAAAAAAAGAATATGCTTTGAGTAAATGCTTTAGTATTTTAATTGTAAACCAGCCTTTTATTTTTTGTCATTGAGTTTGTTGGTACATTTTAGGTATACAGTACAGTTACATTCATCATTGGGATCTTGTACCTTATACATGAAAGGTGTTGGTTCTCATTTTTTCCTCTTACCTCTGCCTTCACTTCACCCCCTCCTCCCTTCCCTGTTTACAAATACTTTATTTCCATTTTTTCATTTTCTTATTAAACCAACCTTTTAAAAATCTTTCAATGAATATCTTTCAAAGTTTACGTGAAAAATTGATCTGAGTGCATATTTTGTATTGTGTTGTTAATGAGATCATACAGAAGAGGCTTTACAGGATACTGTGCCATAAAATGCAAAGTATACTGAGTGTATCACCTTGGAACCATCTGTCACTTCCCTGAAATAACATTTACATTTGTCATTTATGTGCAGTTGTTTAACTTAAAGACAAAATAACTATTGCTTGTTATTTTTTGAAAGGTCAAGCTGTCCTGTTACTAGAAAAAGTACCTAAAAATGTAATGCTTAAAAATGAAATTGAATGCAAATGTAGTAATGGGAAAGATGCTATTAATAGATGCTTGAATTGACTCCTAAATGTTTATCTGTAAATTTATCTATTTTATTTAGTACATTTTCTGAAAGCAAAGCGTAGCTGTATATCATGCCCATTCATTTACTCTTCTAGAACTAGATTATTAAACTCAATTTTAAACTTTAGGAAAGCCAGTCAGATATCATTCTTTTTGTAAGATGCCAAATTGTGTTTTGGTGACCTTTCATATCAAATGACCCATGCATGAATTAGTCTGGGTAAACTTCTGAGGCATACAGTTGGACTGCTTGTTTCAGTGTCACTCTTTAGATCTGATAAATCCTTTTTATTCCTTGTGTGTGTGTGTGTGTGTGTGTGTGTGTGTGTGTTCCTTAAGCCTATACTTACTTCAAATGCATATATTATGGTTTCACTTGTTGGCTTGTTTTACTTCAAGACATGATGAAAATGAAATTGTACTTAAATCCCTTATGAGGTGTTATGTTTCAGGAGTATGGTGGTCTGATCTACACATTGATTCAACCCAGGCATACCTAACTTCTTGTACTTACTTACCAATTACTTTGCACCATATCTCATATTTACTTTTGTGTTAATTCCGTGAGGTTGTTGTCTTCTTACATTTTTTGTCACTTAAAGATATATTTATCACTCAAATATAAAAGCAACTTAGAAAAGAACACCCAAAAGTTTATTTAAAAATTCACCAAGCCACATACTAATGCATCTCTAATGGGGACGTTTCTTTTCACACCTCTAAGGTGATTGAGCCTGTCCTTTAAAGTGAGATTAGCAAACCAGTGTATGGAAGCTCCAATTAGCTTCTTTTTGGTTTGAAGCGTATCACAAACAGTAACAAGGTCTCCGAGGACACTTTTCTTGCAAGCAATGTAGTCATATTTCCTCATTAGTTCTTTTCAATTGTCACTAATGCCATGTTCCAGCTTTTGAGTAGGAGACAAAAAACATAAAAATTTGGTATGTATGGCGAATGGGCCATTGTTTTCCATAATTCAAAGCTCTTTTGAATTCCTGTGATAGTTTTGAAGCTTACACAGCTTAATTCATTAACCTTTGCCCTTCACACAAATCAGGTGATTAAAAATCTATTGCTAAGGACACAGATCTTCCCTCCAGTGAAATTTAGTAATGCTGTCTCTTCTTAAAAACAAAACAAACCAAAAAACTTAAACAAAATAACCTATTGCTTTTCAAATTTTATCAAATGTTTCAAGTGCATTTTTAGAATGTTATCAAAATCAAGTGAGCCTAAAATTACATTATTATCAAAAATAATTTTGGATGCTGTGAATACTTGAGAGCAGGTTTTCTGGAAGTTTTCTGTATTCTAAACACGTTTATATATATGTACTCAACAGCTGTTACTCAAGAATTTACAATAGTAGCAATTTTTTAAAAATTCTCTTCAGACCCCTGCTAAAACATAAATGGAAAAAGCTAATCTGAGGGGAGGCACTTCAGAATAGCTAAAGACTATTTAAATGAGCCCAAGACATTAATTTGGAAAAAAATTATATAGATCTTCACTTTGTAGAGAAGGTGATATAGAATCTTTCCAAAAAGTGAGTAGTTGTTTGTAGTTCTTTATAGGTGAGACTATATTTATATCTTTTGATTTTTTCTTTCCTTTTGTTAAAAACATATCTCTTGTTATTTCTCAGAATTCAGGAAGGAAGATAGCTTGGTAGCTTCATGTTCTTTCATGTACATGGGCTACAGTAACAGTATTTGATTCTATGACATTTTTCTACCATGACATTTTCCCACATTATGAACATTATGATCCCAAATGACCATATAAATAGTTACTATTCCTAAAGATATATAGTTGCAGAGTTTAATAATTTCTTATATTACCATGCATGATACTGCTCTGTATAAAATGTTGGTCATGTGATTTTCTAAAGTTTTTCGAGATAAGGACAGGGAGTGGGAAACATCAGAACAATTTGAATTCTAGATTCTGAATTTAGGGTTTTATGACTTTTCTTCAGGGGCAGATTTATAATTTATAGTTGAGGTTAATGAATACTCTCCTGTGTGATGTCTGTGAGTATGAAAGGGAGTGAAGAGGGAAAGGGCTTAAATGGAGTCTTTGGTTCTGTTATTCTCCTCATTTAAATGATCACATTGCAGATATTTCTCTATTATTAGGGCCATTTTAAAAAACCCTTTGAATTTTATATAAGACCTAATTGTCAAAAATTTGCAATGGTTTATCACTTCATTTTATTTTCTATATGCCTTCAATGCAGAGAACTGGCAGATGCTCTGACTACGGGTCGTGGCTAGAGCCAATACACTTTGTAAAACCATAAAAGTGGTTCACAGACTTGAGTTATGTTAGTATACTTTCTGTAAATATATTCTGCAGTGTACTAGCAAAGTTTCAGGAGAAAAGGACACTCACTATCTATGGTCTCTCGTTGTGACCCGTTATCACCACATGCTGCCTGGGTAACTAGACCTAGACAAATTATGCCTTCAGACACTAGCGGGGAGCATTAGATGCTACACTATTTTCATCAGTTTGAACTAACAGGATAACACAGACTACTTCTGTTTCACTTTTCAAATCATTAGCTATTTTAGCTGTTTACTTCAACTGCTGTTATTTTTTATTTTAATATATAATAAGCATTTTATTCTATATTCAGAGAACTTGGGCTTTCTCTCCTCATATAGCAAATCCGTAAAAGATATACTGTACAATTAAATTTGGTTACAAATCCTCCAAAGAATAGTTTTTTCTCCATATGTTATTATTCCAAGAATAGTTTTGTGTTGTACATTTGTCTATGTCCTAGCATACTAGCTGTGATTACAGGGCAATTAAAAGTATTTAGAAAGTCTGTGTAACTGAACTTTCAAGAACAGCAAAAATCCTATATGATCCTTTGTTAAAATCAAAGTATTCTTCTGTTTTTCCTTTCTTTCTTGGTCTCTAAGATACATACTGCTTTATTCCTTAATCGTATATTGCTTCTTGGCTATTATATTACCTCTTGAGTAAGTTACATAATTTTATAATATCTACTCATAATCATCCACACTTCCTGTATTTTTCTGTGTGTTAGGAGGAAACATTATGCTTTCATCAGTTTGGGGATAAGCTTCATCCAGTGATTATCTTATATAAATACTAGTTCTTGGTGCCTATGAAATAGAATTTGATTACAGTGAAATTATATTGTATTATTTACTACTTGTAATCTTTTCTATATATTTTTGTTTGTATGTGCTTACGGCATATGTATCTACTATAGATTTAAATACAAGGAACACAAATAAGATTATATTTATTTACTTTTTTCTACAAACAAGTATAAAATCAGACATTTCATTCAAAAAGCAACTGAGAACAAAATAGAATGAATACTTTTTTAG
>NW_022900915.1:23004463-23023281 GCF_012274545.1 Fukomys damarensis
ATATATATATATCTGATATTGCAGATAATGGTTAGTTTTAAATATTTAAGATGTTACAGTCATGTAGGGCCTTCATTCTTAGAATGTGAAACTTAGTTGTTATATATAAAATGTGATTATTGTGTGTTCTGTTTCTTTTCTGCTTATCCATTTTTATCACATCTTTTTTATAACAATGAGATTTATTTGGTTATTCTAGAAATCTTGAAGTGTTTTATCATTGTATTAAAACAAAATTCTATAAAATATTTTTAAAAGAAATATATATCTTCTCCATAACTAATTTAACCTTTACAAATGAATTATGTAGAGTAAAATTGTATAAAAAACCTGACATTTTATAAAGATACCTACAAACAAGCCAGACAGCAAATAAAATATCTGAGAGACAGAGATGGATACTGAGTAATTTTTGATGGATTGTACACATAGGTATCAAATTGCTTGATTCTTTCTAGAAAAGGTTAATGACCGTTTTTGCTTTTACCCTTTTACTTAACTGTTATTTATAAAGATTAAAACAGAGACTGCATTGGAGGATGCATAGCCTATGTGTCAGTATGACTATACTGTTTTTTTCTAATGTTATAGGGAACTGAGCCACAGAATGTGTAAGGTTGTCAATCATTACTTTAAATGTTAATTTAATTCTGTACTATAGGTTACACTAAGGTTATTAGAGGAAAGTATGTTATTTAAAAACCTTTTAATTTAAATGAGCAGAAAACATTTTAAATCCCGCATATCCATATTATTAAAATGACCAAAGTCTACAAAATTCATTTAAAATATTACACATAAAACATATTAAACTAAATGTATTTAGTGTGTAGATTTTAATCTTTATGTTGGAGCTTTTTAAAACTTTTGTTTTATATTGAATAAATCTTCACAGAAATATGTATTTCAATGTTAACAAGCTTAAATATTAATAATTGTACTATGAATGATATTGGCATTCGTCTATACTGACATCCACCTGTAGTCTACAATTTCATCATAATTATTTTATTTGAATGATATATATTCATTATATAGCATGTTTGCTGGTCTGTTATAATCAAGTATAACAATAATACCATAGGAATGTAACTTTTTCTTCACGTTGGCTTTAAAAGATGCACTGATCATAAACATTTTATTAAAGACCTTTAGGAATTAGAGCACTTAAATTTAGAGTGGAGAATATAATACTTTTCCTGAAACACCTTTAAAGAGGTTTGTTGAAAGAGAGCTATGGCATTCATCAAAGGCTGACCTCTTGCTGTTGTATTCATGGCCAGATCCTTGCAAATTTAACTTGGAATGCATTAGTGTAACTCATGACTTTTTTGTGTGTTTCAGGTGTGTAGAAGTCATTGCAAAGGAAGGACGGAATCTGAAAGAGCTATATTTGGTGTCCTGTAAAATCACAGATTATGGTATGTAATGAACCTTTCCCTTAATCCTTTTCAAGAGTATGAAGTTACAAAAATTATTCAAAGTTTTTTTAATGAAAGCAAGAATTATTTTGTAAGAATTATTATTTTGTAAGAATTATTTTATTTATCTTCATTTATGCTAATTCTGCTGAGACCAAAAGAGAAAAGAAAAAAAAGCAAGAAATCATGAGCTAATCACCAGAGTAAATAGATGTACTTATGAGTTGATTGTTGCTTGCAGCCATATACATATGCACATATGTGAACATACACTGACATAGCACTAAAAAGTATCGATTAAAAACTATAAAATGAAAATTACTTTCTGAGCAATTAAATGTGTAATATTATAATTAAGGAAAGTACTACACTTGAGTTTATTTGCTTACTTTAATATGTCAAATGCATTTCTACCAACATTTTAAATACCGTTTTTTAAAATGTTTTGTATTCTTTGCATTCTTTAAAGCATTGGAAACATCCATGTTTAACAATATATTTAACAATAATAATATATGTTAACAATATATGAAGTAAGTATCTTTTTAAGATGGATTAAACAAGTTGTCTTATAAAAATATGAATATATGCAATCATCTTTTTGGAGTAATAAGGAAAAATGACCCAGCGCTTCCTTTCTTGTTTAGTTTATTTTTTTCTTATCAATTTTTATAGTGAACCTAAATATAGAGTATATTTCCCCTTATCAGAGACTTAAATGTTTTCCTTTTCTTTATTCGTATTTTAAAATTTGTTCATTTAAATTTGAGAACATGGTTCCTATCTTTAGGGAAGTTAAGAATACATTAGTATTGACATATGCTAATGACATGCTGACCATCTACCCTGGGTGAGAAATTTATATCTCATCAGCTACTAAATTCACCATTTAAGAAAACTGCTAAAGCTATAAAAAAAGTAGGATCTAAGATATGCTCAGTGGTAGAGTGCTTGCCTAGTATGCATGAAGCTCTGGGTTTGATCCCCAGCTCTGCATATATGCACAAAAAAGGAGAAAATGTGTTAAATTAGAAATACTCCTCATTTATTTTCAGAGCTTATTTTTTAAGAATGATGCAATTTTGTCAGTATTTTTTTGTTTTCTGTGTTTTTTATTTTTTATTTATTTTTCATGTATAGCTTTTCTTTTCTTAAAATTTCTTTTCTAGTTTCACATATTAATCTGCAGTAGAAAATGTCATTACAATTTTACTCTGTTCTGAAGACATAGAGGTGTTTCTGTCTCCTCACAAAGCTAGTGCTCTATACTTATCTATTTGGCAAATACAAAACAATGTACAAGAAGATATAGAGAATAAACATTTTGGACTTGGGACAGATCTGGTCTTAGTTACTGTCTTTGTTCTTTATCTATTCTTTGGCCTTAAAGTATTTCCTGTATATGTATGAGGCTTGGTTTCAACATTTGAAATAGAAAATTAATGTTCCTATGTGTACCAAGTGTCTATACTAGTGAATATCATAGTGTTCACTGCTAATGTTGCTTTTCCACAGTAGAAAAGATAGAAGCAAGATTCATCCTAAATTGTTCTACTTGGGGTTTCCTTTCCTAAATTTTGAAAGAAGTTTTGTTTTAATTGTTATTACTCTTAGTATTGTTTTGTGGTATTCTTGTGTTTTAGTGTTTTGAGATTTTTATTTTTATCCTGGTATGTTGAAAATATGTGAACAGCCTTATCAATACAGTTTACATTTATTTGTATCTCTGAATTATTTAAGTCAGTGCCTCTCAATCCAGCCTGCATGTTCCAAAACCTAAAGAATTCTGAAACATATGGCTGTATCAGCCTTATCTAATTCAATTAAAATTAATTATTCTAATTAAATCAGAATTTCTAGATGATGGGACTCATCACCTAGATGATTTTGTAAACCCTATGTAAATGTTGACAATTTCAACCAAAGTTGAGGATAACTGATCTAACCCATTGGAGAGAAATCAGAAACGAACATTTCGTTAACAGACCTCTCCCCATGGGTAATGAAATAACTTTCTTTGAATGCAGTTCCTTTAAATTTTGAGGTTTCTTCTCCAGTTCATCTCCTTTCTTCTCACTTAGGGTTTGAAGTATTCAGAAAGTTTGTGGTATTGCTTTTCAGCCTTTTGGCTAAGGTCAAGTACACAAGGTTTGTGGTGAAATTCTGCAGCTCTATTAATTCTGTCTCTAAAATGTTGGGGCACAGGTGAGAGAGAGGGAAAACTATACTTTTTAAGATTATACTATACAATTGCTACTTGAAAAGTGAAAAATTTATGGAAAACTTAGCTGTCTTTTCTCTAATATGCTACCAATAACTTATCAGTAATTTTTTTCAAAAAGATAGCAAAATGATCCCCATTAACAACAACAACAAAAAAAGATAGCAAAATAATTATAACTGGAGAAATACCATGTTATTGGCCATAACTGCTTTACTAGAAGAAGCTGTGTATGTTCTTTTTTTCTATGTTAATTAAAATCCTAAGAAGTAAAAAGAGATACCTTTACCTTTCTAACTGAATAAGTAGAAACATTATATAGAACTTGTTGATTAAAATCATAAATTTTGATGAGCACCAGCTACTGAGGGAATTTTACTTTTCAAAAGGCAACTCAGTATTTCTACTTTCTACTGCTTTACTCATGTTCAAATTGGTCTGTATACCCCTTGCCTCCTCTTTCTGTGGTACTGGGTCTGTACATGATTTCATTATATTATATTAAGATTTTTAAGGATTTTTTTGGCAGGATGTGTTGATTCTGAAGCAACAGTTCACCTGGTGTATCATTTGTAATATTCATCAAGAATCTCACAGCTATTCAATGTAGTATTAGAGTGTTTAACAACACAGGGACAGGCTGTTATGAAGTTATGTTAATTTTAATTGATATATATATCAGTGATGTAAATATCATTGAAGAAAACTATTATGCTTATTGACTTCCAACTCCCCAAATTGAGCATATATTTTTATAGTACAGGACAGCAGTTACAAACAAATCAATAATTTGGAAGCAGCTAAGTGGAAAATAGTCTTGGAAAATTTCTCTCTGAAGAGAAATTCAATATTGTCACTCTTCTTTGTCTGAACAAATGTATATTACACGCAGAATTATGGAGGAGTGACACTTAGGAGTCACAGAATTAGGTTACAATTATAGCTGTGCCTCTCAGTTACTTTGTAACCTAGAGAAACTTACTCCTAATTTTGTCATCTGTTAAGCTACATGATAATATGTACCATATAAGATTGTGAAAATGAGCATAAAAACCTGTCATTTGTAGCATAATGAACACTTCTTAACTAGAATTTTTTATAAGAGAATGTTCATCTCTCTCCACTGCCTGTCTCCCTCCCTCTCTCTCTCTCTCTCTCTCTCTCTCTCTCTCTCAGAATCAGCCCATTTCTTCTGGCAGGCGGGACCTTTTTATGAAAATCATTACGTATAAATGTGACTTATGTTAGCCTATACATGCCTTGTTCACTTCTAGATCAAAATTATCTACTACTAGGAGAGAGGAAGCAAGATATAATAAAAAGTAAAATTTTTAATTGTCTTGATATCTTGGGTTTTTTTTTCCTATTTCTTCTTTAAATTAGTTTTGGACACTTCCTTTTATGTTTTTCTGTGTTCCTAGCCTAATTTGTCAGCTAATAGTTTTGAACTTACCTTTTCACTCTTTTTCAAACACTTGTTTTTTATTCATTAAGTTTATTGGTACATCTTAGGTATACAATATGGTGATATTCTTCATTGGGAATTTGTACCTTTATATGATATATCTTAATTCTTATTTTTTCCCCATCTCTCTGCCCTACCTTCAACCCCTCTACCCCTCCCTATTTAAAAAGACTTTGTTTCCATTTTTTTCCTTTTATTATATTTATTCCTTTCCCTTCTTTCCTTTCCCCTACCTTCCCATTTCCCCTTACCCTTTGACCTTTTCTTCCTATTTCACATTATCTGTTAATCATTTGGATCCTTATTTACACTTTCAGTTTCTCACACTAGAGAAACCATTTGGTATTTGCACCTCTGTCCTGTTTATTTCACTTATGAGTATGGCCTCAGTGTGCATCTATTTAGCTACAAACGTCTCTAGTTTCTCATTCTTTATGGCTGAGAAGTACTCCATTTTATATAAAAATAAAACACATCTTCTTTATCTAGTCCTTATCTAGTCTGGGCAATTGGGCTGTTTCTGAGTTTTAGCTGTTACAAACGTGCACTCCACAAACAGTGGAGAAAGGTTCCTTTTCCCTACAACTGACCAGCATTTGTTACTGATTTCTTGATAGCAGCTATTCTCTCTGGTGTGAGGTAGAATCTCAGCATTGTTTTCATTTGCATCTCTCAAGTGACTGGTGATGTTGAACATTTTTTCATATGTTTATTTGCTGTTTCTCCTTCTTTATCTGAGAAATGTCTATTCATTTCAGATGCCCATTTTTGGGTTGGGTTTTTTAATTTGGGAGATCTGATTTTTTTATGTTCTTTGTATATTCTACATCGTAGACCTTTGTCTGAAGAACAGCTGGTAAAAACTTTTTCCCACATTCTGGGCTGTCTCTTCACTTTGTTGGTGATTTCTCTTGCCGTGCAGAAGCTTTTTAAGAAGATGAAATCCCAGTTCAAACACTTTTTTAAAAAAATTCTCCTCCCTTAAGGGGAAAAAAAAAAAAGTATCCTTAACAAGAAGTAGAGATCAGCTTGTATTGGTCAAGTTTATAGATTTTACAACCAGTCTTTCTCTCGGGCTGCATGATACTTCATATGGTATAATATGGGTGAGTAATGCACTTATATCCATTAGTTTCACTGTAGGAAATTTTACCATTGTGACCTTTGTGTCAAGGGGCAATTGTAAAAATAACTCAGATTTTTCCCGGATGTCAGTGCATTTGTTTTTACTTTAGCACTCCTGAGGGCTTTTAGAAATACATGTATAGATAGGTTTTTGTTTCTCCTCTTAAATTGTCAACCTTTCATTAAAAAGAACTATAAACACTGAACCTACTAATATTTCCTTGTAGCTTTACTGAGAATCCAAAGACTCACTCTCTGCCACTGTTCATGCTCCTCTCTCACTTCCACAGGCTGTTACACTACTCTCCAGAGCCTGTCTTTAGCTGATTCACGTTTTTCTTTGGTCACAGTGGTTTCTGCATGATCTGAGATTTTTTAACATAATATCAAGGTTTGATAAAAAGCTTGGATTACTCTGAATTAAAGGACTCATGAGTCAAAGAGATCATTGTGTCCCTGGTTATCACTGGAGATGTCCTTTTCATTGACTGTAATCACAGATTTGATGTATAGTCACTTTGTCAGTAAGTATTGGTTCAGCACCTGTCTTTCCTACTCCCTCTGGGAATTCCAGACTTCCTCTTTAGGAGTTAGTTAACCCAAATTAAGATCTGGTATACTTTGATAAGATCAAAGTAAGCACACTTAAAAAAAATCCAAATATACATTTCTCAAGTATACCAGTATCAAGAATGTTGCTCTTTTCTTGACAGATCAACACTGATAAATTACTCAAGATAAAAATCTTATACCATAATTTTATACTTTATGCCATTTTATTATTCATACTAATAGATGTTATTTCATAAAATGATGTTCCTTTTAAAATAAAACTCCTAGTTTTCCCTTTTGTGTTTTGTTTCACTTTCAAATTGTATTTTACACTGTTCCAGGATTCCTGGGCAAGTGTTTGAAATGTTTCTATCAGCAGGAATAACTCTAATAGCTGAAAAGTATGAAGAAGAACTTTAGAATGTATATTTGCAACCCCAAAAGAATATTTTATTATTTGTTATTGATTATTCAGTCTTTTCTCCATTCTATTATTTCAATATAGATACCTTTTATTTTTTCATACAAAATAGTACTAAATTGCTAAATTTCTGTTGCAAATTTCCCATGTTTATATACCCATCTTGATGGTTACTTCCCTCTACTGCTAATTCTTTATGTTATTGTTGGAGTTCCCCACAGCTAGATTTATATTCCTACTGTTGTACTTAGTATGATGATCTTTTTCTTTATCATTAATGGACATGCATTTTTGGCTAACATTTGGTATTTTATTAGGAGCTCTTCTAAATACACTTATTTGCCCAAAAGCAAAAAAAAAAAAAAAAAGAAAAAGAAAATGTTGATTTTCTTCCTTATTTTCTAGGTCAATCTAAGATTGCAGTACCTAATTTTAAAATAAAATGCGACACAATAATAATGCTTATCACTCTGTCTTGCCAAAAAATAGTACAAATCTCAAATCTATTAAGGAAGACTTCTTAAAATTTCCTTCAAAAATACGACAGTAATCAACTTAAAGATTGATTTTACTTTAATACATGAAACCGTTTAAAATTACGAAACATTCTATCCTGTATGTAAAAGGCAAATGGATCTTTTTATGTGTACTTCTGGCCCCTTAACTTTTTTTGCCTCCATACACACTGTGCTTCAAAATTGACTTTTTATAACTGAATACTAAATTTCCAGGTTTAGCTTACCTATTAACTGAAATATTAAATTTGCAGCTTTTCTTTCCTCAGTTACTTTTAGTGTTTCTGAAGTACAGTAATTAATATTATTGTGTTTTTAACATTAGTCTTGTGAAGGAGTCTTTTGTGAATACATAAAACTTATCCTCATTCACATAAAGGGTTTGTTTTCACAGTTTCCATCTTTAACTTTCTTTTCATAATATTTTGGGGTATGCAGACTAGGCAATTTTGTATTATGCAATTGTATAAATAAAATGATTATTATCAGTATTATATCACTGATGATTAGATCTAAATGGGGTTGTGATAAACAAGAAGATTATTGCAGTAATGCTAGAGATCTATTATCCTACCTAAGAAATGACTTCTTGATGGTTAAAAATCCTTGAAAATGTATATCTTAACTGGTAGTGAGTTCTCTATTAGAAGAGGTATTCAAGCAGAAATAAGCTCTAGGGGATGATGCGGCTGAGTGTTGGAAAATGCAGAGACACAGAGATGGTGAGATATATGTATTTATGCATACAGAAAGTAGATACAGTCTGTGAAAAGTTTTCTAGCATATTGGCATTAATTTAAAAAATGATAGGACCTTTGAGATACAAAGGTTTAGGAGAGGACAGATCCATCTCAGACTGCAATCACTGAGAAAGGATTTGGAAACTTGGGAGAACAGCGATGACAAAAAGGTTATTTGAAGTATCTCAGCCCTAGGAAAGGCTCAAAACAAGAACACGTGTCTGAATGGATGAGTTTGTATGCATTGGTTAATCTAAAGAAAGAACAGAAAGCCTCCAAAGTGATTACGTACACACCCACAGGCAAGTTTGAAAGAAACCTTATGAAAATACTCCAATTGAAAACTTAGGGTAAGTTCCAGTTTTTGTTGCAAGGCTTGCTGTCTTATTCATTATTCCCATGGGAACAACTTCACTTAATATACATTTTATAAAAGCAAACATTACTTTGGGTTATAACTACTAATGAAATATTAAATTAAATTACAAACAAATCAAAGGTAAACTTTCATAATATTGATGGTAGAATAAAACTTAATGGATGTTTTCTGTGGGTATTATTTAATCCCCTCAAAATCCTAATTTAGATAATTACTATTATTATTCAAGTTTATAGATGTGGAAAATGAGGCACAGAAAGATTCAGGTTCACATAGTTGAATTACAGTAGTGTGTGAATTTAATGTTAGTGTCTTGCAAAATCATGCATAGGTCAGTAATGTGCTTAGGAGTATTTACTTGATAATTATCATTGATACTCAGTATACATTGATGAGTTCAACAATTATTTTCTTAATTTCAAAAGTATCTGTAATTCTTTATGAGGTAAAACTTTTCTTATATTTTCTTTATAAATTATTACAATAAAAACTTATCAAAAAAGTAGAACTATTACCTCTTTTCAATAGGTGAGCAGGTTGAGCTCAGCCATATTTTAATTAGCAAAAACAGGAATAAAATCTCATGGCAGATGACTCCTAAAATGTCTCTGCTTTTCATGTAGAAATTATTTCTTCATTTAAATGGCCATTTTCAAACAACTTTCAAACAACTTTTGAGTGAGATAGTTTCATAGTAAATTTTAAAAATGCAAATATTTCTAGAGATACGTAATTGTGTAATACTCAAAAAATAAGTTTCTTTTTAAAAATTCCTTAAACACAAACTCAGACATTCTTATCTACCTCAATTATCAATCAGTGTTCTTCTGTATAGTGAGCCTATGCACAATTGTTCTCTAAGAGTCAAAATCAAATCCTTTACTGTGGCCTTATGCTTTGCCTACTCTGTTCTGTTTAGTTCTACTCATTTACTGAAATATCTTGAAAAGTAGAAACAAAAAGGGAGGAAAAATTCGAGAACTGCATCTCTTCTAAAGCATCAGAGCATATCTCTTTTACCTCCTAACTGCTCTCTTGTGGTCATTCATACTTTGTGATACAATTATTTTCTTCCTCAGCTGATATTTTATTAAGTGTTCTCCCCTATTTCCACTATTTCTACTATATCCTGGTTGTCTATTTAAGACATTTGACATCTCATTGTTTTACAAGGCAACAAAAACAAAAGCAAACAAATATCTTCTAAGTTTACCATTAGAAATTGATAAGAACACTTCAAACATAATATAAATAATTATCAAAATGATTTATTTTACTGTTTGCCTTTCACTGATTAGATATACACCCTTACATCCCCTAATGTGAATAGGGTAAGCTTCTGTGGAAAGTCATTCCCTTTTCTCCTATTACCTGAACTTCTTTTATATAAAGAGGCATCAATTTTTTATTTACTTGAGTTCAATTTATGTAGGAATGATGAGACATATATGATTGTTTCTATTTGTGACTTTTCAAAATACTGTACTATGTTAATTTGTAGCATCTTCCACAGTTGCTGAAATTGTCCTATCTTTGGGCAGTGGAAGGTTATTCAAATTGGCTCCTGTGTCTTTTTGACCTGTATTCATTATGTCAACATATATCAGGCTCATTTTATATACTTTATGATGTAGACATGGGTTCATCCATTTTTGCTAAAAACTCTAGCTATTTGTGTGGATTTTCCTAAGACTGTGCTGTACTCTGAATCTTATGTCATTGTATTTTCTGCTTAACATTTCACCTTAAAACAGTGTAACTGTACTATATACCTAAAAAGTACCAATAAACTTAAGAAAAAAAAAAGGTGTATCCTCATCACAGGTTCAACCTTCCTATTATAAATCAGCAAAGCCAGCCTATCCTCCAAAACACACATACACACATACTCACACACACACGCACGTACACACACACACCAGGTTTTAAAGCATTTTCTTTTTTTTTTTCCTCATTGAGTTTATTGGTACATTTTAGGTATACAGTACAGTTACATCCATTATTGGGATCTTGTACCTTTACATGACAGGTCTTGGTTCTCATTTTTTTTCCCTTGTCCCTGCCCTCCCTTCACCCCTAAAGCATTTTCATTCATGGATTTCCAGCATACTAGAAATTTCTAGTGTCATATATCTACTACTCTCTTAATCCGCAGTCCTATTTTATGCTTTTGGAGAAGATGGGGCTGGATTTGGGAAACAGAAGTAGTTTTATATTTTAGCTACTCCATCGACTTTCTGGGGACTTTTTGTCAAATTTTCTACATTTTAGTAAGTATTGAAATTAGAATTCTTGTCTGATTTTTAAATAGAAAACTGTTCAAACTATGTGTTTTTGCATGCCTTCATTCAGGAGTCTTCTAACTTCTATGACCTGCAATGAGGAATATTTTGCTTTTAATGTATTTATTGGACTCTCACTAAATTAATTTTATTATTTACTAAGATAACCAGCAGTTTATAAAACACTGCTATAATTCTAAAACTGTCCCTCAGTGTAGGGATAAATACTGGATTTGTTAGTAAACAACCTTCTCAGGACTAGAAAACCAGTGGTTTCTTTGGTGCAAAATGGATACTGTTCTTGAGGTAGAATATACCAACCTTTTCATAATATGCTGATCTTATTATCCATAAAAATCATGATTAATAATTCTCCCATCTTGGGTCTTTAGGAGTAAAAAAAAACCAAACAAATTCTCTTGGTGATTTTATTGAAGGATAAATACCAAATGAAACTTAATCCTCAGGCAAAAAGGCAGTGTTGTTAATTTAATTTTCTAATTAAGTAAATCAAACTTACTTTTAACTTAGATATTAAACTGTTAATTTTAATACTTATCCTAAAACATTCCCTTGGGTTTAAGACTCAATCATTTGGAATTTATCTGTCAAATATGTTTCTTTTCTTAGGTTTATCTTCATGACATTAAATAAATAGTTTGAACTTTTCAACTTTTCAAACAATTGTGTTGGGTTGACGTGGCTGATCAAGCTTCTGTGCCTCTGTGTCATGTGTGCCAGGTGCTTAAAGTGACGTGGTTGTCACTGAATGTGACTGAGTATGATCAGAGGAAAGGTTTCAAAAATTTAAAAGAAAGATTTAAAAAAAAAGAGAAGTCTATCCTCAGGAATTATGCATCTATATATGTGTTTATCTATTGTTTTTTCTTTGTGTCCCCTTAAAATGTACTACATTCACATCAATATAATACAAATGTTGCTGACCAAATACTTTCATGTAATAAATAATTCTTAGAAACAAGAGAAAAAAATCAGTTCAATACTAAGTACTATTTTGTGATTCATTCTTGTATATTTTTAATCATCCCTATTTCTTTCTTAGGTTGAATTTCCCATGTTTTTTTTTCTTTCTACTCTTTCTTTGCATATGGCTCTAGGAACTTCTCCAAGAAAGCAGTTTTGCTTTGAAGATATTTTATTTCCTCTCATAAATGATTCTTCTATTCTGCTGTTATATTTTAAACCACAATAATACCCTAATAGTATCCAGCCCCTCCCTGGACTTTAGTAGTGGGAAATTTCTCCAAAGTTGGCTTTAGAAAGTTGGATTTGGATGTTTGAAGGCCAAAAATCCTGAATATCAGGGTCCTCCTTTTCTGAATACCAGGCACTCATCCAGGGGGAAATTTGTGTCCAAATGACGGTCATCTAGAATGACAATTTCTCGTCACACTTGGATATTTTTGAAATTTTAAGACATTTCTACTTGTATTCTATGGTAACAAAATGCCTTTTAAAGAAAAAGAATAATTGGGGTGTTGGACCTGATCCCCAACATACATACACACAGTATGTATGTATAATAGTTATACATTTGTTATAACATGCATATATGATATATACACACATATAAAAGTATCAGTGGTAAATAAGATTCAAGCTGCCATTCTTGAATAGCAATAAGAAATTTAAAAATTTAGCTCTACAAAATAAATGAAGAGTATGAGAATTCAATCAGTACTATTTTATGTTGAGGCAAATGTACTTGGGTTTTTTTAAAGAATCATACCGTCTGCTCTGGTTTACATAAGAAATTGGGAAAAAGCCTTTAAAGTTTTCATTTTCAACTTTGGCTTTATAATACACCTTACAATCAAGATTTTCACATGATTATCATCATAAAATATTATAAATTAGAACAGATTCAGTGATATCATTTTTCACTCTCAGATTCAGATAAAATTTTCCCAAGTGGCAGAAAGAGGGGTGAATTCATCAGGCATGCTGAAATTTACATGTAAAGGCTTCTTTGCTGTCACAGCTTTTAAGTGCATTGCATTTCCCAGGATAAATAATCATTAATTATTTATATCCCTGTGAAATGTACCATTTAAAGCTAAGTCTATATTACATATGTGCATATTTCCCCAGATTTCACTCACATTCTTACACAACATTTAGGGGCTACAGCCAATTCAGAAAATGTGGCAGAAACATGTGATGCGCATTAATATTATCCATCATATTCATCATTCTGTGGAGAAACACATTGATTCTAAAGCTGGGCACCAAATGGCATGCAAGTGAGGTAAGACATTCTCACACACAGACATAAAGTATATGGAAAGGCACACCCTTTGCAGAATTATGCGGCTTTTTATGAATCCTATGCTTCTTTTCCCCCTAGACTGTTGATTTGAAATCTATTCTACTCTCAGACTTATGAAAAAATAATTTAAAAATTTGTATTCAAGAAAGTAGCCTTTCTTTTAATAGCCTGAATATCATATACTTTTAAATTAGTTGTTTTGTGATACAACATTTAAATTAGAAGCCTACTAAAATTTCTTCAGGTTTCCTGAACATGGCAAGGTTCTTGAAAACATGTTTTTTTTTATATAGTGGGCTCTACAAACGTTTATTTCTATTTTTTTCAGCTTTAGGAAACCAGTTGAAAATTGTAGAATTAGACTTTTGAACTGTATAGTATATTTTTAGACTATTACAAATCTATCTAAATCTATAACCTGCTAGGAAAGATAGTATCTCTTCCAGCTTGTGATTGTAATATATGATTTGTGTGGACTCAAGTCTGCCTTACGAATGCATTTAGTATTTTCTGAACTGAGCTTCTGTTCTGTGCCAGGCAGGCTTCTAACTGTGCGTGTTCAGTCCACTGATTGACTGACTGAGAGCCAAATTATTCTCACTAACACATACTCAATTCCTAGCTACTACAGAAAAGATGGACTCCAGGGCCAAAATTGAACCCTCACTAACAAAGCTTTCTTTCTGCCAATAGAAATGCTTACACAGTGAATGAAAATTCAGTGACCTATATTCTTCCATTTAAATCCTTTAAAATTTAAATTAAAACTTTGTCAACAGTAATTCTAACCATACTGAGGCAAAAAGAGCGTTCCCAGCAATCTGGCAGCACTAAATGTAATTCATAACTATCAAAAATCCGTTTTCTCTGCATAACTTTTAAAAATGCTCCTGATGTCTTGAAAATTCCATGCAATTTTCTTTAAAAGTTGGTTTGGAATGCCACTGTGCATCTTGAAGCCCACATACAGTGAGTTAAATTACAGCAATAGCATATTTCTCAAGCACCATATAGTTGCAAATCCTTTATCCTGAGGTACATAGTAAAGGATTTTCTCCTGGAACAGTGAAAAAAGTTGAACTTTGGGGCTGTTTCAATTTAACACATGATGTGCTGCACATTTAAAGCTATGGTTTGCCCTTCCTACTTTTTCTTCTTCATTCATCTCCTATTCCTGTAAAAGGAATTAAATATGTAATATTGATTATATAACTATATCGGTATTACCACAGTTTTCAGAGCATCATTTCCCTTCAGTGGCTTATATGAGTACTTCTTTTTCAGTGGGTTAATCTAAATGAAGAGTAGAAGGCTCTTTCTTCTCACCATCATTTTTTTCACTTTTTTAAAACCACTTCTGATCTTCCTGAACTCAGTAAATGGTAGAAGCACTATTTTTTTTATTGTTGTTGCTATTGTTGCTGGACCAAAACATGACTGTCCTAGATGACTCACTTTTCTTCATGCATGTCGTCAATCCATTATAAAGCCAGTTTTGCTCTATTCTCCAAGTATATTACGCATATAGCCAGATCCACTGATAAGCAGACTAAGCACTTGAGTATATTACCTATTTGTTTTCTACCTTTGACTGCCAAAGTGGTATCTTATATCCCCTAGATCTCCCAGCATAAAGGGTTCTTGGGTAAAAGGCTGTCAGTTTTGTAATCATTTTGTAAAGAAGTATTTCTTTTATCTAATCTATTAAGGGTAGGATGAAGAATAAGGATTAGAAACTTCTTAGCTACTACTAGTATTGGGAAAATATCACAGAGTAGCTACAGTGAACTTTCTAAAATATTTTGTGAACAAATACATAAATAAAATATTATTTAAGTTAATTTTTCCTGCCATCAAAAATCTTTCTTGGGTTACATGAAGAACTAAAAAGTATTAAAAATTCAACAGTTATGTCTCTTACCTATTATGAGATCTTGTTATGTTCAACTAAATATGTAGACACTGGGCCATCATGGGCTACCCTTGGCACAATGTACTCTAAAGAATGATAGGCAAGATTCTCCACTTGCTGGAGGGCAGTGCTAGGCCATCTGCTTCTGTGGGACAGTTCAGGAGTCTGTGATACAGTCCACCCAGCAGTCAGAGTCAGCTTTATGCACCTACCAGATGAAGGAATTCTCAAGTAAAAGGACTCATCTCCTTTTAAACAGCTCATAGGTGCAAGCATTGCCATTCCTAAAAATCTTCAAGCCCCCAGAAGCTAATATCCTCTGGAAAAGTCAGTAGTTATAACTTCATATATCCCACAACTTGTAAGTCTAGTGGAAAAATGAGTACTTAGAGAATCTAATGCAGAAATGCCCCATTGGGTATTTATAGTTCTTTCAAAACAAGCAAAATCTACCTACCAGTGAGGGGTCATTGTTTAGGTAAGTAGTGTTGCCTAATAATATGGTCAATGTACCATTCTAGAGTTACCAGGGGAACAGATCTGAAAAGTTAACCAAAGGTCAAATTCTATTTCAGAAAGGGAAAAATTTATGCTAGCTCTTTAGTCCAGGAATTTTTGAATCGTCTTTAGATTTGACCTTAAATGTTAAAATGATTCTATATTTATTTAAAGGCAGATATTTACCACTATGCATACCATATTTCCGGCCTCCATTTCCAAGCACATGTAAAGAAAAAGAAACACATGTTTTATTACTAATATTGAAAGAGTAGATAGCCATATATATGACAGAATGTCATTCTCTGAAGATCTCCAGTCCAGCTTCTGGTCCAAGCTGAACCCGTTGAGCCTGGTCTCCCAAGACTCTGATACCTTATACATACTGCAGACCTAGCCACAGGAACATATATACCTTTATGTTTTCAGTTTACCTTTGGATGAGGGAGAAAAACTCAGCAAATACCAGATAGCAGAATCATGATGAAGTTGGTTTATACTTAATTAGTCTGGTCCACAAATGATGCAGGAAACAAAATAGAAGAATCAAAAGAAGAGCTCATTGAAAAGTTGCCAATGTAGCAGTTGGCCTTGCTACTGTTAGAAAGACTGGTAGATTGGCACCTACTATGCCCTAACCAGCATGAAGTATTCTTGGATAAAAGGTCATCAGTTTTACAGTTTCCAAAGTAAGTATTTCTGTTATCAATCTCTTAGGCCTGAAGAAGAAGATTCAGAAATTTCCTAGCTAATACAAATACGGGTAGGAAAATATTTCTAGACTCCGTTCATGTTAGTCATCTTTCCCATTACTGAATTTAAAACCCAACAACTACAACTTAAGGGAGGGGAATTTTAATTTGGCTTGCAGTTTTGGGGGGATTCAATCAGTGCTCAGCAGGCTCTAAGGGAGAAACATCGAGGATGGTGTGGTGAAGCCAAGATGCTTAGTTCCTGATAGCTGGGAAGAAAAGTAAGCTAAGAGTGCCAGAGAGAAAGGGACTGGGGACTATGTAGAGTTCTCAAATGTCATGTCACCCAGACCAACTAGAAGTGTGGTCCACTATGCACAAGCATATAGATGCCAAAGCCCATCAAGTTGAGATTCCACCCTAACTATCAGCACTACTTACAAATTCTATCACTAATTATATCTCACAGGTTGATTTTAGTCCTGAAATTGTGAAGGAAAGAAACCCCCAAGCAGTCTTCTTTTCAGACTGGAGACACTTTCTCGTACAGGTTAACTGTGGATACCTTTCTTCCCCTCCTCTTCCCCCACCTGCTCCTGGTTCCTTCCCTTTCCCACCAGGCTTCTATGTCTGTGTGTGTGTGTACACGCGCATGTACTGGAGACTAACCCAGGGTGCTCTAACACTGAGCTAACCCTTTTTGTTTGCCATTTTATTTACCATTTTAAGACAGTCTCTCACTAAGTTACCCGGGCTTGCCTTGAACTTAGAATCTTCCTACCTCAGCCTCTTGAGTAGGATTACAATTACCACACACTACTTCCTGGCTTCTTTGTGAGACCAACCAGGCTTCTCTTTACTCAATAGAAATGCAAAAGATATAGAAGACATTTATTGTTCAAATAAATCATGACAGAGTATTTTATTTATTTAATTTAATAATTTTAATATTAATTTTAATAATTTTAATGTTTTTATTAACTTATATTAACATTTTAGAAATGTTCTCTGAAATTTTAGCTGAAATTGGTAGGGCTTACATATACTTCAAATACGATATTTTACAAAATACTTGATCAAGGGCCCAAATTAGAACTCAGGGATAAGAGCACATGCTAAGACTGTGTGAAGCACCCAAATCAAATAAGAACAAGACCATATTTCAACTTGCCCATGTTCTTGAATAAAGTTTACATGCACACAATGAAAAATTAAAAGTATTTTTTCTGTATTTTGAAGATATTATTCCAGTGTCTTCTGGCTTGCATTGTGTGAAGAGAACTGCCAGCCATCATTCCTTTGCTAGTAATTATTTTTTATCTTTGACTCCTTGTAATAACTTCTTTTTACTTCTAGCAGAAAAAAGTTTTCAGTGATTTCTCTTCATATAGTGTATGTGTGTGTGTGTGTGTGTGTGTGTGTGTGTGTGTTTCTCATACTTAGAATTTGTAGAACTTCCTGAACTTGAGGATTTAATCAGTTTGGGGAAAGTTTTGATCATAATTCTCCCCAAAATTGCCTTTTTTTTCTGGGCATTACCATTATATTAGATATTCTCATGCTGTTTTTCTTGTCTTAGTCTTTCTTTTATATTATCTCTCCTATGTGATAATATATTCAGATCTATCTTCCAACTCACAGATTTTTCTTGGCTCTGTCCTGTTTGCTCATTTGGCCGTATTTCATTTTTAATTCAATAATCATTTTTGTAATTTCTATAAATTCTGATTTTTTTCATAAATATGCATTGTCTTTTTATATTATCTCATTTGTTCATGTTTTAAATTATCTCTTTATATACTTCTATTACATTTATGTCTGGTGATTTAAATCTAGAATCCTTTGGAGTTTTGTTTTTTGTGTGTTTTATGCTGACACTCATTTACAGTCTCATGTTTTCTTGTATTATTTTCTTTTTTGTTTGTGGTACCGGGGATCGAACTTGGGTCCTTGCGCTTGTGAGGCAGGCCACTGAACCACTGAGCTAAATCCCTGTCCCTTGTATTGTTTTCAATTATAAAATTTTATTTTGGCTTTACCTGTGAGAACCCAAAAGAACCTTAGATTAATGGACATGTTTCTGAAGAAGATCTGTACTTAATTTCAGCTAGACACATTTTAAGATTATTTCTTGGGTAGGGATTTCTAGGAGCAGAAAACAAGGGTAAATCCTACTCAGAATTTATATGAAGGTTGGCCTATGGTTTCAATTCTCAGTTAAAGAAATCTCTGTATGAACATTAAAAATAGGGAATCCTAAAATAAAACTAAAAAGGAAAGTAAAAGAGAAAAGGCAATGATGTAA
>NW_022900915.1:23023822-23033517 GCF_012274545.1 Fukomys damarensis
AGACCCCTTTTATGTAAAGGTACAGAATCCCAGTGATGAATGTAACTGTATTTGTATACCTAGATTGTACCAATAACCTCAATAAAAAGGAAAAAAAATTTGTATGTTTTAAGTATATAATTCAATTATTTTTGTACATTTAGACAGTTGTGTGACCATTACTACAAACCCATTTTAGAATATTTTATAAATCCCAAATGAGTCTATACAGTTAATCTTTGTTCATGCATCTAACCCCAGGCAAATATGAATCCTCTTTATATGTAAATATATTTGTATTTTCTGGACAGTTCATACAAGATACAATTTTCTCTTCTGCCATCTTTCTCTTAGCAGAATGATTTTGAAATTCATCTGTATGTGGCATTATGCATCTATTTTTCCAATAAAGGTAAAAACAAAATAAACAAATGTAAAGGTTAAAAAAGCATTCCAAGCTATGGTGTTTCACTAGGGATGTAAGACATAGTAAAAGAAAAATCCTAGATGATTTAAAAACATGAGTCTTGAGAGCCTTGTAAGGCTAATGCCTGAGATACAGAAGGGAAAAAAAGCATAATTCTTTCAGTCAACAAATATTTGTTGAAGACCTATATACACACTTATCTCTGTACTAGACACTAAAGAAAAACAAAAAAATGTTATTTTTTAATATTAATTCAGACTGTTCCCTCTCAAACTAATTTTGAGTAGGTGGTAGAACTATATAATATGATTAGTGACGTACGTGGTAATATATTTTTCAAATACCCAGAAAGAAGAGAAAAAGCCATCCCATGTAACTACTGAAAGCAAGAGAAATGGGGGTAGGTGGATGAGGCAGCAGAGCTCTGCCTGTGTGCAAGCTTAGCCCTATTGAAAAGGTCAGAGCATTCAAACAAGGCATTTGCCTGAGGTAAATAAAAATTATAGTGGGGAATTTTCAGAGATGAAACTGAAAAGGAAGTTTGGGATGAGATGTTGGCATGTTTAACCCCAAAGAGTTAGACTTTGTGCTATAAATGTTAGGAGTTACTGGAAGTGTTTGAAAAGGAAGATAAACAAGTCCAATTTGTCGTCCAAAGATAATAGTTGGTATGGATAATAGAATGCATGGAGAAGAATTAGTTAAAAAAAAACCAATAATAAGTCAAATATTAGTGTAGCTTGGGAAAGAAATTCAAATCTCAGCCTTCTTAGGTTTTTACATTTCATTTTCTGACCTCAGATATTTTACGTATATGTTGAACTGTAGTATTCTTGTGACACTTGATTACATATAGATAGATATAGATAGCTCTACAAAAATTTATATGTAAAATATTTGTTATAGAGAGACATTTATATTTAGAATTAAATTCTTTAAATCTTTGTAGATCATGATTTTAAATAGCAAAAAAGTTTCAAGTGATACAGCAACATGCTAAATCTGTACGGTTTGATATCATACAAATATCTGCAGCTCAAAAAGTCAGTTTGAAAATGGAATTCTTAATGAGGTTCAACCCTTCTTGTTTAAGTGGAAGGTAGTAATTGTTATGTATTGTCACCTGCCTTAAATATCTTTGATTCTTTCATAGGCCAATCCTATCCAGCAAAAATGAGAGCTACAAAAGCGAGGTGCATGTATACAAATATCTACTAGTCACATTGAAAAAAGTGAAAAGAAACTGGTGAAATTCATTTTCAAAATATATTTCATTAAATTTATGTCCCCACAATACTGTCATTTCATCATGTAATCAATGAAAAATATTACAAATCAAATATACACTAAGTCTTTGAAATGTGGTTCCATCACAAATTGGCTGTTCATGTTTCAATATCTATGTGTGGCTAGTGGCTACCGTAATGGGCTGTAGATCAGCCATCATTAGTGTAAAATTCCATTTCAAGACTCAGTCTATATTTAGTAAAGTGAGCAAATGGTCCTCAATGTGAGCTTTTTGTTTCTTTGTGGCAAATAAACAACCAGTCACTGAGTATACATTTTATTGACATGGTGACTCAGAGTATTAATTTGCCTGTGTAGTTAAAACTTTTATCTCTCACCCCATCTTCCTAATGCATTTTTTTCTTTTTATAATCTTATCCTTTTGTTTTTACTGATAGTATCATTTATAAATAAAGAAGACTGTTCATCTAACATTTTAAAAGACAGACAGGAACAAATCAGAAACAAGGAAATCATCTCTTTCATAATGCCTTGCCCTCTTGTAGTGAAACCTGAATTGTTTGATATGATAATGAATTCCTGAAGTCATTTTTAAGATGTCATTTCCTTAGTTCTCTTAGGTAATGAATAGCAAGGAACACTGGTCTCTTATTAAGATGCCTGGAGGGATCACAGTCATACATGTGAGTAGATCCACTGTAGAGGACAGTGATTTGAGGTGTGACTAGAATGTAAGAGTTCAGCATTTCAATATTGTATATAATTTGAGAGATGTAAAAAGGCCTCCCCTGAATATTTTGTTAGTAATTTAAAATATATTGTATCCTGTAGTGGGTTCTGCACAATTGTAGACCTTCAGTATTTCTGTTATTATTGTTGTACTGATAAATAAATATGCAGAGTATTGTACCGATATGGAAATGTGTTGCCTAAGAATAAAAAGTAAATTGTTAAAACATGACTTAAACTCAGATACCTGTGACCCTAAATCTAGGACCCTTTCCACTCCAATATGCTACTTGTTTAGTTATAGTTGTTCATCACTGAATATCCCATGCAATGAATTTTCAGTGGGGCATGGTGCAGTGGAACCAGGAAATAGTTTCTAACTTCAGGCATGACAGTAACTAGGTGTATGAACATGTGGAAATTCCCTATCTTTTTTTCACTTATATCTGTGTCAGACAGTGTGTTAAGAGTTAGAAATGCAACTTGTTTTCTAGAAACAGCAATGAAATTAGATTCTCTGTGTTTTCCAAAATCACTATCTACTTGAAGCTTTTACAATTTGAAGTCAGAATAGGCCCAAATTCAGAAGCCTCTCATGCTTTCTAATATCTGTGAAAAGATGGGAAAGTTTTCTCTTGACCTGTCTGTTCCTTTGCAAACTGGGCTATTGTAAAGACTCAATGAGAAAATACAGTAGATATAATTTTCCTTTCTTTACTTTTCACAAATAATGATAATTAAACTCATAAAACTTTGTTGTATAATAATTAAGTTCTCAGTGTCGTAGCAAGTCAGAGAAGGAAATATGGTTTGAGCTATGGTATGATGAGGGAAGATTTCAGAGACAATGAAGCATCAGGGTGGTAAAGGAACGAAGGATATGAAGAGGAGAATGCTGCAATGCTAGAGTGGTATTGTATGAATGAAAGTAAGAATCACGCATGGCACATGTGAGAAACTTTGGCATTTGTCAGAGAAGGTCCAGGCTGTTGAGTTTTTTGTCATAAACTAACCATAAAATAAAGTAGCTTCTTCCACTTGAGCATCTAAATATAATTAAAAGAATAAGTCAGTTTTGATGGGCTATCTCTTATAAAACTTACAGACTCAGCTACCACACTGCATTCATCAGACACAGATTTTGAATTTTTGACCCCTTTACTATCTTACTTTTCCATGTACCATATTCCTGAATTTTTATATTCTTTTAGAATAGCCATTTTATGCCTATTATTAGGTTTCACAGAACTAATTTTAACCTCTCATTGATTTAATATGATTTACTTTAATAATATTTATTTTATTTGATAGCATTAACTTAAAATTTAAATGAGATGAGACTACTTGAATTTCTTAGCGTATATCTCATCATTTTTCAAAAATAAGTATGTAAAGATCTTGAATAATTTATAAAAGCCTTCAGAAATTTCATTAAGCTTTGATCATATTATGCACACACAAACTCTCAAGAGACATTTGATTATTTTTTTTCCTTAAATGGAAAGGAAATTTTCTCTTCTCTCAAATAAGGACCACTAGAATTGATGAAGAATATAATCTTGCTTTTTAGTTCTTTTGGTTGACCTAATAGAGATAGTTTAAATATTCTGTAGGAAAGAGTTTATTTACCCACACTTAACTCCTAACAGAGGCTAAATTACATGCAATATTATTCCCAGTTCTTTCACAGGAGTATGTATTTTATAAATTAGGTTAAATATGGAATAATTAGCCTCATGTTGTGTTGAAACTAGAAGAGTTACTTTTATATTTTGTATTTAAGTATGTGAAAATATTTTATAAATGTATAAAAATTCAGAAATAGAGAAATGCTTTGGGTGATAGTTTAAAAATGCTCTAATGCCATTTTAGTTATTTTTCTGATTTTCAAAAAGCTTTTGTGGAATGCTATTAAATGCATATTTATAACAACAGAAATCAGTGACTCCTTACAAACTGAATACACCCTGTAACCAACATCCAATCAAAAAAACACTTTGGGTATACCACAATCTCCCCAGTGATCCTTTCTCTTCCTTACCCTACCATAATGGTAACCAGCATTGTTAGGTACCTCTAATGTCATACATTAATTTTACCATCTTTTCTGCTTAAAAATATTTTCTTTAAACATCCTTAACATTATAGAAATATCCATATAGGTCTCTTGGTGTGCTTATTGCCATTTACGTTTAAATTTTTTAAATTTACTAATTATTTTATCACTATTTTCAACCTCAAGACAAACTGTTCATTAATGAATTATCTGAGAGGGAGAAACTGATACATATACCCAGTGCGCTCTCTCTCTCTCTCTCTCTCTCTCTCTCTCTCTCTCTCTCTCTCTCACACACACACACACACACACACACACACACACACAGACACACACACACACACACACACGTACATTCTGCTTCTTTCCTAGCACTCTGGGCGGCTGTGGCAGGAGAATCACAAGTTCCAGACCAGCCTAGGCAATTTAGCAATATAGCAAAACCCTGTCTGTCAATGAAAATTTTAAAAGAAAGAGCTGGGAGTGTAGCTCAGTGCAAAGGCCCTGGGCTCAATCCCTAGTACCACACACACACACGCACATACACACACAGAGATTTTCCCTATCACAAAATTCTTCCAATTTTTACCAATACAATAGTAAAACACATTAGTTCACTGATTTTAATATTTTATGTTATTTGACATAAAAACATAGGGTTTTCTTTTTTAAAACAGTTTTTGATACCATGACACTAGCTTTTAGTGGAAATTATTATTTTATAGACTAGAGGAAGATGTTTGGCTTGTATCCATGTGTATTTCATATTTTCCAAGACTTTTTGATTAATGAGACACAATTTTCAATTTTCACCTTTAAAATACATTTTAAAGTGTATATAATTAATCCTAATTATTTTTCAGTATAATTTTAATATAACTGTGAAAAATCTCTCAGCTGCTTCTTAGTCTTTAATCTCCTCTACATTACCACACTGATCAGGACACTGAGGGGAATATGTATTAAAACTAAAACAAACTTGCTCTGGTATGATGGCCTGTATTCAAAAATTGATTGACTGTGACATAATCAGATAGAAATTTAGGTTTGCCACATTTTGTTTTAAATTGCCATGACTTAATTATTTAAGATAGCACCATGATATCAAGGAACATAATTTGATGAGAAAATTCCTGAATAATGATTTAAAAAACACATCTTTTCAACATAAACATCACACTTAAAGATCTTAAAAATATAGGGCCAGGGATTTAGCTCAGAGGTTCGGTGGCTACCTCGCAAGCCCAAGGACCCGAGTTTGATCCCTAGTACCAAAAAAATAAATACATACACATGAATAAAGAATGATCACTCATCAACTCTCTGTGCCAGTCTAACAGCCCCTCTCCAAAAGCAGGCTTATAAAAGCATTAAGACATGAAAGAAAAAAGTTATAGTAAACAAACAAAAAATACAACAGATATGTCTTGAAAAAGAAAAACAAAAAATGTAGTTATTCATTTGCTGGGTAGGAAAATAATATGATGTACAATACAGTCATTGTGCCCATTAAGGTAGGAGAAGTATGTCAAGGCATACCATGCGTTAATTGTTGAACCTAGGGGTTGAATATATGGACATTATTATACTGTATTCTACTTTTGTGTATATTTGAAATTCCTACACAAATGAAAAAGAGGATTCATTTGTCAGCAGACAAATACGTTGGGTATAAAACTGGAGAGCCAGGAAGCAACTCTCCAGGTGTCTTGACTCCAAGTTTGTGGGCTTCCTCTCCTGACAGCTCAGCTATTCTCAGTATATGCTCGATTTGCCTCAAATGTCTCAGAATCCTCTATCTAAGAGAGCTAGTGTTTCTAAAGTTTCCATTCTTTCAGTCCTTTTCAGTTCTTTCTGGGCTTCCCCTTTCTTTACCACCTCTGTAGGTACACCACAGTGATTCACTTAGGTAATGTGATGCCATCTCTATGCAGTTCCTTTGCCTTTTTAATAATGCCATTGTGAGTGTTGGTCCCAGGCTTCGCCATTTATGTTTCTAGGTATATTCTTTTGTGTACACTAGCTGCTGTTACTCACTTTTCCTACTTTGGTGTATTTCAACCTTTGCCAATACATATGACCCATCTGAAGCATACTCTGACTTTATAAGAATCTGGGAAATGGAAAATTTAAGGGACATTTTTTAGATGTGTCTATAGAGGACTAAAGAAACATCTTCTAACCTCACATACTTTAGGGAAGTTCCTATTGGTTTTCTGCCTCTTCTCTCTTTCCAGAATGGTCCAGTAAAAACGGTGCCTTCACTAAGCTGTCGTCCTTACTTCTCGTACCTTACATAAAGTTGTGAGGATCAAGGCTGAAGAATTTTCATTTATGTTATTGAGATCTCTGTCTCCTATTTGAACATGCTTTTATCCTTCGTTGCTCTCTGTCTTTTTGTTTCACCATGCAATCTATTTCTTTGTGACTGTCCTTGTCATGTCATCTACCATGATGTCATGTGGACAAGTTGGCCCTTGCCAGAGCTGAGCAGGTGTCAGTGCTATGTTCTTGGACCTATGGAAATGTGAGCTAAATACCTCTTTCAGTTTTCTTACAAATTTAAAAAAAAAACCTAGGGCCAGTATGTGAGGTGATAGACTTAATTAGAATGATTTGAGTGATTTAATAATGCTATATTGTTAACATATATCAAAATATAACATGGAATCTCCAAAATATAGACAATTATTATTTGTCAATTAAACATAACATTAATTTTTCTAAATGCTACTGCAAGGCCCCACTCCCAGAAAGATAAAACCAGAGTTTCTGTGGAGACTGGGTCTAGGTGATGATTCTAGAAATCAAATGAAGACCAAAGCATTCAGACCTAGCCTTCAGATACTGAGTAGCTTTCCTGCATGTGTGTGTAGATTATCTATAAGCTAAAAGAGATAGAGCTAAGGGTGAGATGGCCCAGCGCTCTGTAGATATTACTTATTGTTCTCATTCCATTAGATTTAGATATCACTGGTCAAGATAACATTGTCCTTTTATATCAAAACAATGTGGATGAAAACAATCCATGGCATTTGTTTTCCATGTCATTTTTCAGGCCGCTGAGTATAAGAACCTCAGCCTTACTGCTTGAATTCAGCCTTTCATACTCTAATTTCTATGTGCAGAAAGGCGATAGACCTGCTCCATCTGGCTGCACTATCAGCCTGTTAGTTATGTAGTCATGTTGGACCACCCAAAGGCTTTTAGAATGTAAGCCCTGGGGCATGAAGAAAAGTATGAGCCGCACAGTAGTGTGATACCTTCTATGTTGTTGGTTTCCAGTTATCAGCAGCCATTACATTTTAATTCATCTTCAGGAAGTTTTCCTTTCACATGCCTAGTAATAAACATTTTTTAAACATCTTGTTCATAAGTCAAGCTTGAAAGCCTAAAACTAGACTTTCTAAAATAAAAACAAAAATATATCCTCAATATGCATCCATTTTCCTATGAATGACTCTAATTTCTCATTCTTTATGGCTGAGAAGTATTCCATTTTATAGAAAAACCACATCTTTATCCAGTCTCTAACTGATGGGCACATGGATGCATATTGAGGATATACGCTTAAGTGAAATAAATAAGTTACACGTGTTAATACTGAATAGTTTCTCTGATGTGAAAAACTATAATTGTAAATAAGATCCCAATGGTATAATTGACAGTGTAAAATAGGAAGAAAAGGACTAAAGGTGTAGCCGAAGTGGGAAGGGTAGGGGAAAGGAAATAAGGGAAAAGAAAAAATATGAGAAAATGAAAAAATGGAAATAAAATTCTTGTAAATAGGGAAGGGAGGAGGGGTGAAGGGAGGGCAGGGACAAGGGGAGAAAATGAGAACCAAGACCTGTCTTGTAAAAGTACAAGATCCCAATGATGAATGTAACTGCACTCTGTATACCTAAAATATACCAGTAAACTCAATGAGAAAATAATTAATTTATTTATTAATTAAATAAGATAAAAACAAAAGGTTTTAACCAGTGAGCCTCAGAGTTGGTCCTGGCACCTTTTTTTTTTTTTTTTAATATAAGAGTTGATGTTTTAAGGATAAAATAACGCTGTTATGAAGATGGTGCTTCACCTTTAGATTCTTGCCTGAGACAAATTCTAGCCAGTCCTAAGATGAATGCAGAGCATATCAACCACAAGACAGTTTCCTCTGAGAAAGAAACCTTTTCTTTCATATTTCTATTTGCAATTTCTGTTACTTAGCCAGTCTTCAACCAAGACTAATATTATTTTCTTATATTGAATAATTATATACAATTGTAACTAATATTTTTGAGAACTTGCTCTTTGTTAGACCTGTTTTATATTTATTAAATTAAGCAGCTCTTACAACAACACCTCTAAGAAGTTATTAGTTGGATTATTATTTTCATTTATAAATGATGAAACTGAGATAATAAAAAGTTTTTCTGTTTTAAGCAATGTAACTAGAATTTAAATGTACCGAGACTAACTCCAAAATTTTCTGTTAAATATTTATTTCTGTTAATTATTAAATGAATATATGATGGTGACCATATTAGCCCCAAATCTATGTAGAACTCTTAATTTTAAGATTATATGGCGTGATCCTTTTGTCTTGACTTAAGGACCAAATTTGTTTTTTCCCTCAAACACCAATCTTAGAATTACTGTCCATTTCAGAAGAAGTAATCATTCTCATCTGCACTATCTCATCTCAAGGCCTTTTCTCCCTAGAGAGATTGCTCCTGTTCTGTTTGCTCAAGCTGAAGAGAAGATGATAGGCAAGGCACTTGGCTTCAAGTTGTCTATTAGTCTTCTCTCATAGTAGAATGCCAGAAGAAAAAAATAAAGGAAAGTTCCTACCTCTTTTGAGATTTCATATCTAGAACATGCTGCTCAGGTGCTGTTCTGGAATCCAGTTTCAGACTCAAACCTCTTCCTTGTAGGGAAATCAAAAGGGGTTTGAGGAGGAGCAGAAAAGAACTACTTTCTTCTGGAGCCTAGCAATGGTGATCTTTAAGTAGGCAGCTAGGCGTAGTCCAATATAAGAAACCTCATAGAGAAATTAATGAGTTTCATATTTCCCTTAATTCAGGAAGTCACAGTAATGGTTTATTATTCATCTAGAAATATAAACTCTAAACATACCCTTACTTGCTTGTTCTTATGAAAACACATCATTAAGCCAGGTATGGCCCATGCCTTTCATCCCAGCATTCTGAGAGTCTTGAGGAAGGAAGATTACAAGTTTGAGCCCAGCCTAGTCAATTTAGCAATTTT
>NW_022900915.1:23033623-23079705 GCF_012274545.1 Fukomys damarensis
AAAAAAAAGCAGCAGCAACAACAACAACAACAACAAAAATGGGGATGATGGGGATGTAACTCAGTGCAAAGACCCTAGTTTTGACCCCCAGTAAAGAAACAACAACAGCCAGGTAAATAGGCATAATACAAATTTAAATTGCTATTTGGGATTAACCTTTTATCATCAAATATAATGACTTATTTGCACAAGATTCTTTCTTTGCCCAATTTCATGCTGTATGAGAAAATTTAGTCTTGAGGTTAAATTCCAGGTTGAGCATATTAGTCAGCCCTGCCATCACTTAGACATAATACCTGAGACCCACAACTTAAAGAAGAAAGATTTAATTTAGCTCGTGATTTCAGTATGTGGTTGGCAGGGCCCAAGGCAGAAACCTCATGGCAGAGGAAAGCTGCGGGGTTCATGGGTGCCAGGAAGCAAAGCAGAGGAAGAATGCCAGAGAGGAACAGGTGGGCAGCCATCTATAGTACAAGGGCCAAGTCTACATGACCACCTAGACACACTCAGGAGCCTGGAGTGTGACCTACAAATATATTAATTTCTTAATCCAATGAAGTGGACATATTAAGATTAATGGTCAAAATGGGCAATACTATATGATCATCATGCTAGTTTTTACCTTTATTTTTAATTAATGCGTAAAATTTCAAATATACAATATCTACACGAATCATTTCATTCGTTTAATCCATTTGAGCAACATTTCACATTTTAAAACTAAACACTTAAATTTGGTTTATTATGACTAAAACTAAACTACTAGAGAAAGGGACTCTTTTTAGCAGCCTATATGTTCAACTCATATCAATTCTTCAGTGCTCTGGAGGTGTTGATTGTGCTTATGAAAGCATTAACACCCTGTATGATATCTTCAAGAGAAATTATTGAAAAAATCTTTTTAAATTGCAAAAGTAAAAGAAAAGTGTTGACCATTAAGTTCTAAGATTAATCTGTTTTTGCAGTAGAGAAAAGTAGTAATAAATTGAAAGGTGATATCTTGCTAGACTCCTAGATGCAAAATTACTTGGTTTAAGAATAATCACAGAATTCAGAATGTTGTAATTATATTACATACATCTATATTATGAATGGAATTTCTGAATATTTTGTCACTTGGTCCTTTTTTAAAAGTATAGTAAAATTGGCTCTGTGTACTAAAGAAAACCTAATGATAGTTTTGCTTTTTTGGTGATCTTAAATGATCATGATAAACTTCTGCATGTCTATTTTCAAGCAACTACGTGGTATTTTTCTGCCTGAGGTTATTTGTAATTATAAACTTAATATGATAGTAAATTTGTATAGGCTTGTGGAAATTTTAGTAGCCTTAAAATTAGAAAAAAATTATTTGACATTATCTACATAGTTTTCTCACAGTTTAACTTAGAGATTAAAATTGCATATTTTTGCTATGCACTCCCACAAATCTGATATTTATAATGCATTTCAAAATTTTCAGAGACTGATAGTTTTGAAATTATCATTATAAATAGGGCTACACATTTGTAAATGTACCACTCCACTAATTAGAAAGTGATAGTGCATAATATGTGATTTATTTTTAAAACATATCATTTTCATCAAAATAATTCAATCAAAATATAATAGTCTTATATATATACAGTAGTCTTATATATAGTAAGACTACTTTAACCCTATGTTCTAAGTGATGTGATTTAGGTAATTAAATGGGTTAATTGATTTCAAAATATATCATTGTTAAATTCAAGACTGTTGTTATGACATATTGGGATTTGAATTCTATAATATGAATGGAAATACTTGAAATCCTATTCATACTGCAAATTAAATAGTAAATATACCATTTCTGGTAGTTTTGTGTTGCATTGTTATAATATTTGATTTAATTGCTTTTTTCTTTATGATTAATCTGTTTTTCTTCACCTTAAAAAGGGATTAATTTATGAATGTTGGTATCATTTGTAATTAGAAGCAAGCATGCTAACAAATGTCTATTAGAATAATTTTTTCAGATGTTCTTATACATTTGATCTTAGCCAAAAAGCCGAGAAGCAATTCAAATTTTCTTATGTTACTTTTGCTATATTTGGTTTGACAAAGCAAGAATCTTATTAGTATAGAAAACATATTAAATATTGAAATAATCCATCCATAATTATATTTTATCTCATATATTTATTATGGTTATTGTGTAAATTTGGCAATGATGATTTAATAGATGGTATGTCTGGTCAGAAAAACAAGATAGTATTATAGATTTCTAAAAATCATAATGTTTACATTTTACCATATTTTTTTCAAATATTTTCAAAAGTCTTTAAGAAAACTGTAAAAGTCACTTATACACATTACCCACCTTGAACAGTGATCAATAGACAGCAGAACTTATTTCAGCTATACTCTCATCTTCTCAACTCTTCTTCCCATATGATATATTACTTTGAAGCCAATCCAGAGAGATTACATTTTGTTTAACAGTTTTATGATATTTAGTCATATAATTAGCAACATTTGAGACTGTGTTTAATATTTAGGTGAACGTTGTTGATGTTGCGAGGGGTTGTAGTTTTTGCTTGGTGTTTTTTGTTTTGTTTTGTTTTGGACTAATGCAAATGTAAAGATGGTTGACCATTTTACCTCTCATTTGGTGTTACTGCTTTCAGACAAATGGAAATTGTTCAGTGTTCTCTTGGGGATTAGTTGCCATAGCTTAAAAAAAGACTATTCTAACTTGTAGCAGAAAAAGATATGTAGGCTAGATGGCTAATTCAAATGCCTTAAGTTGTTCTATATTATGTTTCTGAGGAGTACAGCAAAAATGGAGAAAATTAGAGACCAATTTATGAAGTTCACTTAGGGCAGTCTAAAAACACACACACCACAGGCACAAAGAGAATAGATAGCAAACTTTGACAAGCTTTCAGCAGAATGATAAAGCCAAAATGTTCTCAAAGGTAATCTTGGAAGAGCTGCTTAGTCTGCACCACCTCCACTGAACTTTTAGCTTTCTCTTGAGACCCTTGGCAATGAGCCATATCAGCCCCGTGCCAGCAGTACAAGGACTAATCATCCTTAGACATGGCGTGCTCTGAAGGTGCGTATAATTCTTTAAAAACCTGAAGTAGGATCACAAGACGAAAGCATCTATTTCCAATTAATTTGGTCACAGGAGTTTATCTGTCATCTTTGTTCTGTCACAGCAGTTTGTGGTAAACCTGCTTCACATGATTATCAAATATTAAGAACAGTGGATTGCAGAATTTTCCCCCAGTCAGTTCCTATTTTGTCACTTTTGGTTTAAAGTAGATGAAACTAGCCATGGGTTTAAAAATGAACTTGACATTTTCAAACTTCCATGAAAAGGAATTGGTCAAACTTCTGGCACAGTGACATAGTAAGTTATCATATACACCATACTAATTCATTCTGATTTTCTACAAAAGATTGATATAAAGTTTTTACTCTACAAAAGTACCTGCAACTTCAGCAGCAAAAAAGATCTCTTCTCTTTGCTCAGAAATACATATATGAATATTTTATTCATAATACTGTATTATGTGCTAAAATGAGTAATTGTTTTCTAAATAATATTTCTCAATAATTAAATATCTCTTATTTACCTGAAAAGCATTAAAAATTTTTTCCAGTGCGGTCATGTAATTCCAATGCAAAGCAAGTGGGAATTTAGATGCCATGATAACTATTTTTCATTTTTATTTGACTTTGTGTCAATTGTTTAAGATTATTTCAGTTATAAGAAACAATTTTATCAAGTAAGAGGAAAGAGCAATAGAGGAATGTCGTTTATGATATAATACATGGGTACCAGAAATGCAGGGGCATCTGAGAACTGAAATGTTCAGGTTGGTTTCCTGTACCATGAAATTAGATCCATAGTAACTTTGAAGACCTCATCATCATGAAGAGCTAGACTTTTGTTAATATTATTTTTTCTATGGTATATACTCTCTTGTTAATATACTGCATATGAATTCTGTAAAAATAAGAATTAGGTATAATTTGTTACAAATTCATGAATTTTTTGTGTATTTGAGAGAGGGTCTCAGTATGTAGTTCAGGCTGGCCTTGAACTCACTATGTGATCCAGGCTGTCCTCGATCTTATGGCAATCCTCCTGCTCAATTTCCAGAGTTCTGATGGGTCACAGGTGTGCACCACCACATCTGGCTTACAAATTTATAAAATTTAATTACTTGTAAGTTTAGAGAGATAGAAATATGGCCATAACTCTTTTGAAAATATTTTAAAATATCTAAACTTAACCTTATAATAGCTATGGGAAGTTAAAATTATTATCCCCACGTAAGTTTTTCAGTTTGATACATCAGTTCAGAAAGGGAAAGCTAAAAACTCAAAACCTCATCTGTACAAACTGCCAGCGTTGTGCTTACTCACTAGACAGTCTGCTGGTAATAAAAATGATAACTATAAAAATCACTTGTATTTGAGGGGGAAAGGTTGGATACTCCATTTTTTTCTCTTTGGTAGCCTAATTAAAAATTTTCAACTTCAAAACAAGATAAAGCAATCCAGAGCACCCCTCCTTCCCACATTCTTTCTCACTGTGTCCTCTTCTTGTCTCTTCCTTTACTTCTGTTATCCCCAGCTTTGCTCAGTCTCTTCCATTTTATTTGTTGCAATGTTGTTGCCAGTGGAGTATGATGTATCTATACAGAATGGCTGGAAGAGTATAGCACGATACCAGTTTGCATTCCTGTCAAGGCTTTGCTTTTCTCTATCTGCTATCTTAAATATTTTGACATTCTTATAGTTATCTAACTAGATGGGGCCCGAGGAGACCCCCAAAGAGAAGAAAGAGACCTCAGCTTTCCCAGATAGGTTCTCAACTCTCATTACAGATGAAAAGGAATTCTGGGATACATCAGTGAGAGGCATAGACAGATTTATTAGGCATAAGTGGAAATAGGGAAATTCTTCAGCTTGAGAAGCTGAAAGAGGCACAGCTCTGAAGAGAATCAAACTAGCCCATCATCAAAAGAAGAAGACAAGCTGTTATAAATTTGTTGGGATGAGCTTTGGTCTGGTTGGTCAGTATCCCAGTTCTACTTTTGCAAGATGCTCTGGGAGAGAGCTTTATTTGTTTATTCCAGTTTCCATGAGACGAGTGTTGCTGTTTGTGGCAGCATCTGTTTTGGGGAAATTCTGGTAAAATCCAAGGTGACCATAGGTTGTGGATAATGACTGGAAACTTGTGGGTGTTCATTGGTAGTTTAATGTCTGTAAATCTTTTATCTTGGTATCCTTAGTTTTGAAGTGAGATGAGAGAAGACTAATAAACTTTGTGTTGCCAACTTTTATATAGAATCCCTAAATGATTAGTATATCTACATGCAGAGCTGAACAGGGATATGATCCAAAGTTTATGGTAAAAAGAGAAAGAGATGCAAAATGAAGGTCAAGCTTTGTTCTGCTTTTAGACTCAGGTAAAGAATCATTGTTTTTCAGCAAAACAGCTTAAGTTCCTTTCTGCCCCTGAAGATAGCACAGATTGTGCATGGTTTAATGAGTAACATGTTAAGGATCCAGGAGTTTGTTCTTTACCTCGGTAATTTCTGACTATGTCAGTTAGAAGTACTTCTTTGAGATGAACTGCAGAGGTTAAAGTTTTATGCTTTAAAGTTTCTGGTACGCTTAACATTTATTTTGTGGGAGGACTTCACCATCAACCATATTTCCCTTTTCCTTTGCCATATTAGCAGTACTTTTGTTTGTGAAGTTTGTTCATTGTTACTCAAAAGGTAAAGCATACAGCAGTGTGTAGGTCGGACACGAGGAAGACAGGTTTCATCCAGAGGAAAGAGTTGGCAACACCACATCCAGATAAGAAAATGGCAAGAAAGGGTGTCATGTTTGCCACAGATAAAAGACGGTAGGACTTCTATAAAAAAGGAAAAGAGGAGAAGCAAAGGTAATAAAAGAGGCAAGGAAGATAAAAAGAATGGTTTAATACACATGAATCATTAATAAAAACTTAGCCAAATTCTCAGAATTGTTTCTCAGTGGAGCCTCCTAGATGTATTAGGTGGCCCAGTATGGCAGTGGGCATGAGAGGAGCAGTATTGTTGGGGCCAAGAAACCTGGAAGTCACTCCTTTTGTTCCCTATCAGAGTCTTGATTATAATGGAAATGCTGCCTGACCCTTAATTGTGAAAGTACAACAGGACATTAATATAATTCATCATCTGTTAGAAAGAGCACTTGTGGGCTGTTTTCTAGAAATCTATTAAATATGATGTGAAGATATATTGCACTCCACTTCTTAATGTAGCATTATAATCAGGATATATGGTCAGTAAAATGCTTTATAGGACCCTTGTCTGTATGTCCTATCTGTTAACCTAAACTCTGCCTAAATGAAGTGTAGCCAGGCAGCAATTTTAGCTTGTTTTTTCTTTAGTTCTCAGAAAAGGAAAGTTTCATTTTGAAATATCCATGTTGTTTTTATAGCAAGTTCATTGCCATGTATTATACTTATCAAAGCATTGAGTGAAAGGATTACAAAACAGAGTACTCACTTCTTAGTTGTGTTATTGAATGTTGAAGGATTTGTTTTTATAGGAACCTGGTACATTTCCTTGACATACTAATATAAAAGTCTTTTGTACGGATAAGGTCAATATTGATGGTTCAGTACTATAATCCTATAAAGTATGCCCTGATGTACTTTAAAGTACAAATATCCTTTTAAGCTTTCAGTTTACAAATGAAAAAAATTTCATTTATGTATTATCTCCATACCAGTGAAAGATTAGATCCTTTCTGACTTTAAATGGAGAGCACTGTATGTTCAAATACATGTTACTTCTTTGTATTTAAAGTTCATCTTTACCTTCTACTTACTGATTTTTATTTCAAATAAAGAATATTACTGAAACTATCCTCATTAAGATGTCATTATATCTAAGTCTCCACTCTCTGTAATTCTGTTATATCAGAAATGATGAACCATGAACTAGCAATCATGTATAACATTTTTTCAAAATTAGCTGTAGTCTTTGTACATTTTCCTTAATAAAGTTAAATTCAAACAGTTTTCTCCATGGAAAGGCCTTGCATTTTCAGCTATAATGAAGGGAAGGAGTAGGAAGGTAAAAACACTCAAATGGGCATGGCTCTAGCATAAATGTTTGCTTTTACTTACTATATTTATTCATTGGATTTTCTACCTTTCACATGCTGGCAAAAATATCAAGGACAATGCTTTTCCTGTGTAATATTTTCTCCCCTCTGCTATAATTTGGTAAGCCTGAAAAGAAGAAACTGCCTCTGCCAACTGAGATTTCGTAAAGAGAATATACCTTCTTCTGGACACAAGTATTCAATTAGAATGGTGGGCTCTCAAAACCTAATGTCATAGGTACTCAATGCCCTGATTAGGCAATTTCCTACCTCCACTCTTTCTGTTCTGCTCCACCTGGAAGTCATTCATCTGCTCTATGAATTGTAAGTTCCCCACCAACAATCAAGCATCGATTCATATTTGTAATCCTACCAGAATTTAATGTAATCCTACCAGTATGATAAGATAGTAACTATCTACTCTATTAAAATAGTATTTTATTAACTAAGGCCTGTGGGTACTTTTAAATTTATATACCTTTAGAATGAAAGCTAACTGAAGGATTGTCATAACAGCCCTTCAGATATGAAGATGATTATTTTTCTAAGCCCTTTAATCATTTTGTTCCTAACAAGGTTTCCACCATACTAAGGGCCTTAACATTCTATTTTTTCTGTGGTTCTCTGGTGTAGCTTTTGCAGAATAAAGCTGGAGCTCCTTTTACTTTTAGAAATTTGGAAAATTCAGTTTAAGATTGTTCATTTCATTTGACCACAATGTCTTACTGTTGCTTTTTACTGGGCTTGTGGTCATTTGATATATCTTGATGTATTCCGAATAAACATTTTCTCCAACAAATTTAAATCTTTAAATTTAAAGATTTGTTAGAGCATGCAAGATATACTTACATTTATTTTTTATTTTCTAAGTCTTGCTTCTTTGTAAATGTTAAATATAAGCAAAAATAATATATTTCTTAAAATCCAAAGGCATGAGAAAAATCCTGTCCATTTATTCTGTTGTATCACATGATCTAAAACTGATGTTCTCTGAAGGATAGCTCAGAATTCATGATGAGTACTTGTTAAAGTAAATTGCCAAAGCCCTAGTTAGCTTTTAGTCCCAAAATAGAAGTGATCATTATCAATAATCAAGCCCCTACAATAGATTCTTACTGTTTTAGAGGCATCCACAATGTTTGCTTCCTCATTTCCAAGAAGGGGCTTGTGATGGAACCTGTTCCTGGAATCATAGCTGTCAGAATCCAGAGTCTCAGCAAGAGATCCTGGGTTAGAAAACCAGCTTTTCAAAGGGTCAAGGAAGCAGAAACTGATTTCTCACACACCATTACACAGTATAACTAACATAACACATGCCAAATAATTGCTGGCACTGATGGGTAGGTGGATGTTTACTTTGTGTGGTTACCATGGATTCCCTTAATATTGATGAGCCCACTGATTGAATTCCTGGAACTTTAAGGAAATAGTAATGTGATTAGCTTGACTCCATAACTTGAAAATGGTTTGAGTGATAATCACAGCTATATTATATTCACTTTGCTTTGATTTAATATCCTATCCTGAGGAAATTATATAAACCCATTTAATCCAAGGAGATCTGTGTACCTTTTATATATGCAGTTTATTGAGATTGACTTCATTGATTCATGCACATATTCATGGAGCACGTATCCAGGATAAGCATTTCACATGCCCATTTAATTGTCCCATTTAATTTTTACAAGACATAGCCATCCCAATTTTATAGATTAGAAAACACAGGTAGAGAGAGGTTAATTTGTTAGTGATGCACATTAATAAGAAAAGATTTAAACTCCACTGAGCCCCAGACCTATCCAGAAGCATTAGCATTATCTAGAAGCATCCCATTAGACTCTAGAGCCTCAGCTGAATCATAAACACTGGGAATATACTAAATTGTGAGCACAGACTTCCTGTCCTCAAGTCTCTGCCATGTGTTTCACCAACATATTGTCTTTAAATTTATACTATGCATAGCATCCTACTAAACTGTACAAATGCATCATGAAATCTCAGAGAGAAAAGATAGAACAGGACTTTTCTGTCATTTTTGTGCAGTGCCTAGTACTGCATAAAATTAGCAAATTGACCCAGCAATTCTTGGTTAACTTAATATTTATTATGTATTACTTTTAAGTATGCAAAACAATTTAAATAATATTATTTCCCCTATATTTTAGACATTCTTTTTTTGGTACTGGGGATTGAACTCGGGTCCTTGTGCTTGCAAGGCAGGCCACCGAACCGCTGAACTAAATTTAGACATTCTTGAACCAACTCCAATAATTGCAGATTTGAGGAAAACCTAACAATGGAAGGAAAAAATTTAGATAGAAAATCCTATGTCTTTCTGCATTTTTAATGCTTAACACATTCTTTATACTTCTTGTAACCAGTGGAGATAAAATAGACCTTTAAAGTAAAGTCATGATTCTTCCATGTGGCTGTATATCAGCCCCAAGAGAAGTTAGCTTGCATCTTGTAGAACACCTGGAGATTTATGATCCCTTGCAGAATGCTAGCAGAAATCTTACAATCTTCTCAGAATTGTATTTGGCTTTTAAGCTCTTTTATATTAAAAGGTTTTATCTGTCTACAAAAATGATATCTATTTATAGTCTAATATTTGAGAGATTTAGCAATAGTAGGTTAAGAAATATCACCAGTACCAGCATTCAAACATATACCCATTCTAGCCTTTTGTTGCAGTTCCTGCCATTGTGTTCACCTTTCCTAAATATATTCTAAGAATTTGAGTATACTGACATTTAAATTAATTTTCATCTTATGTAATTACTTTAGAACATGACTTTCTTTGTTATAATTATCTTCATGTTGGAATATTAAACATTTTCCCCACAAAATTCATAATACCTATTACTATGTCAACCATTTATAAGCTGCATTTCTGAAAAAAAAGATTTAATTAGACTAGAAACACTGGTTTAACTAAACTGGAAATCTAAGAGCAAGACTTCTCCTTAAGCTTTACAAATGAAATCTTTGATATATTTAAAGCTTTTTTTTAAAGAAAAACTACAGTTATTCTTGTAATAAAAGTAAACTACCAAATTTACATCTAGATTGATTCAGATTCCATGCATCCTAACTTCTTAGAATCTTTGTCTTCTTAAAGAACAGAGTAAATTCATTGTCTGTTTTAATTCAAAAGTCAAATGCCAGGGCCAGGGATTTAGCTCAGTGATTCTGCCACCTGCCTCGCAAGTGCAGGGACCCAAGTTCAATCCCAGTTCCAAAAAAAAAAAAAAGGTCAGATGCCACTAGTCTTAATGTCATCATAATGAAAACCATTATGTAATTAAAGCTATCCAAACCCCAGGACAATGACATACTTATTTTGTATTCTGTAATATAACAGTGCCAAAACAAATCAAAATCATATATATTTTTTAAATCTTTTTCCTTTATCTTTAGTCTTTAACATTACACAGAATAAAATAAAATAGTATTTAGCGGGAATAGATTATAAGATGATAATGTATTTGAATTGAAAATACCGTGATACTATTTCTCTGTGTACTATTTACTTGACCAAGGACTTAATCCTGTTAATTTTTCAAGAACTGTAATGAAAAGTAAGATTACCATAAACAAGTGAATTTCCAAAAGTTTTTGGCAAGTCTTCTAAGTTAGTAGATTTGTATCACCCAGCCTATCTTGTACTGGAGGTGATAATAAGCAGTCCGAGCAAGCACATGTGGAGAAGGAAGGAAGAGGAACACACTTGAGTGTATTTATAGGCAGTTCATAGTTCAGTGACTACAAACTGAGTATCCAAGAATTGATTTTATAAAATAGCATATTTTAAGAATAAGAACTTTCTGAAGTCTCTTTACTCCTAGAACAAAGGCTGTCATTTTACTGTATTTTTAGGACTCTTGTCTAGAGCAGGCTTTGATATAAATAAATGATGCATTAACATTATATGCAGACAGAAATGTGTATGCCAGCAGAAAACTAAATGGGAGAGAATTGTATCTTTATACAATTCCAAGGTCAGTTCACTAACTTTGCTGAAAGTCACAGCTCATTTTTTTTCCTTCTTTTGATATACATTCCTTTTTCTGTGAACAGATACTCGTTTATCAAACATTCCATAAATCTCAAGTCTATTAAGATAATTTTTTTATAATTCTCTCTTCATTTCTTTATAGTTCTGTAAATATCTGACAAGTAATTGCACTAAACAACTTAGTCTGAAATAATTCATCTTGGAACTGAAATAATTTAAAAATGACCAACCAAGAGACTATAAGAGTTGAATTTTGTCAATGAATATTTTTGATGAACAGAACACTGTTTTTTAATAATATTGCAGTTGTGTCTAGCAATATGTTGTTTGTATCTTTTGGAGATTGTAATATCAGTGACAAGTGTCTGATGGAAATTGCTCTGGGATCAAATATTTTCAGTGAAAATTAAGTTTACTTATGTCCTTAAAAATTACCAATGAAGAAAGTGTTTACAACCCTTAAGAGTAATTGCTATACTCTTTTTTTGTTTAACTATATAATAGGGTGTAGTGTTTACAGTCTACAAGGTAAAGGAATCTTTTAGCTGAATTCATTTAACTTTAAATTTAATTTGTTGTTGTTGTTCTGGGAATTGAACCTGGGACCTCAGACGTTAAAGGTATGTACTCTGCCCCTAAGTTTTAGTCCTATCCTCTAATGTTAATTTGAGTTTTTACTTCTCTGTGCAGTTAATATTTTCTGAATCAGTCAACAGCATAATCTCATGACAAGAGCACTGTCACAGTCTACTAGATTGATCAGGTCCCTTTGTTAACTTCTTATATTGACTTAATATAGTTTTATATTTTTACTGTAATTTTACATTTTAAGGGGTTAGTTCATTTTTGGTGTTTTAAAAGTTTAACAGTGATAATAGCTAATATAGTAAAAAAAAAAAAACCTTTGTAAAACATTGGTCTTAATTTTATTTTCATGTTTTGCCAATAGCAAAAATGGTATCATTTCTTTTTCTGAACAAAAATAGTAATCTACACAGGCAATGGATGGAATAATTATTAATTTAGTATCCACTTTAATTTAGCCTATAAATAAGATTTTGTCTAGTTCGCATCATATTTAGGTAAGTGTGATTTACTCCCTAAAGCCCTCATCATAAGCCACAGGAGCCTGTTAATTGGAGAGCTTCAGGATTCATTCCTAGTGCTCATGTTCAATTCCATTCTGCATTTTTATTATTTCATGGTTGACAGAATTAAAGGCATACTGATTAAGTTTGGAGATTATGCTAAGCTAACAGGGGCTACAAAAACTTGGACAGCTAGAACTAGAATTCAAAATCACCTTAATAAATTATATAAATCACATTTGAAAATAGAGAACAAATTCAAGGTTATATCCTGAGACAGAAAGCAAACTATTCTCTCAGCAGACCATACACCTTAAGCACAGACAGGAGGAGAAAACTGTGAGCTCAAGGTGAGTCAGAGGAGTGCTGCCTATGCTAAAGTAAGACTCCAAAGTCAAACTGTGCTTCATAATAGGCACACTTAGCCAGAGCCAGAGAAAATTAAGACAAGATATATCCTGAACAGGCTCTACTCTCCCAAGGACCCCGTGCAGCAAGCTGGTGAAAGTAGAGCTTTTAAGCTCAGCACAACTTTGAATCTCTGTCCTTAGGGAGAGAAGGTGCCAGGCCTTTTGCAAAGCTACATGTTCTAAGAGTGCATGATGACTAATAGGCACAGAAAGAAGTGACAAGCTTGTTGGCCTCTAGTAAAGCATTCTATCACACTCGTGAGATACTGGGATTTAGGGAATTAAAAAAAAAATCCTTTGTTATGTTTAGCATTGTATAACCCTTTAGTAAACTGTTTGTTTAACTTTAAGTTTACACATTTTAAAAGGAAATGTTGAAAGTTTGGAAAGTTACAAAAGAACAACAAAAATGCTTATGGGATATAGAATGGGTCATGTGGGAAAACATTAAAGAAGTTTGTTTGCTTAGCCAAGAGATGACTTAATAACTGTTTTATACTATAAGAGGCTCATCATAAGAATGCCTACCAGTTATCCATCCCATTAAGAAGAAAGAGTAAATGAAAAGTAGTTTAAAATAACAAGGGAAAGCTTGATTTTATATTGGGAGGAGTTTCTTGATGATATGACATTAAGCATTGTCTAAGGGTACCGAGAGACATAATCTTTGAATTTGTTTAAAATGGAATGAACATATGCTTGTTTGGAAGGTTTTAGAGTTGACCTGCTTGATGGTAGTACTGAGCCAGGCAATCTCTGGAGGAATTTAATAGTTCTAGCCTTGTCATAAAATATCATAGTCCTCTTTCTTTCTTGTCTGCCTATAAAAATAAATTTTTGTTATTTATATTAAGGCTTCATTTGACAATTTTAAGAGAATTTCAATTACTGTTTTTCTATATCTAAATAATTAGACCTTTTGTTTTCTGTCTCATTTCTTTCATTTATTCAGAAAGTATCTATTGAATGCCTGCTCTGGGCAAAGCACTATGCCCATGTCTGTGAGAACTGAACATTCATTTATTCTTTCTCCCCAGATATTTACTGGACACCTCCCCTGGGTTAGATACTATACTACATGTTCAAAATCCAAATTGATGTACAGCAAAAGCTCTAAAGAGTTCACAGTCTAGTGAATAAAAAAAGTAAGCAGACATTTGTAATAGCATGTGAAGAGTGCTGTGCCAAGGGCATGAACAGGCATCTTTGCAGTACATGGGACATAGTGAGCGACTCTCATACACATTTGGGTGGGTTTGGGTGGTGAAGCAGTTTGCTGAAAAGATGACATCTGAGCTGAATTGGAGTGGGGAGAGAGGGGAACCCAGTAGGCACTAAAGTGCCAAGAACTATGAACTAGTTGTTTTTACTCAACAAGATGAAAGCTCTAGTAAACATAAAAATATTTGTTTCATTTTATCAACTAAAATTTTATCGATTCTGTCTTCTTCCCTTTTTTGATCTTTAACAGCAAAATCTGATCATAGCTCTGTTACAAGGAGACAGATGTGTTTCAAAATTTCATCATGCTATGCACAAAATTGATAGTGTGTAGAAAAATGGTATTAGTGGTAATCACTCAAAAACTTCATCACAGGTAGATAAAGTTTTAAAAAGATGGATAACTAGTTGAATAAACTACAATTTTACACATGTGAAATGTTTAGAAAATATATAATAATACTACATACTTGACTACGTACATGCTACCATAAACGTAGCATAACACCTTTAAAAAGATTTAAAGTCAAATTATGCTAAAGCAGTAGAAGCTGGTTTGCCTGAAATCTGACAGAAAGATGGACAGCAAATACAGATGATTGTGGCTCATAATTGAGTCATAAAACAGGAGTTGAAATGAGGTAACTGATACAAGTTCCAAATGCTGGCAGGTGTTTTGTGAATTTCTTCCTAGTCTGATGCAGCAGGGTACAGTTTTCTGTATTCACCTAGTGTTTTTGACAAAGGAATCAGTGTTAGCAAATGCAACATTTGCATTATGTTTAAAGTGTTCTCTAACATATTGATCCTTTTGGAACAAGCTTGTGATTTCAAAACAAGCATTATATCAGAACTGACTACATTGTTGTCAGTTAAGCTCATAGTTTCTTTTCTTTTTTCTTTTTTTTTTTTTTTTACTTTATCTCCAGAAATTTGTAGCATACTATATCTTCATTTTATTGGACATATAAGAATTTTCATAAATCTAGTTTTCTATTTAAGTGATGCTCATATAAGCAATTTCCATTTCTTACAGAGCAACATTTTTCTTGTGGTTGTTTTGTTTTTTTGAGACAGGGTCTTACTATGTAGTTGAGACTGACCTGGAACTCACTGTGTAGCCCAGGCTGGTCTTGAACTCACAGTGATCCTCCTGCCTCAACCTCCTGAGTGCTGGGATTACAAGCATACACCACCACACCCGGCATTCAGAGCAACATTTTCCCCTGAACTCTAATGTGGGGTGTCTGCATGGAATTTGGCAAGACAGATGAATACCATACAAGTACAAATAGTCTTTTGCAGTTGGAGCCTCTGAATCTGCAGTAATCCTTTGAGAGATGTAGTAACGAGGATAGCAGATTTTTTTTCACCCTAGCAAGATAAATGGCCAAAGTCACCAATCACAGAATAGTAGGCCCTTGGCAATGAATCAGACTCTACCTTCCAGCATGCAAAGAGAACAGTGCATGAAGAAGTCAGTGTTGGCTTTTAGTAGGAAGCCAATAGGTCCCAAGAAATGTTTTCTTTCTGCTGTATCCTTTTTGGTTGTGGTCATAGATTTTTGGCTTACAGGTTAGAGGGATAGAGATACTAGGCAAAATTAATATTAAAGGTGGGAGAGGTGGCCCCTGGGAAGTTAAGTCAGGCATTGTCCCTGTCCAGGCACCTGTCCTCCTTTGAACTATTTCCCCCACAAAAAAAAATTTTCAGTTTGTGTGTATATTAAAATGTTATTTGAGTGTTTCTGCAACAAAAGCCATTCAGAGTTATGTTATCTAAAGCAGGGGATAAAAAGTTTTTGGTTATGAGTCCTGTACAGAAAGTCATCAGTGGCACTTCAGATGTGTTCTTGAAGTGGCCAGGTTGTTCCTCCTGAGTCCTAAAGTCTCCAGACCAAATAGAAGGGGAGCTCCTCTCCAACAATCACATTAGATCATGTCTACATAAAAATTGAGAGCTGAAGGGTTAAATTGTACCAGATGATAAAATACTTATGTAGCCTGAAGCAAACATTCAGATGACAAAAATGTTATTGTATGTTCTCTCTTGAAAGCCTTAGGACATGCTTAGGTTAATTAGATTCCCAAATATGCAAATATGCCCTAGTGAGATTTTTCTGAAATGCACTATTTTTAAATTATATAGTATGGTATTAGTGTTCAAAATATTGAATTGTAAGACTATGCCTGGATGGCTTACTAACATATCTTATAAATTCATAATAGATCAAAACCATTTATTCCCTACTGTCCACATTATACTGCTCAAATTGGGTTGGAAAGTTTTATGGAAATTAGATTCTCTAGCATGCTTTGGGGAAGATCAAGGAATAGTTTAAATTACAGTAGTAGTTCTTCAAAAATGCCAGTTCACTTGTCTGGTATCAGTGTTTCCAACATACTTGGTTTCGGGAACATGAGCCTTCAGCAGCACTGAAACTGTGGATCACCTGAAGGAAATTAGAGCACAAACTTTGATCTTAAGGAGAAAACTCCTTTAGCAAGAGCATGTGAAATGATTTAATTTTGTTTGCCTACATGTATCAATGAATAATTTAAAAATTCAAGTTTTGAATTTTTTGTAAACATTTTAAATATATTTATTTGGATCTTCTATACAGATGGCTTTCTTCTTAAATGAAATGCTTATGCTGTGTTAGTTAAAGATAAGTCATTTTTTTGGAAACATTTCTAAAATATATTACATTCCTCAATGCCCTAATAAGTAGTATATTAAGTAGTATTTACTAAAGTATACCAACCGTAGCCAGCAATTTCTGGATTACTCAGATATGCCATGCCCACAGAACCAAGTGAGGAATAAGAGAGCTATTTATACATACTTTCAATAACCTGGATAACAGGGTTGGAAGACTTTTGTGCTAAAGGGCCTGATAGTAAATGTTTTAAGTTTTGCGAGGCGTCTGCTCTCTGTTGTCACTAATCAAATCTACTGTGACAATGAGAAAATAGCCATAGATAAGGTGTAAGTGAATAAGTGTGGCTCATTTCTGTTGAAATTTTATTATCAACCAGGTGATGGTTGATTTGGCCTCTAAACTGTAGTTTAACAACCTTTGACTTTTGCCACCATCTTTCTTGAGTTATGTATGAGAGGAGCTCATCAAGATCATGATATTTGGGTGTTCTTATGTTCTTTCATTCTGGCAATATTTCACTCTTCATGTTTACTGCTTTTGATGTGCTTACTACTTCAAGGAGAAAAAACTAGTCTATCAGAATTGTATCTGACGCAAGAGTCACTGAACTCCAGGTGAAGGTCATAAAGCTGTCCTGTAAAGAAAGTACACAGTTCATTTACTGTAGTGCTCCTTCTCAATATTGCTCACAGACCACTTTTATTTATTTTTGGTTTATTGACCAAATTGTTGGCGTGTACAATAAGTTTTGTGTTAAAAGAACTTTGTTGTGAGTCATTGAGTTTTTGTAATGATTCATAACACACTTAAAAGCAAGAACAAATTTTTCAGCTACTTTTTCATAGGCAGAGTTTAGTGTCTCTCGTCCAGTGTTTTCCATATTTATGAATAGTTTATCAAGAGTAACAGATGTTTGTACTCAGAAAGAAGAGACTAAATTGCCTTTTCAGATGAGAAGAGATTGCCCTGCCCTCACTATGATCGCAGTACTATAATATTTTATGCTTACTCCTAGGTTTACTTTATGTATGTAAGTAAACTTTATTTTGAGGTTTCTGGGAACTCTTAAGTCTACACACATATCTCAGCTGCTGAGAATACTGGATCTGGGTTCAAGTTCTTGCTTTATCACTTATAGCTGTGCGATGTTAAGCAAGTTTCATTATTTTTGTGGGTTGTAGCTCTTTCATCTATTAAATAGGGACCACAAGGGCTCCTACTAAAAGCATTGTTGATATGTTTCTTTGATGCTGTTCTTCTCATTATTTCACCTGTTTTCCTATAGTGACACTCAAATTGCTTACAAGCTTAAAACAACATATAATTAAAACATGATATAGTACATTTTAAATATATTCAATTTTTATTTGTTAGCTGTCCCTCAGTAAAACTTGAAGATCTTTTTCTAATCTCAGAAAACAAAACTTATACAATGCTCTTTAAGTTTTGCCATCCTATTAAATATCTTTTGCTTTACTGAAGCTAAATATCTTTTTGTCACTGAAGCACTTAATTCCTGAGTTAGAGAAACTAATTTGTCTCACTTTAGAATAGGTGCCCACAGTGATACATGGAATATATGAAGTTAGAACGTATAACAGAAAGCTATATGCAATTACAGAAAATGTTATTTTTTGCCCTTATTAAGATACTTAAAACATGATTTATACATAATTCAGTTTGCATGTTAAGATATTAAAAGTACTGTACTAAAAAGTTCCTAAAATGTAGTCTGCCAGTTCTAGGAAAAGGGAATGCAAGCTTAGCTGTCAGCACTGGTCAACAAATTCTTCCATGCCTGAAAATTGAAGAAGTGCTAGAGATTTTGTTTGACTCCAGGCAAGAGTTATTCCATCCAAAAGAATGAATGGGATTTTGGTTCTACAGTGACAAAATGAAGATATCACTACAGCCTTCTTTCATAAATCATCCTTAACAATGAAAAAAGAAGTGCAAAAGTAAAGTTCAGATGTGATTAAAGTGAGAGATCACTGTAGCACTAAAACACAACTGTGAAGCTAGAAAGCCCATGAAGGATAATTGACTGGGGTAATGAAAGAGTTTTGGAAATTGTGGCTAAATCTGTACAATAATGTGAATATAATTGATGCTGCTTAATTATGCACTTAAAAATAGTTGAATGGCAGTTTTCGTTACATCTATTTCTTTATCAATTTTTTTAAAAAGGTTAAAGCAACTTAGTAGAAGTAAGTGAAATCAAATAAAAATGCTTTTAGGTTTTAAGTAACAAAGAACAACTAGCCAGTTTTCCTCCCAGAAAGATGTGAGGATCTGGAGGCCCAGTAGTAACAAAAGGTGAAGGTAGTGATAAGAAAAATTACTTGAATGTGTGTACAGGTTGCATTCAGACTTCCAGATGCTCTTTGCCTCACTGGCCGGGATCATGTAACTTCACTACTTCTTCAGGAAAGAGATGGTGCTCGTGGAAAATTGATGAGAGTATCTTGGGACTTGGAGGCTGCAGGAAGAGGGGGCAAACTGAAAATAAGAATGAAAATCTGATCCTAAATTTAAAACTCCAGCCTCTCTCCTAATGAGTTCCAAAACACAGATGGTCAGGGCATATCCCTCTGAGCCTTTCTGAGACATTCCATCAGAGGAGTCTTAAGGTGATTTAAAAATAGGGAAGTGAAGAGCCAAAGCAGTGACCAAAGAATTGAAAGTAATTTCTTCTGGAGAAGAGGCAAGAAGGGCATGGGACAAATACACTGAAATTTTTAGTAGACTTTTTCTTATTTGACTTGTAAGCTGTATGCATGTAATATTTCAGTTTTGAAATGATTAAATCTAAAAGACATAAAATGAAAGAAATTCTCAGATCTCATTCTGTATTTCATTTTACTCATATTTAATCAAATTATGGTTTATAGAAAATATTGTTTCTAGACTTTATTCCCCCCAGAGGAAAATGGTTTACCAAAATAGCTACTTCTAAGAATAATTTGTGTCATATTTTATGTGTAATATATGTTTATATTTAGATACATATCTTTCCTTTAATAATCATAGATCTGTATACTAGCATGTATCTACTTCAAGACCACAAAGTCAGTCCTCATTCAAGAATATCTGACAGTATAATGGACTTGGTCTAGTTCCATTAATGATTTGTTTCTATGAAAAAGGCATTTACCAAATAACGGAATGGGGTATATTTAACACCATATTTGATGGAGAAATTTCCCACCTCATATCCAGCTTGCTTTGCATTTGTATAGAAACTGCCTGGTATTTTCAAAGGATCTTATCTATACCTCAGAGAATGGCTGGGATTTTATATTTGCAGCATCTTATTTCCATATAAAGATATCTCATTGGTCTATATTTTAATTCATTTTAATGAATCTAAACAATGAATCGATTTAACAGATATAGTTATAATAAGTACTTTTCAGCAGACTTCTCTTCTTTTGTGCAGTCCTTTATTCCCATGAAAAGACCATTTTCATCTTTTGTTTTTATTTTCCAAATATACAGGGTCACTAAACCTCTTTAGAAAGTGCTTTTGAATAGTCAACTCTTTGTGTAGAAAAACTACAGTATATTCCTTAAGTGAAATTCAATCAACTACTTTTATGGTAACTGGGCTTAAAAGACATCAGTGAAAATACCCACACAAGCTCTTAAGATCAAGGCATTTGTTTCAACTGACTTTAGTATGTACTTATCCATTGTGCATCAAATGATGAGCAAAATAGCCAGACTTCTAATAAGCAAGTACAATATAGACAAAAGAGAACACTGATTTAAGGTCCTTGTGTCAAATGCAGTAAAACATTCTGTTTATGGCAGTTCAGGCTTAGGTTTACAATTAGCACTAATTACTGAGAAAAAATCAAAACCACAGCTTTAAGGAAAGACACTTTTCACTACAAGATCAAAGCCAGTCTCTGTAGAATAGGGAAGCCTCTACCATTTAATTGCACTGAAGTGCTAATTGGATTGTAAGGTACTTTCATGAATTTCTCCAATTAGCCAGCCATCCCTGACAAAATCCAAAAAAGAAGATTATGAGTTCTTAGAGCTTTTGTCTGTATAGTTGTGATTTGTATACCTGAGTGAATGTAGCTTTCCCTTCTTTTTATGTAAATTGAAATCTTTGGGATCCTAACTTATTAGCTTCCTATAAATAGTCTTAAAGGTAAAGCTATCCATTCTATATAAAGTCTTAACTATATTAATGATAATGGGGAAACATTTAATAGAAACTATCATTTTTTTAAGATTCTTAATTTAAAATGTGAAAGTTGGATGGGTGCAAATTCTTCATTTAGGATTGTCATTTTATGGAGTTAGGATACAGTTAGGATGTTTGTATTGCATTTTATTACTTTTCACTTTAGTTAATTTACAAGAGAAACAACTAATCAGTAATTTCATGTTGTTTATTATTTATCTAATCATTTTAAACCCTGAGAATAATTTATGGCTCTAATTGAGCTTTACCCATATACTGTATCTCCTGCAATCTTTATTGTTCTTTGATTGTATAAGGTAGCAACTATTCTACTCACTCACCACATGAAAGCTTATACAACAAAATGATATCTTGTGGAAAAATTATCTATTTGCATAAAGCTAATGGGAACTTTTTCTTGGATGCCAGGTCATCCCTATGAAAGTGAAATAAGTTAGCATCTGTGCTGTGAATTCACTGGTCTATACTAGATTGGTACCATTATAAATCTTAAAAATCTCCTACTGACATAAAACTGTTTTAGAACTTTATATACATTCTTCAGACTTTGCTAGGACATTTGCCCAGGTAATAAATGTGTGAGGTTGAGTTTGTATCGGTGAAAGAGGACAAACAATTTTTCTAGGATTTTTGAGTGTTCTGAATTATCTGATTAAGCTAATTATTAATTAGAAAAGAATCTGCTTTCCACAGTTACCTTCTGCTGCATAAAACTTATGGCACATATGCTACAACGAGCTTTTTTTTTATCATCAGAAGCTCTGAAAGGTTCACCATCACTGGCAATAGTGAGTTTTCAGATAACACAATTGTTGATTTGTGTATCCAAAAGTTGTAGATGACCCAGAGTATAATAGAGAATTCACATGGTTTTCCATGCTTCCAGAGTTGTGTGCTTGATGCTCAGTTGTATCTTATAGTAAATCAAGGTATTGTGACAATGATGGCACCTAATCATATACAATTTTTACTATTATATACATTTTATATACTTCAACTCTTACCTTAACCCTTGAGTAAAAAAACAGTAATAAAATGGAGTCTTAGGTTCACTAGCACAGCCATTAAAAGTGACAGAAGTAACTATAAGAACCAGCATTAAAACTCATTTTTTTCTGACTTCAAAGCTTTTGATCTCACCTCATTAAAATTAGTGGAAAATTAGATCACTCTCCTTATGTTTACTCTTAGCACCTGTTGTATTCTTTTATAGGACCCGTGTGCATAAATGTATATGATTCCTGCATATATATGTATATGTCATATGTGTGTACATGTGTGTCATGTTACACACACAGTTTTTTGGGTAACTTGTTTCCAATATCTGTGTTGTTCACCTGTGCCTAACAATTATTCCTGGCCCACAGTAGGCTCACAATAAATGAGTACCAGAGCCAAAAAGGCATCTGACTTCTAGGTTACTCCTTTAAGTGTTCTGGTAAAGTTTGGGAATTAATAAAATGGGCTTAATTTAATAAACCCTCTCTGGAATATTAGAAATAAGAAAAATCTTATTCATTGATGAGATTGGCTTTCTACATATTTTGTCTTGCCATTTTCTCTCTGTCTGTCTGTCTCTCTCTCTCTCTCCCTCTCTCCCTCTCTCTTTTTCTCCTTTCCTTTTTGTCACAGTGAATGTATACTTCGTTTCAAGTGAAAATATTTCCTGAAAGAGGATAGGTTTGGTACCATGAAATTACTCAGTTTTTTTTAATTACGTGTGAGGGGCTCCATGAACAGACATTTCTCAGACAAAGAAGTAAAAGCAGCAAGTAAATATATGAAAAAATGTTCCACATCACTGGTCATTCAAGAGATGTAGATGAAAACAACAGAGAGATTCCACCTCACCCCAGAAAGAATGGCTGCTATTAAGAAATCACACAATAACAAATGTTGGCAAGGTTGTGGGGAGAATGGAACCCTTCTCCATTGTTGGTGGGAGTGCAGACTGGTGCAACTGCTATGGAAATCAATATGGAGATACCTCAAAGAGCTGGGACTAGAGGTTCCATTTGACCCAGCCATTCCTCTGCTGGGTATCTTTCCAAAAGAATTTTAAAAATCCTATCACAGAGATATATGCACACCTATGTTTATAGCAGCAGTTTGTAATAGCTAAAACTTGGAAACAGCCCATTTGCCCATCAGTTGGAACCTGGATAAAGAAGATGTGGTTTTCCTATAAATGGAATACTACTCAGCCATAAAGAATGAGAAATTGATTCATTCTTAGGAAAATGGATACATTTTGAGGATATACTTCTAAGTGAAATAAATAAGTCACACATGTGTAAATACCAAATAGTTTCTCTGGTGTGAATAAAGTATAATAGTACATAAGATCCTAATGATATAATGGCAATGTGAAATAGGAAGAGAGGGGCTAAAGGTGTAGGGAAAGTGGGAAGGGTAGGGGTAAGCTAAAAGGAAAAGAAAAAAATATGAGAAAATGAAAAAAAATGGAAATGAAGTGTTTGTAAAGGGGGAGGAGAGGAGGGGGTGAAGGGAGGGCAGGGACAAGGGGAAAAAATGAGAACCAAGACCTGTCATGTAAAGGTACAGATCCCAATAATGAATGTAACTGTATTATATACCTAAAATGTACCAATAAACTTAATGAGGAAAAAAAATAATTTTTCTCTGTAAATTTTATACATTTCCAAAATTTGAGTCCATGTAGGACTTCCTGTAAAGATCTTTTGAAATAACTCAAGCTGTATAAATTCGTGGTCATCCACTTTGTTCTAATTTATCAAAAATGATTAGTTTATGGATAGATACATTGCCTTCAAATAAAAGTAAAGGTGTTAGAAACAGCCTGTATGTCCAACAGATGAATGGATAAAGAAAATGTATTTATGCACCATTGAGTACTATTCTGCTATAAAGAAGCATAAACTTGAGTAATTTTTTAGGAAAATGGATGCACCATGAGACCATAATGTTATAAAATAAATCAGACACACAAGCATAAAGATCACATGGTTTCTCTTTTATGAAAAGCTCAATATATAAAATAAATAAAAGAGATAATAGGGAAAAAAGAGGAAAACAAAGTTATTGTTATCCGGCATGGACAGTATATCTCAAAGTAATATACTATAATTGTCTTACACATTGCATATATTTTTTTGGCTTTTTAGTCTAGTTGTTAATCTGTATATATAATAATTAACATTATAATGACTTATAAATAAATGAATATGACACTGATGAAATAAAGACAAGGTTGAGGTTAGGGGATAATAAAAAGCAAGATATGTTATGTGCTGGTACCAGTTCCCTACCATGAATAATAATTAGGTACTGCAAACATAAACTAATAAAAATTAAAAAGAGAAAAGAAAAAAACTTAACATTCCCTCTGATACTTAGTTCCTTAGAAAGTAGCTCATAAATATCTTTTTAAATACATTTAGTAGCATAAGAAACAACATCAAAATTCCACTTGGCATTCAGAGTAATAGTAATAAATTCTGTGTAAAGGTCTTACAAATTCTGCATGTAAATTGTATTTCCTATCTTACTAGTATGTATTCTTCTATTTAAAATAGGAGTAAGTCAGGTATGGTAGCAAATACCTGTAATCCCAGCCACTGCAGAGACTGAGTCAGGAGAATCACAAGTTTGAGGCCAACCTGGGCAATTTAGTGAGAACATTGCTTTAAAAACTAATGACAAGGGCAAAAAGTAAACACATACATACATACATACATACATACATGGGAATAATAACAATACCAGTGAGCATATGTTGTATGGCTGACCTAACAAAATATATGGTCAACAGTTAGTAACAGCTTCTATAGTAAGATGTTAATAGACACAGTAAAAGCATGGGTTGCTAAATGTCATTATTGCTGTTTTACTCTACATAAAAGTTAGTGTACTGTAAGTTATAACCTTAGGTAGTTTCATATTTTCAGTGATTATTTTGGCAAAAATGCATAACAAAAATTATTTTAACTACTTTGAAGTGTACAATTTAGCGCCATTAAGTGCATTTAGAGTGTTGTATAATCATCACCACTGTTTAGAACCTTTTCTTTACCCTAAATTATATATTGTCTTTATTTTTTTGGTACCCAGCCTCGAACTCGGGTTCTTGTGCTTGCAAGGCAGGCAGCAGAACCATTGAGCTAAATCCCCGGCCCTATATATTGTCTTTTTAATGTCAAAATAATTCTCTTCAAAGAATTAGACAGCAATATATATAACAGATCTATAGTGAATATAGTATTGTGTTCACATTTATTATTCCAAAGGCATTTCACTCTTATGAGTCACATTGCTATAAAAGATTAATAAATTAATTATTATTAATCAGTATAGCAATGTTGATCTTTTTCTTTTCCACATCCCAAAAGCCTATTTCCTTTCTTTTTTGCACTCTCACTAATCTCCATATACCACCATCTCCTGATCATTTGAAATAAAAAAGTTTAGCTGAGAAAACTGTGCAACTGTGTAGTAGCTTTTCTTGTAGCCAAATGCAAGCACTTTCAAAGTGTCTTTTAAAAGATAAAATATTTTTGGCCGGGCGTGGTGGCTCACTCCTATAATCCCAGCACTCAGGAGGCTGAGGCAGGAGGATCGCTATGAGTTTGAGACCAGCCTGGGCTACATAGTGAGTTCCAGGTCAGTCTCAACTACATAGTGAAACCCTGTCTCAACCCCCACCCCCAAAAAAAGATAAAATATTTATCAGGAAAAGTATTGTATATTAGTTGAATTTATCCATATCATGCTGGGTTTTGACTCATTTTGTTTTAACCATGAGTGTGAATCATGTGACTTTTTCCCCTGTCCTTGCCCTACTCCCTCCCCATTACTTTGCTTAGTCAGAAGTTGACTGCACTTGGTGTTCCCATGTCTGTACCTCTCGCATATATTGTTTCTCTAGTCTTAAGTGCCTTTACCCAACTTGGACATCAAGCCAGGTTGGCTCTTATCACTACTTAGCAGATCTCACCTTCTTCTGTGAAACTTTCTGGCAGTGCCTACCTGTCACTCCCATGTCCCTCTATAAGCACTCGTGCGTACCTTCTCCTTACCTTCCTCATACTCTACTGGGAATATATACTTAATTATTCTTTTTTACTTTTATAATTGGAGCTCCTAAAGTTTTAGATTGTGACTTGTAAATATGTGTATCCCTATTTCTTCCTAGGACAGTGTTTGGTGTAGAGGAGGAGAAAGTAAATAGTTATTGAATAGATGGTACAGTGTTAACATTTTCACATTTTCTGGTTGTAGGTTAGCCTGTCAAACTCAGGTAATACAGTGGACCTTTGACTTACCAATTTGATTGGTTCCCAAGGGCTGGTTGTCACTCAAGTTGGCTGTAAGTCAGTATAGCTGAGATCTGTGTTTACCTGGGTATACTATAGATCACAAAAGGCAGATGAATTCTCCAGTTAACTCGAGTTGTTCTTAGGCCAGTTGGAACTTGGGGGTCCACTGTACTGTTCAGATTGTTTAATCTGTAGTTTTCACTTACTTAGAAAAAATTTTCAATTATTGAGAAGTAGGTGAAATAAGAAATGTTATGTAGAGAGAGGACAAGTTGTATCCCAGAACCATAGTAAATGAATAAGCTATGCCCTACATGTACAGCAGTATGTAAAGGAGAAAAGCCAAAAAGAAATTGAGACCCAACAGAAACTACAAATCTCTCCAAATTTGCTTTCTGTCCATGTCATTCTCATTTTTAAATATCAGTTTCCAAAACAGAATAAGGCCCAGGGACTTGTCTGTGAAATGGAAAGGAGGATAAACAGACTAATTTTTTTTCTCACTGAGTTTATTGGTACATTTTAGGTATACAGTACAGTTACATTCATCATTGTCCCTCCACCCCCTCCTCCCTTCCCTATTTACAAAAACTTTATTTCCATTTTTCTCATAATTTTTTCTTTTCCCTTATTTCCTTTCTCCTTACCCTTCCCACTTCCCATACACCTTTAGCCCTTTTCTTCCTATTACACATTAAACAGATTAATTTTAATCACTGAGAACAGATCTGTTGAAACAGTCTTCAGAAGTAAGTATGTATTTTATTACAAAGAGCCGAATAAACTTCCCAGAGCTTTTCTTTTCTATGTGAGACCATGTTAGTTCCACAAATGAGAAAATACTGTGTGAAAGATTCAGGGAAAACAGAAACCATTTCTAGCTACAACTCCAGCAAACTCCTCTAAGCTCTATTCTGCTTCATTCACAACCTGGTTGCAAAGGACCTGAAAACTAAAATGTTTTTAGTAACAAATGGCAGGCTCAGTCCCCATGTTATAAGAACTATTGTAAAACTCTGTCATCTGGGAATATAAACTTTTTTACATAATAAAAGGCTGTCCTATTAAAATACATAACAAGATGAGTGGTTAACATGATTTGCACAGTGTAGCCACTGAAATGTACCAAGCAAATAAACTGGTGAATTTGATGAGTTAGTGAAAAGGAGGATGAGGTTGATTAGAACCAGGTGAAAGGCATGTGAGGCAATTGCCAAATATGAACAGAAATAAAACTCATCTCAGTAATAAAGTGTGAGTGTGTGTGCATGCACGCGCGTGCACATGCAGCACTTGTGTGATTATACAACAGTTCTGTATGTTAATTAATGGTCATGTCTTAAAACACGTTAGTTTTCAGTGTACATGACAAAAAGTAAATTGAAAATACTTAAAATACTTCTAAATTATTTTCCAATATCCCTTTTTACTCTTTGCACAAATTGTTCTTTTTACTCAGCTATACTTAATGCTCTGATTTATAAATTTCACCTATCAGCATCCCTAAAGTTAGTGACAAGCCCTGAATGCAGAAGGCACCCATCTATAAGCAGAACAATTCCATGGCCCAAACACCAAACATATCATGGCGTATGGTGCATGTAAGAGAGGGCCCTTTGATGTAAGCACCAAGGCTGTTACCATGGAGACCACATAATTCAAGTCACGTCCTAATGCTAAAGCACGTGATGTTCACATCTACACTAATTTCCACAGAACTTTGACCATACTTGACATTTTAAACTCTAATATGGCAGAATTTATTTTAAGAAAATGAATGATCTATCACTTGTAAGTTAAAAATGTAAAATTTTGAAACATGAGCAATAGCCCACACAAAATTTAGAATATAAAGCAATGTTTTATTCTTAATCCTTTTAGCTTTATGACCGTATTATTTTCTATTTCATTTCTAATGTTAATCTTTTAACTCAGATATCAGCACAATCCTGCCTAATATAAGCAGAATGGGTCACAGAGTATTTATTAGCTGGTGGTTATAATATCTTGGAAAACATGGCCTGAAAAAAGAAAATGTTATTTAGAGATATGTCAAGAGCATCTATGTAAGTTGTATTTTAAAGCCTTTGCACTATTCCATAGAAGAGAGAAACATATAAAAGCTAAGTCATTTATGTTACGGTGCTTTTTAAAGACAAGTTAACTTCTAGCTATCCTAACTGTATAGGGAAAGATAGTTTAGACATTGCTTTCTTCTAAAAAACTAATAGGAAAAACTATTATGAAATGTAGATTCTCAAATTTTGTAGCTGGCTACAGTGCAGACCACTCTGAGGTCCATATAGTGCATCTTTAGTTCTGAGAGTAAAGATTTTTTGTTAGTTCATAAGAGTCTTAAAGCTAAATAAAGGGAAACCTTCATGACTACAAAGGGAAGAAGATCTTTAAAGTTATTTAAAAAGTATTTTTCCCCATTTCCTTACCAATAAATTTAAGCAGTTCTATCTGTTTGATGAGAACAACTAACAAGCAGAACCTGGGCTATCTTTTTGCTTTTTATTTCTAATCATGATTCACTTATTTCAATACTCCTTGTGTCCGGTACCACAGTTGACTCATAGTTGTAAGAGAGAGAATTATGCTGTTCATCTGTATTATATGACCATAGAAGTGTTTCAGCATGGACATTTTCTCTACAGTTAAAATATCAACAATTAAAATATTATTACATTGGCGTAGGGCCTTACCCTCTGAACAGGATGCTTGAGTCCCATGGATACTGAAGGATATATTCCACGTGTTGATGTCTGCCCCACAACAGGATCCACTGGTCATCACACTGGGAAAACAGGAAATGGAGGTTCATTTTTTAAAATTTGGTTTTCTTCTCAGTCCTACAACTAACTGGGAAGCTTCTTTCAAAATGATATTTTAAACATATACATACTTTGTTCTCTCTACAGCCAAAATACAACTGAAAGTATTTACTTTTGTTTTAAATACACACATGCATATGCACATATAGTCAAATATCCCCGATGCATTCAAATCTGTTTGAAGCTCTGAAAAATGACGTGCAACTCTCTCTCTCATCAATTCCAGTTTTGAGTGTAGTACTTTTTAAAAATAATGGACTTCTAAATGAATATTCTTAATAAGAATTAAGGATTCTCTTTTCTGAATTTTTTTTTTTTTTTGCAATTTGGCCTAAAACCAGATTTTTCTAACAAGTAAAAAAAATCATGTTTTCCTTTCACTCCGTTCCAGTGTTGGAACTGTTTATTAGCATGTTACTTCCTGATCACACTAATTGGCTGAACACAGAGAACAGTGTGGAACCAGATGCTGTTTACTCCCACTCTTCTGGGCCTCTGTCCCCATTGTCCTCACCTGGATTACTTGTAAAGCCAAGGCTCTTTGTCCCCCTCAGGATATACTTCTGCTGTAAGGATTCTTAGTCAGTGACACTGAAAAGTTGAGGAAACACAAGAGCAGAAAGGAATAATCAAGAGCAAGGCAGTGAAACCATGTGAATTTAAAATTCAAGAAATCAATCTCAAGTCCTCAAGGTGGCAAATTATGTCCTAATTTTAGTTGTGAATTCTATGCAAATTAACTTGCCACTTTCTCAAAACTATCAGTTTTTAATTAATCACTGATAAAACACAAAAATTTATCAAGACCAACTTTTCAGTACTTTTTCTTATACTGTCCAGTTAGGCTCTTGCCCACCCCCACAAAATTAATTTTGTGAGATATTAATAAAAATAGTTTCTTTCATTGGTTGCTGTTTTGAGGTATATTCTCTAGACCTCAGCTGTAGAACAAGTTAATTGTCACTGTAGGGATTGAAATAATTATAGTATCTTTCAGGGACCACTGTGTTACACTCAATATAAATATTTTTTTAATCCCTAAAGTATCTCTGTAAAGTCTTAAAAATCATTATTTTCAGAAGCAAGATCTCAGCTTTAGTATCTTGCCCAAAGACAAGTGGACAAAGACAACGGACAGAGCTAAAGTTAGTGCCTTTGACCTATCTGAACTCTCATCACCATATGTATGTCTTTAGAAAGAAAAATAGATGTTACCAATGCCATGCAGGATGCAAGGGAAGTAGCCAGTGAAATCCCACTGTAACAGTTCTGAAATCATGTTGTGAAAAATTCCCTGGGAAGCATAATAATATTGCACGTTCTTTATTATACCCACAGAGATTCCAAGAACCAAAATTTTTAACATGTATCTCAGAATTCTGTAGTAGATTTCCATTTTGAGAATCATTTTCTAAACCTTTTAAGAATAAAATTCTATCCATGCCTCCTCCCATCCATCCATCTATCCATCCGTATAAGTGTATATATAGAAGTTTCTGTGATTATTTTTTCTTGAAGGAGAAAAAATTGATTGCTCCTAACACATGATGGTTATATTTTTTATAGTTTTATGCCACTTCCTTTATTGTCTAAGATTCTTTTTCTTTCTACTTTCTTCCTCCCAAGAAAAGTAAAGGATCGGTTATACTTTCTTCAGATTAAGTCAAGAGATCTTTTATATTTGTAGTGCTGTCATTTTATGTATTGCTAACTTTTTTTCATTTTGATAGGACCAGCATTTAAGATTGATATCTATGAATGTTTTGAGGAACATTTCTTTTGATACTTTTAGTCATATACATTGATATTAATTAGGAGGCACAACTTATTTTAAGAGGTGGGCTATACTGGACTCAAACATAAAAGTAGGTATCCTTGAGAATTCATGTCTCTGAAATGATAATAGATTCGGGGGGAATAAGGGTAGAACACTTTTGTCATGAGACAAATTTTTAATTTACGAAATTAGATTTTCCATAAGCTGGTACATTTTTCATGGAAAAGAGCTGTTGATGACACTTACTAAACTGCTGCAACATTTTGCTAATTTAAAAAAGCTCTGCTTTAGATCGATTGTGACCTTATCAATAGGATGATCTCATTCATCTCCTTTGGAACCTCTTGTCACAGTGAGCAGTAATATCTCTGAGCTGCATCTCCTGTGATTGCAAAATTAACATTAAAGAGGGTCTCAGAATCAGTTTGTGGTAGAATGAATTAGTTTTGGTATCTTTCTTAGTTATTAGTTTTTAAATTGTGAAACATCTTTGTAATCATTCTTAGTTATTTTTTTAAAGAAATCACAAATTCATATTACTGATACTATCCTCTCTTATTTTTTCCTTAAGACTAAGAGCTATTTAGACAAGAGGGAAAATTATTTTGTGACATGTTTTGAATGTGATTCTTTTGCCCAGTACTTCTTCTTATTTAGTACATTAATTTTACTCATGCATATATTATTCTCTTTGTTGCAAACAATTTTCAAATATCAGGAAATTTAACAAGGGATGAAAAGAAGCTTTCTAGCATTTACTTTTCCTAAGAAACTGTTTTATAATAAAAAGAAGTTTTATATTCTTTATATAAAACTTTATATTCTTTATAACTTGTGAAAAGAGTCAGTTTTCAAAATGAATTACATATTCCATACTTGCACCTGTTTAAGGTGTGTCAGTAAATTAATGAATGTGAATGTCTTCTGTGGCTTTCAAAGTATAGCTCTGGTTTTAGTCATATTTTGTATCAGCAGAAATTGCACTATCTATTGTTCTTGAGCCTAATTTTATAGGTAATAATACAATGAGTTCATTTTCTTATAATTAACCTTCTTCCTTTTCTCTTCTGCTGTTCATGTTTTTTAATTTTGCCCAAACTATTTCAGCTTCCTAATAATAGCTTATTTCAATTTTCCTTCATTTCTAGTCATCTGTAATCAAAACCATTTTTTTCTCCATCTGCTATCTTTTCATTCATCTCTCCTTTAAAATGTGCTTCCTCTCCTGTAGACTCATGAATATGCCATAGTATGTCAACTTTCTTTGACTAATTATAAGGAGAAAAAGAATTTTCTACTTTGGAGATTGTCATTCACCCTGTGCACCAGCCTGAACGATTAAAATCAGCTGTCTTTGCCTATTAATGATTCTTCAGATTGGATGTAGGAAATTGAAATATGATCTTTTTTAGGACCTCTGCACTCTGTAACAGTGTTCTCTCCAACCTACAGGCTCATGGACTGATACATTTCATGATTCAGCCTAATTTCTAAATTGATATTTCCTAATGAGACAGCACTGGCCCCTTAAAGCCATTGCCATTTTAAATTACTTTTGTGTGATTCAAATGTGTTAGAAAAAAATGGTTATTTTAAATGGCCCATTTTGATGATGTATGTAATATTTGATAGTTATTTTATGTCCATACCCATCTTATTTTATGCATAATTATTATTTACCTTTTTTAGGAATATATTAACAAAAATGCTCTTCTAAGAGAAATGTTTTTTCATAACTAAGTTAATTTCTTTGTTTTTAATATTTTAAAGTGACAGAAATACTTAAAAGCATCTTCTTCATGTTTTGGAAGTTTGTTAGCTAGTAACAGCAAGTTACAAAGAAGCATGATGAAATATAATGAGAATTTATTTAATACATATCATATACAGTAGACCCTCAAATTATACCCAGCCTGACATAAGAAAACTTGGGTTAATTTGGTTAGTGGAAGATTCATCTGCCTCTTGTTATCTATAACATGAACCCAGGTAAACATCCAGATCTCAGTTATATTGACTTACAACCAGCCCTTGGGAACTATTGAGTTTGTAAGTCAAGGATCCACTTTATGTCAACTTTGTAGGTCTTATGATAAATAAAAATCAATTTAGAGTTTTGTCATTAGTGACTAAGTAAGATATATGATTACGTATTAAAATAATGATTAAAATAATGATGAAAGAGAAATCAATATAAATTATTTTGGAGGATTTCATTGAAGATCTGGTATTTGCATTTGTCTTTGAAAGAAGGAAATAATTTCAATATGTCATCCTTTCCAAAATCCTCTTATTGATTACATTTAGATAGTAAAAAAAGATTTAAAAGATAATTTTAAGATTTCACAGGAGGATAACCTTGAGAGATGTTGATGCTGAAGCTGATTTGAGACAAAAACTGAAAAAATATGGTTTGGGATATTGGAATAATGAATTCCAATAAAAGGGTAGGATATGAAAGACCAGGTGAGATTCCAGCCAGTATTGTATAAAAGAGAACTGGCTACTAGAGTTTTGGAGACCCATGTTCCCTTCCTGATGTCAACTAAATGGGTAAATTAGTCAAGTAACTTGATGGCATTTAGCTTCCATTTTCTAACATAAAGTAAGAGCCTAAAAATTCCTTACACATTCCATAAAGAAACATCTCAGAGTTTTCCATATGTAAGCAATTGTTGAACCCATGAAAGTACATCTGACCTCTGTGAGGGGGGTAGTATTTAGTGGGAGTAAAGGAAGAGGACCCAGCCTTAAGTAATATTGCAGTTTCTAATTGCCAGAAGACAGCGTAGACCACAGTTTCAAGGATGAGAAGTAACCAGCATGTGAAATGACAGAAAGCACAAGCAGAGTAAGCGAGAATGGCTGAAGTGACATTTTATGCCACCTTCCATCCTGTCTGCTCTTGTGTCTGCATTGGAGCAGTATTTCTCAGAATGGTGCAATCACAAGTCCCTATATACATGAATTTCATATAATTGTTTACATTGAATATTTATATATTATACTTCAAGAAATTTTTTTTGCTTTTATTGAGTTTATTGGTACATTCTAGGTATACAGTACAGTTACATTCATTACTGGGATCTTCTACCTTTACATGACAGGCCTTGGTTCTCATTTTTTTCCCTTGTCCCTGCCCTCCCTTCGCCCCCCTCTTCCCCTCCCCATTTACAAACACTTTATTTCCATTTTTTCATTTTCTCATATTTTTTTCTTTGCCCTTATTCCCTTTCCCCTACCCTTTCCACTTTCCCTACACCTTTAGCCCTTTTCTTCCTATTTCGCACTGTTAATTATCCCATTAGGATCTTGTGTACTATTATAGTTTTTCACACCAGAGAAACTATTCAGTATTTACACATGTGTGACTTATCTATTTCACTTAGGAGTATATCCTCAAAATGCATCCATTTTCCTATGGATCACTCTTATTTCTCAAATTTTATGGCTGAGTAGTATTCCATTTTATAGAAAAACCACATCTTCTTTATCCAGTTTCCAACTGATGGGCAAATGGGCTGTTTCCATGTTTTAGCTATTACAAACTGTGCTGCTATAAACATAGGTGCGCATATGTCACTGTCATATGATTCTTTTGCTTCAAGAAATTTAAATTAACTTCTTGACTATTCTAGGAAAAGCTGAACTTCTTTAGGCCAAATCACATTCACATACACAATATAATTTTCCCATAGTGTGTGAGTATTTTAATATACTATTTGTGCTATTTAAATAGTTCCAATAACCTTGCTTCCATCTCTGATTATCTGTTCTAAGTCTACATTTTAGAAACATGTTAGTACTTTAAAGAGAACTGCTAAAGACCTCCTTTGGTTATCTTAGTTGTCTGGTGATATATTAAAATATCACAATCACAGTTGTGAGCCCAAAATTTATATGTGTGTGTATACATGTACATTTAAATATATATAATATACATACATATTCAGAAAAACTAAAATTCCTTATAGTACTTTCTTTCCAACTTAACCCTTTAAAAAGAAGTGATTATGCTAAAATACTCATCATTTCTAATCATTTCTGTGCCCAGTCTATAATTAATAAGGTTAATCGTTAGAGATGATGCTGCAGTAGTTTCATTAATACTGGATACAGATATGGAAAATTGCCAACACCTAAAGTGTCCACTTTAATTTCAAGGGTCTTAGCAATATCAAAAAAATCAATTTTTGCTGATCAAAGGACATAAAATTATCGAAAATTATTATAGAGAATGCAAAGAGTAAATGCAAAAATGTTTGAAAGGAGCCATTAATTAATTTTTATGTCTCTATATTTGGCATATATGTTCATACTTATGTTATTTGTGGGGTTTTTTGGTATGTGTTTTTATACTTGTATGTTCTAAAAATCCAACTGATTTTTTCTTTTTCAAAACCAATTTTGTACAAGTTAAGGGTGTTTGCACTTAATAGACTGCTGTACAGAGAATGTTCATTGCTACAGTTGATCTATAAAATTTGCTGTCTTGGGCTTTTTATCTGTCTTTTCCATACTTTGTATTTCCTAGGCAGCTTTCATCATTACAATGTATTTGATGCAGTGAACTTCCAGTTTTAATACAACTATGTACTAAATAGTTTAATAACTGGTTTTCAGTTTTGCAAAGAGAAATTGCCACTTAAAGAGATAAAGTAAGTCACTTGGGACCACATAGGCTAGTAAACAGCAGAGCCAGAATTCCAAGCCTATTTGTTTAACTCTCTCATATACTGCCTATTATATATTGGCCATCTGCTCAGAGCACCATGCTCAGTGCTAGGAATGTAAAGATGAAAACAAAAACAAAGACTTTTTCCCTGCCCTCCCCTTATTCAGGTTACCCTTAGAAGCATGTTGCCTTGCCTGTGTGGCCCATGTGGCGGTACCTGACCAGTGCTTGCCAGCGTAGGTGCTTCTTCCCCATATCTAATGACTTCAGCTAAGCACTTATTCTGCCAGAATCTGCAGCCTGTCTTTCAGTGCCAGTGTGCCTCTTGCTGAAAGCAAGCTACATATTCATAAAATATTTTAATTATTTTGATATCACTAAATATTTTCCAAGTCTTTTGGCATTTTTCAGCAGAAGTATAGGAAATAAATATTGCATAAGACAGGACTTAAGCAGGGATATTACCTATATGCATTGAAAATATGTTTATTCAGTGTGAGTTAAAATTCTCAAGCACATTAAACCCAGCGCCTAAGCCAGTAATGAGACTGACTTTTTTCAGCACCCTATGACCCACTGTCTGGCCAGTCCATTATGACAACAGCAGAAGCAACTGTGCCCAGTGCATCACATGATGACAGCCTTTCCGATGTGTGCCTGCCATTTATTAGGACATTAGTGGCCAGCCATCCTCCAGATGTCTAACCGTGACTATCACACAAAGAAAACATTAGCTTTCTTGGATATAGCTATTATAATTCGAAAATTAGTTTTGCCTTCATGGCTGCATCACATTTGGAATCTCTCTTTGATGTTATTATTAGTTAGTGCTCATGGTGCTCATGATAACTGTCACACATTAATCACATCCATCATGTGATTCTTAATTTGCTCTATTATAACAAATGGATTTAGGCACAAACTTGCAATTACCTATTTTGAGGTTAATAGCAGATTTGGGGTTGTAATTGGTTCCCAAATATTCAATTTAGAGAAATTATTTCTTACCCTGCTCTAAAACATGTTCTAAATGATAAAATTGTATTTTTTAATACTATCACTGAAAAATTGTGCTACATAAGACCATATGAGACATTTGAGCATAGTGATACACCCAAAGTTTTTAACAAAACAATATTTGTATTTTCTGGGGGCTGTTCTGCTCTTTGCCATTAACTCATTACCCCATTCTTATAGGATCTCTAAAATATCTTATACATTTTCTTTTTATGAGAATGTTATATAGTGCTTATTTTCAAAATGTTGCCCATCTTAGTAACCTGTAATTAAATGGTTTTGATCTAATAGCAAGAAAGATAATTGTGAAGGTTGCAAAATATGTATTTCTTTTTATTTTTCTCTTGGGTCTTGTAAGTATTAGATATTTGAAATGACTGCAAATCCAAAATTATCTAAAAAATTCTCTTTCCAAATGAGCATAAGGGTCTTTGTTAGGTCCTCTCTAATTATAGTAACTTCTATCTTCTAAGTTTGCACAGATTAATGTATGCTACAACTCTCTTCCCTTATATATGAATTCTTGTACATCTCTAGTACTACTGGTACTTTATTCTATTAAAGAAAAATCTTCTCACAAATCTTAGTAACAAGAAATCATGGGCATATGGACTGTCAGTCAACATAGTAATTGCAGAAAGTTGTAAGAAATGGCAAGATGGAACTTAGAGGTGGGAAACATTGAGAGATCAGCTACTTTAGAAGTTCTGTAGCATGGAGCCTAAGAACTTAACTTGGGAGACAGTCAAACTGGATTTAAATCATATTTCAGCTACTTACTATGGGACAGTGAGCACATCACTTGTATCATTTTCCTTACTAGGAAAATTAGAGTATCTATCTTACAGAGTTTTAAGGATTAAATTAGTAATTCCAAAAAGCTCTTAGCACATTACTGAGTATTAACATTATTATTCTGACCATCTAGTCTGTGCTATCATCCACAAGGGAAATTCATTCCACATAGTTTAAAGGATGATCATTCAGCCTGTACTTAAAACTTTTTCCTTCAAAAAGTCACTGTTACTCTCTCAAGGGTTTTTGTCCCATTTTTTAAAATCATTCTAAGAATGAAAATCCAAGTTTTCTTCCTTGTGATTCTATAATTTGAATCCAGTCCTGTTCATTTAAGTATATGGTGTTTTGGCCAGAGATTTAGCTCAGTGGCACTGCACCTGCCTTGGAAGCACAAAGTCCTGAGTTCGATCCCTGCTACTGAAAAAAGATGATAGATAGATAGATAGATAGATAGATAGATAAATAGATAGATAGATAGATAGATAGATAGATAGTTTTGTTTAAAAAAAGCTTTTCACGTGTTTGAAATAGCTTACCCATCTACTCTTCCAACTCAATTCTTAAGGCTAATTACCCCCATTCCCTTAATTGTTCATGCATAGTATTATTTACAGGTCCTTTACCTTTTTACCTGTTCTAAATTGGATGTCTGTGTTAAAATATAGTACCCAGAATACACTAAGTATTATCTAACCAGGGTAACATACTGCATTTCTTGCTTCACTATTTTGCTTTTGTTTTTCACAGTACTGGTGATAGAACTTGTGGCCTTCTCACTCTGCTACATCCCTATCCCATTTTTAGTTTTTGTTTTGAGATGGGTTTGGTAAATTTCCCAGCTGGGCCTTGAACTTGTGATCCTTCTAGCATAGCCTTCAGAGTAGGTAGGTTTACAGACATATACATTCTAGCTTGTTTTAGATATTAGTAGTCTTGCCAGGCGTGGTGGCACACGCCTGTAATCCCAGCACTTGGGAGGCTGAGGCAGGAGAATTGCTGTGAGTTCGAAACCAACCTGGGCTACATGGTGAGTTCCAGGTCAGTCTCAACTACATAGTGAGACCCTGTCTCAAAAAACCAAACAAACAAACCAAACAAATAAAATAGATACTAGTAGTCTTGCTATCTAAGTTTGTTTAGACTTTCTGTACATATACATTGGTAGAAAGATAGTGTAGAGATCACTTATGCTCTTAGGTGCTTGCGGTGCACCTAAAATCCTTAAGATCTTTTCACACTAGCCATGAAAATGCCTTAAACCATTTTTAATACTATTGATATTTTAGCCCCAGTGCACGACTTTATATAGTTAAGTGCCTCCTTTGTTGACATAGTGATAAGAAAAAGATATAGATTGGGAGATGTTTTTTAGTAGTGCTCACTACTTTTGGAAGTGCCTATCTTAGTGTTATGCACAAAGTAAATGCTCTGACTATTAAATATTCAGGGTGTTAACACCCATTGAGTGCTTGTTATTTTTAGCACATTTTTCTTAGCTGTATTTTATAGCATAACATTTATTATATAAGGGGAGTTCCTGTAACTTTCTCAAGCTCACATAACTATTTCATGATGGAAAGCTGGGCAGGAATTGAACCTTACATATTTAGATGGTCATGGAAGGAGTGTGGATTTGATTTGAAAGCCACTTTTATGGCACTGAAGGGTGGCCCCACGGGAATGACAGACGGTTTATGGGTTAAAAACATGGCTGCAGCTGCTGTGTGGAGAGGAGATTGGAGATTAGCGAAAGAGCTCACAGGGAGGCTACCTGGAAGCTAAGAGATTAAGCAAGAAATGGCACCAACCAGAAGAGCAACAGAAAGGTTCATGTTTCAGGGTCTGTTCTGGAGTTTGAATCTGTAGCCTTTGGTGATTGACTGAATCTGTACATTCAGGAAGACGAGAGATTCCAAGTGACTCCAAGATTTCTAACTCAGTCACAGATGATAATTACAATGCAAAATATAAATTTGTTAAAAAGACATAATTACTTATATAATTGTAAGTTAGTGCTTAGAAAATAGCTAAATGAATAACCAAATGAATATATAATATATGTTAAATTTAAACTACTTAAAGAGTTTTATGTCTCTATTGCCTCATATTTTTAAGGAAAATTATATAGGGGTAATGCCTTTTTTAAATGTCTTTTTCTTTTTAACCATACTGCCTTGAGAGATTTTTCTCTCTCTAGAAGAAAATGCCTCTTCCCCCTGAGAAAGTTGGCAGGGAGCAATTCCCATTTGTTCCTTTATGTTTCCAAGGCTTTATAGTCTTTTCAGATATACTTCTATGAGATTAAATCATGGGTACATGTGTTTAAATACATCTGTTCTGCTCTAAGTATGTTTAAAATGTTTAAGCGCAAAAAGGACTAGAACTTGAAGGATGTAGGAGAGAATTTAGGGAAGGTCATAGAATTTTATCTCTGTAAGAAAACTTAGGGGTAATGTCTACTAAACTGCTTTAGTTAAGGAAATTAATGACCATAGGAGTTAATTCTTCATCCAGCAGAATCCTAGATACTCAGTCTGGGATTTGTCTTGCCTGCCATCATTTTTCTTCAAGCTGTCTTCTAAAATTTTCCTCTTTAGAAAGGATCTATAAAAGAAATCAAATTGTAATTTAAGGAAGTAGTAGCATCCACTTGAATGGTAGAAATGATCATATCAGAAAAGTATAGTATGTCAGTGAGAACTTCACATTTTAGCAATTGGTAGGTTATACCAGGAAGCAAAGAGGAGATAGGAGCTTAGAGTAGATACCTTAGTTAGAAACAACAACACACAATCAAGGTCAGCTAAACTGAAACAAAGATAAATGAAGTTCAGGAAGCACCCAAGGCATCAGAGTTGCCAAGGGGAGTAATAAGCATATTCTGCACACATCAAAGAAACCCAAGAACCTCACAACCCAGGCAACCCCTGCACCATGTCACCTGGCAGAATTTCAGACCCACAGGCAAAAAGGAATAAACTTCAGGCATTTCATCTTTAGAGCTAAAACCAAAGTCTTAGTACTCAAGAAATAGAGACTTTGAAAGTGCCACTCATAGAAATGCCAAGGCAGTTGCCATTGTACTCCTCCAGGCCCTATCAGGCATAATTTCCTGATCACTTCCTGACAAAGGCCAGGTAGGTGTGACAAGAAGCCAGATTTAGAGTTCATTGAGAGAACAAAGTTAGAAAAAACAATGTATTTTTCATAAGAGAGGATATCATAGGCACTTTTCTTTGTTAACTTAATAAGTTTTGAATAGGTTATACATTTATATAGTTCAAACTGAAAAAATGTGAAAAAGTGTATGGTGAAAAGCAACCCTCCCAATTCTGTCATGGGATCTGCCCAGTACCCATTACTGCTAACAGCTAAGCATTGCTCTTGTTTATCCTTGCATGAATTGTTTTGCATATCCAAGCCAAACAAATACAATATTGTTTCCTTTCATTTTTTTCTTTTTTTAAAAAAAAAGAAATGCTGTATTATGCACATTGTTAAACAACCTTACTGTTTTCTTTAAATCACCCAAAAGGCTTCCTCAATAGTCATGTCAAGTCCAAAACTGAAAGTACAGACTTTCTAGATAAATACTTGAGATTCAGGATTGAGATCAAAATTAAGAATGCTAGAATTTTGGACACTGATTAGAATAACTTTATCTAAATACATTCTTTTTCTGGAATTGTAAAGATGGGGTCCTGACCCTGTATCTGACAGTGTTAACAATAGACATTAACCATGCTGATTCTTTATTTGTAGATGAGATAGAGGTAAAATGCCATATTTTAAAGCAAATTCTAATTCTAAAAGTAATAGTATTGTATAGTAGTATAAAATCTGTTCTCAGCGATTGGAATAAGTCTGTCAGATTATCATAATAGAGGTACATATTATAGCAACTATCTCAAAAAAATATTTTTAAAGTGAGTGATGTTTAACTTGTGAAAATTTTAGGTATTCCAAAACTCAGTAAGTATGAGTTGGCATACAAACATCAATGCATCTTAGCTTTAAAAATAAATGCTGGCATTGCTTCTTGGCCTTTTGGCTAAGATCAAGTATAAAAAATACTTGCAAGGACAATTGAAGTCTCAATTATTTCCTCTTTCCTTCAAAAGTAACCACCCTTCTGATTTGGGGAATTATCATTTCCTTTTTCAGTATATTTGTGAACAGTATGTCCTTTCAGGTTCTGAAATTTTACATAAGTGATATGTCATTGTATACGTTCTTCCACATCTTCCTTTTTTGTTGTCTTTTTTATGGTCTTGAGATGTATCCACATTGATCCATATTGATGTATATGCTCCTAATTCATTTATTTTTGCCCTAATGTATTCCACTATTATGCATAAGAACTCAAACTTAAATTTTTCATCCTCCACTGATATGCATGGAGGTTGTTTTCTATTTTCATGTTACTAATAATGTTATAATGAAAATCCTTTTATGTATCTCCCTGTTTCTCGAAATAAACGTAGGCATGAATCTTCTTCCACTTACTAGATACTGCCAATTTTCCCACCAAAGTTAGTTTTGTTAATGTATACTCCCATCAGGTATAAGACTTTTCGTTGCACAGCATCCTTGGCAGTGCTCGGTATTGCTGGATATTTTGAAGTCTGCCAATCTGGTTGGTGTGAAATAGTATCACTTTATGGTTTTAATTTATATTTAGTTAATTTCTGATAAGTTGGAGCTTTTTAGATATGTTTATTAAATGTTCAACTTTCACTGTATTTTAGATTGCCAGTGTATATATTTCTATTTAAAAGATTGCTTCTTTCCTATTGATTCATGGTTATTCTTAGGACGCTAATCTCGTGTCAGTTATATGCTTTGTAAGTATTTTCTCTAAATCTAGGGCTTTGCTTTTATTCTTTATGCTGTGTTCATGAACAGATTTTTCATTTTAATGTAATTGAAGCTATCTCTGTTTTTGTTTTGTTCCTTGTATTTTGCCTTTTGAAACCTTTGTCCAAAGTATATATAGATGACTTTCTCTTCAAATTTTATTTTGCATTGTATTAGGTCTTTTATCCACATGTATCCAGTAGCCTATTTAGAAATGTGAATACCTGCTTATTGAGTACTCCATTCTTTTTGTTGTTGTTGACAGCTCTCCAGGCCCTTTCTTCTTTTTTTAATTAATTTTATTTGTTACATTTAAGTTATACAATGTAATGACTTTCATCTTTGGAAATTCTTTTTCAGTGTCAGTTTAGTTGAATGAGCAAAAAAAAAAAAGACATTCTGGATCATGTATCATTCCTGTCAAAGTTAATAGCCTAACCAAAAAGTGCATATCTGTTTCAAGATAGCTGTTGTTTTCCAAAATATTTTAAATTTTCCCTTTTAAAAATTATATTCAAAGCCTGCTATGTTATTTAACTACTACTATCATTCCTGAATGTTTTCTGTTAAGGGCAGATTTGATTTTTGGAAAGGATTAAAGCTCTTTTAGAATATATTTGCTGGTGAAATTAAAGAATAACTTTTGGGTTAATTTGAAAAGATATAGCTGCAAACTGTTAAGATAGGTTTTCTTTTAAAGTGTAAATTATGTTCAGAATGAACATTGTCATTCTGAAGGCAGGAACATAGGAGAAATTCTAAAACTACTTTGAAATAGCATAGTTTTAGTTGACATAAGGGCATAAAGCCTCCATTATATTCATTTGGAAATTAAATATAAAGGCAGGTTCTTATGACTCTTAACAGAGCAACCAAATGTGTAAATAAATTATTGAAATTCTGACAAAATAGACAAATGTCTGAAACATATGGTAAGAGGGTATGGATGAAGGATCTGACTTTGGAGGAAGTTAAGGAAGACTATATGGTGACACCTTTTGAACTGAATGTAGGAGGGCAAATAGAAATTCATCATATGAAGGGCATATTATACAAACACACAGGGTAGGCAAATGCACTAAATGTCTAAGTTGCCATCAATATGTAAAGCATGCTCAAAATCGGGAGATTTATTTAGTATTATAAGAAGTGCTATATTTGGCAACCATAGTTTGGTCTCTTACCACCAAATGTGACTACCAAAGAAATTTTCAGCATGAAAGCACCATGATGAGATTTATATTTTTCAATCAGAATTATCTTGACAATAGAAAGATTGACAAAGAAAGGCAGATAGTACATTTTTTTAAATATTAAGAGCTAAGCACTCTCCTAGGTCACTATAATACAAAAGCAGCCATATATAAATACATAAATGACCAGGGGATTTTTTGCTCTGATTAAACTTGGATAGCAAAAGCAACAGACTGCTTTGACCCTCCACCAAAATTTACCAACTATTGCAGTAGATTGAAGATGCATTAGAGATTGGAAGGTTAACTAGAATGATTGCATTGCCTTAGAAGGAAAAAGATGGGGCTCCAAACCAGACCTGTGAAAATAGGGGCAAAGACAAAGTGATAACTGAGGACAGTGTTGCAGGAGTAAAGTTGACAACACTGCTTGAGAAGGGGTGGCATGCTTATGGTGAAGAGAAGAGAATGCAAGCGGTGCAAAGGGTGGTTGGCTTTAATGAAGGTAGTAAAGAAGGAAGAAATGTATGCAGTTTTTTGGCGGGGGGCAGGTTGGCATGATGGAAAGGGGCTTAGTGAGGGGCCTATGAGAACAGAATATAATTCACTTTTGGCCTGCTTAATTGAAAGGGTAAATAGGAAAATTGACATTATTTAATTTATGGCTCTAAACCTTAGGAGAGTCTAAGTCTCAAAATATGTAATTGATTGAAGCCCACATGATACAGAAAACATCAATTAGAAAGAACATTGTACATTAGGAGACAATCAGTGACATACCCACCTACATGTAAATGATGTTAAAGAAAAGAAAAGCTACCAAGAAAATGTGAATGCCCATGGAAGTGCTCAAAACCCACAACTTAAAGGTGAAAAGGTTTAATTTGGCTCACAGTTTCAGTTCATCCTTGTCTAGGTCCAAGGAAAAAATACAATGACAAAAGGGCACCGCCCCACAAACTGTTATGTTCATAGTGGCCTGGATGAGACATAGCACAAAGGAACAGTGCTAGAAAGGAGGCCGTGCTTCCATGACCCACCCAGATACACCCTAAAGTGTTCTCCACCAATCTCCTGGGCAGATCCCAAAGTCAATCAAGTTGATACTCCTTAACTCCCACAGTTGTCATCAGTAGTTTGTAGATAAGAATTTGCAGGTCAAGTCTGGTGACTGGAGAAGACCCTTTGATTATAGCAGAGATAAATACAAATTTCCAAAAAAGGCTTTGGGACCTGCCTCTGAGGAGTCTTGAATGTAATGGTCTCCTTTCTCCTCTGCGCTGAACTCTTAAGAGGACAAAGTTTTGGTTTTTCTTAGGGCTTTTGTAATTTGAGAGACTAAAGTAGTGGAAAAGGGTCAAGTGAGTGAATGGTAGGCACTCTGAGGACAATCCTGAGGCTCAGTAGATTTGTTGGGTTGCCCGTGTCCAGACTTGAATACCTTCATCCCTGTTCCATGCACTTCACAGGAACTTCTGTGCGCCTGGCCTTCCATAGACAGTTACCATTATAGCACCTTTGAGGTGGCAGTGGACTCTGTCATATGCAGCTGAGTCCATGACCGTTTGAAAGCTAACAGTCAGAACTGTCAAGGCCAGTGGTTCAACAACTTCAGTCATGACAGTCACTGAATGAAGTCCACAAATTCTGTCTCTTTGTCTTCCAAAAGCTGAAATAATCTAGCTGTAATCTGTCACATGAGCTCTTTTGGGAAAGGGAACTGCATAAGATCCTGCATTAAGTTCCTTTTGAATTCTTTAGTCCTCTGGATGCTGAAAGGTTTTTCTTATCTTTTGAAATGTGAGTGCTAACTTGAAGTCAGTAAAGAGTTTCTCTTTCTATATCTCTAACGTAAGATCAAGATTATATCCGTCCTCAGCCACCAAGTCTTGAGTTAATGGAACTAAAACACTCTGGGAAAGCATCCGAAGCCTATTTATGTTTCTAAGTCTTAAAATTTGCATTAGAACTTTTACATTAGCTAAGGTGTCCATAAAAGTACATACTTCTAGATGGGTCCCCAGAGGCTTCACATCAGAACAAACAGTGGAGCATCCATGATTCCACCCAAGGGCCGGAATAACTTTCACGCCTGCGGATACTTCTATTATATAACTCAGCTGGTATCCTGTGGTTGTCATTGGTAGAGTTTAGCTACAATTTTAGAATAATGTAAAGACACCATTGATTTTTAACTAATGTCATTCAAGATGCATTGATAGGGACTCCTGGAGTCTTTAGGATGAGTGGCTTTTTTTGTCACCCCATCAAATGCCATGGTTTTTCCACATTGTTTCTTCCCCTAGATCTCTGCATTCTGGCACACATCTTGCCAGCAAACTCTTATCTTTGTCATATAATCACAAGCAAAGTACTTTTTATTTTTATTTAAACAATAATTTTGATGCATAGTTTAAAATCTTACATGAAATTTTCTGTCAGTAGTTTTGTTGTTTATGTGGGAAATATTTAATAAAGTACATTTTTCTTTCGTAAATTAGATATTAGAAGCTGTGTCGCTTAGCCTACACTGCATATATAAATCAAACATTTAAATATGCTGATGCCCAAGTCCTCCCTTAGATTAATTGAGTAAAAGTCTCTGAGGTTAGAATTGGATTTGTCAAGATACAAAGGGGAAGTAGAAGTAGGAGGGGTAGGGGAAAGGAAATAATAAAATGGAATAACATGAGAAAAGAAAAAACATGAAACAAAGTTTTTATAAACAGGGAGGGGTGGAGGGGTTGTTGGGAGGGCAGGGGAATGGGAGAAAAATAAGCATAAAGAGATATTATGTAAAAATACAGATCTCCAATGAGGAATGTCATTATATTGTATACCTAAAATGTACCAATAAAATTAATTTA
>NW_022900915.1:23079831-23106563 GCF_012274545.1 Fukomys damarensis
TGATATTAATATTAATATATATTTAAATGTGTTTTTAAAAAATTATGTTTCTCCCGAGTTCAATCCCCAGTACAAAAAAAAAAAAGGAATTGAAAAAATTGTGTTTCTCATATTTGTCTCTTTTTTTAGTATGTATGTATGTATGTATGTTTCTATGTTTTTATAAATATTTACTAAATGCCTACTATACTCCCAGGCACTACCTTAGTACTGTACATATAAAAATGAAAAACACCAAATTGATACATCTTTTCATCAATAGACAAAAAAGACTATTACCAAAAAGGAACAGATAATAGCACAAAACTTTCTTTTCAGTGAACTAAAAGAAACTATTAGTATAAATGAAACAAATTAGCATATATATTGAAATACTTTTGAAACAACAGAATAGAGAATTGGGGAAATATTTGAACTTCCTATTTTTCTATCTTCTATTTTGCTCTTTATTTATATGTATTTATATCTTGAGTTTCTCATATAAGCAAAACATGCAGTATTTAAGCTTATGTATCTAAAAATTACCCAGATTACTCTCATATGCAAGCAGGCTTGAGAACCTCTGCTTTTAAAATAACCAATCGTGTGTTTCCCCAGTCCAAAGCCTTTTCTCCACAGAAAACAGCCTCCTTTGCAAGATATTTAATGTCCTTCCCAGAATGATTCCACTACTGTTTCAGACAAGTTCATGCCATTTTGCTGAATATACCCGCCCTCAGACTACATGCTCTCAAACACTTCTAAGTCCCATCTCCATATGTCAACACATACTTTGAGGAAGAGACCCTATCCTTGCTCAATAAAAGCTTTTCTTTTCTAAATATTACCATCACTACCTTATTTAAATCCTCTCTGGTTCTCCCACACAGTGTTCACTTTTCTCTGTACCTTACACCCTTATAATTTTGTGTATGATCTGTGTCTCATATACTTGAACTTATCTTTATATCCCTTTCTTTTAAAAAAAACTGAGTTACTTAAAGGCTTGGGTCCATGTCTTGCCATCCTTTGTATTATTTTATAGTACCTAAAACATGAGTGTTCAACATTTGAATAAATAAAATTTATTTTGAAAATTCATTATATGGGAGCAGAAATGTGAGTTCTAAGGTCAGCTGGGTTTCAATGACAACTCTGCCATTTTACTAACATTGTGACCTTAAATAAGTTGTTTAATGCTTCTAAGCCTCAGTTTCCTTACCAATCAAGTGAAAATGATGCTATTGCCTACTTCAGAGGCTTGTGAGAATTAAAGAATATACTGTTCATAAAGTAGCTAATATATTACCTAATGCATACTGTGCAGTACATAAATATTTGCTGCTATCATTCATATTACCTTCTAATTGATTTTTATCTGGATGGAGCTATAAGTATTATCTGTAATAAGGATGGAGCATGAATATGTAAAATATAGTCAGTAAAGTTTTGATCAATCTGGTGATCTGATAGATTAGTATAGCCTTCCTGCCTTTCTCTTCCAGAATTTTTTTTCTTTGTACCAGGGATTGAACTGAGGACCTTGTGCTTGCAAGGCAGGTACAGTAGCCCTGAGCTAGATATCTGGTCCTCTCTTCTAGGATCTTATTGGTTGACATTGAAGTTCACATGGGAATCACAGTAGATTTTGAAAGACAAGGAATTCTGACTTTGAAAGAATATTCTATCACAGGAAAGTGAAGATGCTTATGATATATGAAAATAATTATTCTGTATAATTTTATATGATCAGTAATAGGAAATACTGGATATTCAATGATCCCTCCAAAGTCTCACATGAAATAATGAGAATCTACAGAAAGTAGAGGACTCTGAATTTCCTACTGTAATAAATAAAATAAATTTTAAAGTAGATATACACTAATACTTTATGGCTAGAGTCACCCACCCATCCAGAGCAACTTGTTGCAGCTATATCAGCATGGTCCCTGGTCCATGGGTGATTCTGCGGAGTTTCTGGTCATTATAAGCACAAGAAAGAAGATTGAGAAAGAAGACAAAGCAAGCAGAATCAGATCATTTACTTTTTCATGTTGCCTACTCTTACAAGCATTATACTGTCAGGTATCTATAAAATCACTCTTACAATGACTAATAATTATAAAATAATGTAGCTATATGCATTATTACTACATTTTGACCTACATATCAAAAAATGACAAATTAGGGTGTAGCACAGTTTTACAGTTGTTCTAGCATGTTGATGTTAGCCCCTAACCCTGCAAAAAAGAAAAAAAAAAAGGCACATCCTGTAGCATAACACCTATCCTGTCACATATACTCAGTAACTATAAACTGTTACTGATATCAGAGGAGGAGGATGATTATTGATTATCTATAACCCATTCATCAGTAAGAGAAAACCTACTTCCGGAGTGTATTTAAAAACATTGGTTGGGATGACGCACTAAAATTTGTGTTAAATTCTGTTTGACCTAATTGCAAGTAATAATGCTATCTTGGTATTTGAACTTGAGAATTTCAGCATCATAAAAAATCAGTTTTTAGGTCCTAGAAATACAATACTAATAATTGAGATTATATTCAATTGACTTTAAAAATTATTTTCATATTTAATGTATATAAATATTTTTGAAATCATAGATGCAATAATGACCACAAGATAAAGAAGGACCATTATATTTAGGTATAAAACTGAAACATATGGCTATTTCTAGAAGATATGTTTATGGTAATATAACATATGCAAAGCATATGGAGGAAGTCAGGTTGGAAGCCCTCTGGAGATTAGACTAATATATCACCACTAAGTAGATGTAAATTGCAGTACCTTAATAACCTACTATCTCCCTTAGCTTTTCAATAGCAAAAGTAAAGATATTTTTAAAGGTAAAAATCATTTAGACATGTATTTACATAGAATTTATTTATTTTTATCCTAAGTATTTAAAGATCATGCTACTGGTTGTGACTGCCATTTCTGAAGACTGATGTAGTTAAAACACAGATAAGTGATTAATAACCCTTTTCATCCTAGATACATAGAAATTAATGAGTTTGATGCCTAGAGTCCTGTTTTTGCACATAGTTTTCCTCAGTGTGAGCTGCCCCACTTCTTGAGTACTGATAAGCAGGTTGATCTCAGCTTCTGTGTTTTTCAAAGATTTTTTTTTTTTTTTTTTTTTTTTTAGTAGCTTGTCTGTATCATTTTGAATGGTACTTCACTAGATTTTTTAAAAGCATTTCTGACACTCATCCGGCTTACGTTAATGCCATTTCAGGTCACCATAAAGCAGTTGTTTTCATGTCTAATCGGCAGGCTTGCATAATCCACAAGAAGTCTGTTGTCAAGTGCATTTCTGCAAGCTGGTAAATTTGCTGCATTCTGGGATTGTGTTGTTTGTGCTCTTCTCATTGTTTACTGCTATCTAAAACATTACTGCCATACGATGCTGATGAAATTCTGCAGATAATCAGATGTGATCAGTTCAGGTCTCTAGCCATGTACTAGAAGGTTGGACATTTGTCACTTTGATCTTGACCTTGTTGCTACAGTGTGTGCACACCCTGTCTGTGGACTCAAAGGTCATGCTGGCCTTCTAGATTTGATTTTCTATTCTGTCAGTCAGCACATCATTAAGCAGAGTGCTGCCAGTGACCCCTGTAATCTCAATATTGCCAGTGAGAAGTGTGTAGGGTTCTGCTGGTGGGGGCAACTATTTGATGTCCTGCTGTAATTCAGTTCTCTGTGTATTTATTGCACACTTGATATTTGCCAAAAATACACAAGATGCCACAAAATTCAAAGAAATAAGTCACAATTTCTATCTTCAAGGAGCTTATAGTATTATTGTGTGATGATAAAAGCCCATCTCCTGATTAGAAGAAATAGACAGTAAGTGCCATTGGAGCTCAGAGGAAGCTTATCAATATTCGACCACTGGAATTACTCTACAAAAGGTTTGTAATCATGGCCTGTTTTTCTATGTGTGCATTGTAGACACTCCCACGTCAGCCTACAGCAGCAGCACTTGAATGAGTCTCACAGGCTTTTAATCATATTCAGTTCTGTTAAGTGGAGTTTCCCAGAGGTCTAAAACTCAGTCTAACACAGGCTTCAGAATCCTTTATTCTACTCTCAGAGAATCGCTACACACAATAGATTGAATAAGATTGGACTGATTTGTATCCCCGCTTCACCAACTGGTGACTGAGCACCTCAGTCTGTTGATGCTCAGATGACTATTGGATGTTTCACATATATTGTATAATCAGTTTTTGTCACTAATTCACAAACTTTTATAATTATATATGAGACTAGGGATTTTGCTTAATAGTAAAGCTTACTCACTACACAAATATATACTTGCATTTTTATTAATTTAAGAAATATTTTCTTTTGCTAACACTGGTTATTTTTTTTTCTCATATATGTACAGACCCATAGTTACTTTTAGGGATGAATTGTTTAATTTTTAGGTTTTTGTATTACTAGTTAAACTCCTCTTAGACTGCTTCTGCTAATACACAAATCAATAGAAAAAATAAAGGCTAATCATCTTGTTTCTGTTGTAATTTATAACCTGAAGAGTTACGCATTGCAAATATTTAGCAAAGTAGTCTTGCCATCCAGCCTTGTATTTACACATGGGATTTACTGATGCAATGTTAGGTCAAAAGTCAATATAAAACAGGAATGGAGGTTCTGATGTCTCAGCCTTTGGAAATCTTTTCAGAAAATTGCACAAGCAGATCACTGCACTGTGAAAATAACGGGCTGCTTAGCACATCTCCAGTTTTCACCTACATAGGGGTCTTTGTGTAACATATCAGTCATTCTTCCAAGGTATTGTCATCAGTAGTTTGAAATTCAAAAAAAAGTAGGACAAAAGAATACTCGTTAGATCTGCCAAAGTAGAAGGTGACAAAAGAGGAAGAGGAAAAGTTAGCCAGAAGGCAAAAGAAAAGTGGCAAACTTAAGAAGATTCTCAGCCTTTGGGAATCATTTTAGAAGAAATAAATATTGAATTAACCGACTTACAAGCTTCTTTGACCTCATTCAACAACAGGTTGAATAATCTTGCCATATAAAACATAAAACTAAAGAGAAAATTGATACTCTGATTTTTTTGGCCATTAAGAACTTTAAAGATTTAATAGTGTAAAATAGACGGCTGTATAAACATTAAAGATATGCAGTACCTTAATGAGAGATTATTAAATCCTGCCTTTGAAAATCAAGTTAATTTCTAATCTCATCCAATATTGTAATTGAATACAAAATAAAAATAAATCATCAATGCAATCGGAAAATGGTTACCATAGTAACAGTATAACATAAACAAATAAGATTTCTTCAAAGCAGATGGCATACAGCAAAGTGGCCAGTATGAACCACAGTATTATTAATATATGGGTGTTGACAATACAACTGTTACGAGTTGAAAAAAGAACTTCCAATTAAGTTTTTCTGCATGCTTGACCCTTAAAGCCCCACTCACATTCTCCAGGATTTCTTGAGCTTGCAAACTGTTCTCTAATTGATTAGCAGGTGGCCTGCAATTCTCTGCCTTCCTCACCATCCTCTCAGGTTGCTATAGTAATACAACCCCAACTTACCCTCTATTACTTGCCTGTTCTGTCTTATTTGTAGAAAGAGATCATGTGAACCTACCGGACAAACTAGTGCTGGCATTTCTATTTAGATGTGCTACCTAACATTGCTGTTTGCCTTAGTGAATACAACATGCCCTTTATGCCATTTTATGTATTTCATCTTACAAAACTGTCAAAGAAAAAAATGACTAAATTCTATTTGATATACCACTTTACTTTATCATTACTACTAAAGTACCAGAATGTTAAATGTTTTTAAGACAAACATGAATGCATGATCACCTTTCTTAAAGATTCCTGAGCATCACTATGAAATGTCTTCTGTTACCACTGACTCCACTCTTTAAAAAATGTTAAACACAGTAGTTTTGAGATGAAGCACACACCCATATACCTAAATACCTCTTTTTGTTATTCTAGAAAAGCTAAGGCAAATCAATAATATTTATGTGCCTTTGCTGTACTGTCTTGCCAATGTGAAAAGGCTAGCAGTCCTTTTCAAATCATTTCCTAAGAAATATTTATTCTCTAAGTCTACTGTTCACACAGAAAAACCAGTGAGTGCAATCTAAGCAAACTTTGCATCTTCAATAAAGAAACAGATACTTAATACATAAAGATACCACTTTTTATAAATAAAGGAAACCAAAACAGGTTATCATATTTGATCCTTCTGACCATCCCTTTCTTTAGACAAATAGCAGCAAAGCCCTCCTTAGAACAACTTATTTCACAGACTACCTGATATGAAGTTCACATTATCAGAACACTGGGGCCAGGGATTTAGCTCAGAGGCTCTGGTGCCTGCCTCGCAAGCCCAGGGACCTGAGTTCAATCCCTTGTACCAAACAAACAAACAAACAAACATTATCAGAACACTGATATTTCAAATTATAAGAGTACTAGAGTACTATGTTTGGGGCCAACATTTGACATCTGCATTTTTAATGATTTGTATACTTTATAGAATACATTAATACACATGACATAATTTGTGCAAATAGGACAGTAGTTCAAAATAAATTACCATACTTTTATAAGAAATATTAAGAAATTTCACCTCTTAGGATCTCCTGAAGTCAAGAGATTGTCTGAAAAGCAGCCATAGCAGTTGGGATTTCTCTTCATCTCGCCCAACAAAGATCTCATAACGAGAGCTAGTCTGTTAAATATAATGCCCAGTGAAAGAATCAGAAGAAAATGAAATTAAGAAAACAAAAGAGGGAAAAAACAGACTTTAAAAGTGGGGGTGTGCTGCTAGTTTCAAACACAAAAGACACGCTTGGTGGGTTATACCACTTCAACAAAGGTTCCAGGCTTGAATGAACTTTTCAATAATTGTATTATAAGCTTAGTAATTTCAGTTACAGTATCATGTCTGCTTGTTCTGTCATATTCTTTTGAAATCAAAGAAGATTCATTTAATATATTGAGTGACAGTGAAAAATTATTTTTAAGTGAAATGTTTCTCTTTGATTTGGAATGAAATAAATGTAGTTAAATAGGTCATTTTTGAGATGGCATTTTTGTTCAACCTTTATTTATTTATTTATTTATTTTAACCAGGGATCGAACTTGGGTCCCTTTGCTTGTGAGGCAGGCAACAGAACCACTGAGCTAAATCCCAGGCCCCTTCACTTTTAGATTAGTATTATTTTATAATGAAAACAATTCTCTTCCCAATACCTAGATTTGTCATGGAAAGTAGGAGAGGTAAAACAAATCTGAGTCAAATATAAAAAAAAAACATTTCAGGTATACAAAAGACAGTTTTTCAGATCTCCTAGTGTAGCACCTGTGATGTCTAAAGAGGTAAGACTAATGGTCTCTTTCCATTTGAGAGGAGCCAAAATGGTTTTCTTACTTTAGGAGTTTAGACTGATTTTTTCATATATATTTTATGTATGAAGCTAACAATTAAGAACATGAGGGCAGGGACAAGGGGAAAAAATGAGAACCAAGACATGTCATGTAGAAGTACAAGATCCCAACAATGGATGTAACTGTACTGTATCCCTAAAATGTACCAATAAACTCAATTAAAGTTGGGAAAAAAAAAAAAAGAACATGAGTTGCTATCCTTTCCTTCTCTCACTGAATCTCCATCTTTTTTTTTCTTTTGAGATTGCTGAATGAAAATAAATGTAATAAGCAAAATCAAACAGGGAAAATGCACTCTGAAATCACAGATTCTTCATTTTTAACACTACTAAAAGAAGAATACAAAGTTCAGATGAAAATTCACACAAAGTGAAAGAAAGATGATAATGACGAACAATTTACAAGGCACTTTACCACAGATTATAGCTCATCCTCAAAATAATCCTGTAAATTTTGTATTATACTATATCTTAACTAAGAAAAGTAAGTACAAAAAAATGGTTTGGCCTAGACAACATGGCTAGACCTCATATTTGTTATCTCCTGATATTAAATCGTCTCCTTTCTTTACTGCTGTTTCTTCCTGTCTTCTGATACCATTCTGTTTTACCTTGTTAAACTATTATGTCTTTTTTCCGCTTTTGTTACAACCATCACCTATATTTAGTTCCTAGATTTTCTGTTTTATATCTACAATCAAAATTGAACTAGACATATTGTATATTCCTTAGCAGCCACATTGCTTTTGGCAGTGATAGATTTTTCACTCTTGAAAGTAATTTAGATTCTAAACATGATTTTATATAGTTTATATTTTTTTCCTCCTCTGTTATTCTCTCCAGCTTCTCTTTAAATTTAGTTTACCAGAAAACTTTTACTTTTAAGTAAACTGTTTTCAATTCTAATTTTTTGAGATTGCCTTTGATTCTTAAACAGTTTTTCACTGTATGCTAAGAAGAAAAGAGACTATCTAGTTTGGTAATCTGAAATATTATCGTACTGGGGGTCAAACTTGGGCCCTTACTCATGTGAGGCAGGTGCCAGAACCACTGAGCTATATCCCCAATCCCTATTAAGTATATTTTTGGAGTAAGAGTTTATTGGACAATGATCACCACTTTAATTCGGACAACAATAAAATCACAACTAGACTGAGGTATAAAGAGCACTTTTCTCTTCTTCACAGTCATTCCACTTGCTGCCAGTCACATAGAGGTCATTAAAGTATCTAACTTCCGTGCTTGCTTTGGCAGCATATTAACTGGAATTGGAATGATACAGAGAAGATTAGCATGGCCCCTGTGCAAGGGTGATGTGCAATTCGTGAAGCTTTCCATATTTTTTAAAAAATCTAACTTCCTTATATTCACAGAAAGTTTTAAATGTGTATTCCCCAAATGTAATCCCTTTAAAGAAAAAGCAGTACTGGTATTAAAAGTGGTATTAAAAGCAGTATTACTCAAAAATACGAGTGAGAATCTTTAGATGTCTCCTAAAGTTATAAAATAAACTTTCAAGCTACACATACATTTCACTCAGCAAAAATTTATTGATGCCTGTGAAATATCACATAATATGCAGAGTACTAAAGAGAAACATTTAAAAGAGTTAGAATCCTACCAAGAGTGTATCTTCTATCAGCATCCAAATGATCTGTGGAACTTGTTAATAATGGAGATTTCTAAACCATACCCCAGACCTACTGAATCATAATCTACAGGTAAGATACAGGAATCCACACTTTTAATAATGAGACTCATTAATTGGTAAGACATTTCTATATCAAAAAGAAAGACAAAATTACAATTTTGAATGGTTATTCTAATAGAATTAACATCAATGATGTAAATTTGTTTTCCACAAGTGTGAACATGTGGCTCTGTCATCTACAGTGAGCACAAAGACAAATATCTAGATTTCTATGTCTGTAAGTTTAAACAAAATAAATATTCTAAAGATTCAATTTTGAATTATGAGTATCAGAGTGAAGTTATGTTTGCAAAGAGTAGGAATAGATCTGAACTGTGAATATGTCTATATAAATTATTCAATTAAAAAGAATGCTTTAACATGAACAACAAAAAAATGAAAAAGAGATCCTGGCATCTTTGATATTTTATGGCAATAGCAACATTAAGTGGCTCCATTGGAGGCCAGCACAGATAGTCAGTTCAGTGTATAAGTGGATGAAACTCAGACATATCCATCATTTGGATTTGCTCTTCTGCTCAGTTCAACCAGTTCTGGTCAGCTTGGCCAAAAGTAGTAATTCACGTTGCCTATTATGGTTGTATACATAGCCCCAAGGAAAATTGTTCTATTTACTCTTTACTCGGCACTATAAAATGTTAAGTAGAGCTAAATTTCGAAAGGTACTTGAAAAATCAATAGAAAATGTCAAGACAGGAAATATTGACCAACTAGTGTAAATAAAACTTTTCCAGAAATTAAATGTAACTTTCCAATATTTATTATTAAAAGGCAATCACTGTAAATCAGTCATGTCAAAAAATTTGCATACAGTGATGACAGTCTGTACTGTAGGTCATAATTCTATATACATTATAAATAAATAGATAACACGATGAAGTAAAATCTAAAATATATTCAGGATGCTGCTTTATCTACTGTGTATAATGTTTCTTTTTGGGAAGTCTTTAGGCACTGTTCTGGTCATTGAGGCTGCTGCTAGAATAAATACACAATATCTCTTACCACTTGAGGTTTGCATACTAGTTAGAGAAACGATCCATAAAACATGAACAAATCAAGTAATAATGGAATTTACAGGATTAAGGGAATTTATAAGCTTCTGTGACAGAAAAGAACAGGCTCAGGATCAAACTTTACATAGACTTATCAGGGGCTTCCCTTAGAAGGAAATATCTAAGTCCATAACTGAAAGATGAAAAACAGACAGCCCACAAGGTCTGGGTAGAGGAACTGTGGGAATGACAGCCACAAAGGCCTGGCAGAGGGAGAGAATCTGGTGAGGAAGAAATTGTTGGAAGGCTGATACAACCCGAGTAGTAAGGATTGGATATTTGGACTGGGACATATCTTAAATAGGCCATGGTAATGGAATTGGCTTTTATTCTGGATCAGTGGGAAACTGTTGAAGGGTGTTATGCAAAGAGTTGTGATCAGAAATACTTTTTTACCGTTTTACTGAAACTGCTGTGTATAGAAAGGATGGGGATATAATGAGGAGCATTTGGGATTGTTTTCTGTGTCCAGGGGTGATATGGTGGTGACCTTGGAGATGGACAAAAGCAATGAAAAAGTTTATTTTGGAAGTAGAATAAAGAAATTATGCTGATAATTACATGTCCTTTGGGAATTTACGTGGAGTGGTTAAGAGAATTATTTTAGAGTAAACATAAAATGTGTAAATCCAGGTGTTGTGGGTATAGAAATATAGGGAATAGAGATTTTGTAGCTGTTAACTCCCACCTTAGCTTCTGTCCTCATTGAAGTCATCTTCACAGAAACATTTACCTTTATATGTACATGTGGGCAATCAAATCACTCTCCTTCTCATAGAAATCAGTAAGCATTGTAGTTTCCTATAGTTACATCGACAAGTTTTTCTTGAAACTGTTATGTTTCATAGGTAACTGACTCCACTCCTATTTTGCCTTTATGTCACTCACATTTTCAATAAATCAGCATTTCAGATTGAGAGTAAAAGCCAAGAAAATCTGCTGAAGCTTTTAGGAACTTTAAATATCAGATACTTTTTATATACATATATACTTAAAATATTACCATTGTTACTATTACACACTGTACATATCCTTATCATTGGCACTATTACACACTGTACACACCCTTTCATAGGTAAGCATTGCTTTTATAATTTCATATGTTTTCCACTAAGTAGTAGTAAAAGTAATTTTAGAACGTTTAAGATAATTTATCAGACTTAATACTACCAAACAAATGTGGTTCATTTTAAATAATGAGACTAGAGGAGGAAAAGAAGCATCAGGAAAAATAGGAAACCACAGAATAATTAGATTTATGCTTTCAAAAGCACTTGGCTCCCTGCCCTCCACTCCACCCTTAAGGAAATAAAAGGACAAGCCATTTAGAAATGAATTCTTCTAAGACTTTCCCTATTGTGTCTATTTAGTCTTTACCGTTTTCAATATTGACAGTGAGTTTCTTTTCACCACCAACGTGGCCAGTTCCTTTGAGGTAGAGAAAGATTTCACCTTTTATTGCCTTGTGTTATTTCCCCTCTACTGAACTATGTAAAGAAAGATGAATGGTAAAATGGCAGTGCATGAGATGGGTGCCTTATACTATTCACTCCTGCGTGAGAAGATTGTTTTCTGTTTTCAAGTGTTAGTTTATATATATATTTTAAAGTCTTCTGTAGCAAGAAACTTTCCAAAAGATGATTTTGAAATACGTAACTTCTGTTCAAGAGCCCATTTTCTACAAACGGCTGCATGCACTTATAGTAATGACTATATAATTATAGGTAGGCCCACAGCTAAATAACAGATGAAAGCACCATACTCAAAAGAGTTGGGACACATGCCTTTTGCTTTATTTTAGTAGTAGTAGGTATTGATCTTGTTAAAATCATTATTTTTCTCTTCAAACTGCCTTATGAAGCTATTCATAAGTGAAGTACTTGTTTTCCTCAAATTTGAATATATAAGATCAGTTAGAAGTAATATTAGTTGTTGAATTTCCATATACAAAATATAACTGATATTATTTTGAAATGTAATACAGCCTCTTCAAAAAGATTAGTGAGTATTTGGATGGGGTTGGGAGTGTCACCTTTGTTGACTGTTTAAAAAAATCAAAGTAGTTTTTTTGTCTCTTGAAACATATCCAAGAGTCATACATTCTTAAATAAATAAAAGTTTAAAAGAATAAATGTTTCACAACTAATGGTGCAATGGGTTGCTACTGTATATGTATTTCTTTGAAAACCTGGTCAAAGTCTTTTTTTTTTTTTCCACTGCCTTTTTAAGCTTAGTGAAAAAGCTTTTCCTTAGAGTTTGAGCAGTCCCCCTGTTTTTTCTTTGTTTCTATATTCTCCTCTGTTTCAATTTTAAGATAAACTCATATTTCCTATTCCAATGTTCAAAGAGCAATTATATTTTCCCATATTAACTGTTCTTTAGAATTTCTTTTGTTAAGGCTGAGAGAAAAATTATTCAAGTACTTTTTTTTTCCTATGGTAGATTTAATATTTTTCAAGTCTCTGTAGGTAATAAGAAATTTAATCTTATTTAACTAATATCATTAAAATATTTGGGTACTTAATATATAAATGCTAAAGAAGGTCAGTTATATTATGAGCAGGTGAAATTAAGAGTAATTGCTAACATGACATTTTAAAAAGCCATGAACAACCTCCTGCATTCTTTCTGTTTAACTTCTTAGAATATATGTAGAATACCAGTCAACATTATGACAAGAAAAAGGGTTGGTTATTTGCATGTCAATTTATCACCATAAATAACAAAAAAGGAGAGTATTTTTCTCCAGAATTTTCAAATTCTGGTTTGAAATTGAAGAAACTTGTACAGAAAATTACATTAGTGAAAAATATAATCTTATGTGCTCTCTTGCCTCAACTTTACCAAAGAATCATTATGTGTTCATAGTTAATCATTGAGCTTTATAGTTAAAAAAATTATTGTCTGTTTTGTTTTTGTTAATTCATAATCCTTTGTATGAAAGAGAATGATTGTTTCTAGTTTTTAGTCAAAGGGTTGCACAAGAATGAAAGGCTTTAAGGACTTTTGAAGAAACTGAAGTACTTGGCCTACTTGTCTATAAAATCTGCTTCTTGAGTAAAATAACCCAAATTGTAGCAACATTGCATTTATTCTCATATAATTAATTACCTAAACCATAGTATTCAATGTGGCTCTGAGCCATTATATAAATATTGCTATTATGTGATGTAGTTACAGTTCTTATTATTAGAGACCATTTATTTACAATATACCACTTTGTCATAGCTAGCTCACCAAAATAGATTAACCTTTAGCATTTTAAATATTTAGGAGAAATTGATTTAGCATTTATTTTCTATTTAGTGTTTTTATTACAAGTCATAGGACTTTGGGGGCATCATTTTAATAACCACTGAAACCTATGTAGCTACTCTTTTTAGCATGGTGTTTTTTTATTAAACTGCTAATTCACCTGTGCAATTTTCAATTATTGTTTTTAAACATGCTTTATTGCTTCAGTTTATTTAAAGGTTTAATCAGTAATTTTATTGTGCTTTGTTTTTAAATGAAATTCAAGTCAACAATCCAACAAAAATAAATAGGTTTCTTTTTGATGGGTTGAAGAAATCATTAACTCTGGAGAAATCAGGTGCAGATAGCTCAAAATGTGCAATTGGAAAAAAATCTGTTGAAGTACTAAGTTTTCCTAACTTATTTTGAACCATAAAATAAACATTTTTTATTACTAGTCCCTCTACCTTTCTTCCTCCATATTATTATTTTATTATAAAAGGAAAGAGATTCACTTCTTTACCTACCATAAGTAAGCTAATTATTCTCCCTTCCTAACCTTTGAACTGTGAACCACTATTGGAGTAGTAAGAGATTTGTGAGAGATCATGACACATACCAAATTAATCATCAAATTAAACATTAGAATTTTCTCACCATGCACAAGGGCAGATATGTAATTTAAATATTTGGGAGATGAAAGCAAAAAGAGTAGGAAAGGATGCAGATAGCCAGAAGGGTTATAGCTAGTACAGTCAATAAATGAAGGGACAATAGTACAGATTTTTGTGGGACAGCATTCATGTTAGTAGCCTTATAAAGTACTTACTGTCAGTGTAAACCCAGAGAAACTAATATTTGTGAAGTGGACTCCTTGCTCCTTTTCCCCATCTTCATCATTATCTAGTCTTGGGTGGGTACAGAGCTTTAACTCAAGACCTGGCACTCAGAACTCCAGAAGTATCTGCAAGTTACTTACCTTTGTAGCCACTATTACATCATCTGTAAACTTGTAATTGTGTATCATATTCAGTACCTGATAGATTTAAGTAATTGTCTTGGACCTCAGCTTTAGTAGTCTACTACAAGTAAAGTTTGTGCTTCAATAATGTCTACATCATAAGAGTACTGGATATAAAATTTTGCAAAAATGCATAACATATTGGATACATTTGATAGTGTTTGTTAGTGTTTCTTTTATCACTATCAGTGCCACATTGTATTACAAATACACTGCATATTTAAGATGCAGATTTTTTAATTGTAATTTTCAGAGTAGTCTCTGAAACAAAGATTTGAATGCAGGTGTTATATTTAGGAGATTATTTCTACTAAGGGAGTGGGGTCAGAAAAGAAGGTGGAGGGAAAACTGTTAGAAGTTACACTAATGAACTTATTACTACCGTAGACAACTGGAGTTCAGTCCCCCTGGATGGTATCTGAAAGATAACCCAGAGTATGCCTCTGAGTTATCCTCCCAAGTGAAAAATGAAACTGGGTTATTTATTAACTATCACCTTTCTGTTGATGACCAAGGGCTAGTTTTTGGCAGTTAATTCCATATATTTGCTACCCAGCACCATGTGCAATCCAGACATGGTTTGGAGCCAGAGCACACTCTCAGCAATTACAATAGCTACTTACAATAGGGGGGTGTTGGCCTTTTGAGCAACACTGATAGCTGAAGGAATATGTGAGGGAACTGACAGCATCTGCTAATACAGATCATCATCCAAATATTATGACATAGGGCAGCAGGTAGCAAGATCCAAACACACAAAAGCATAGGAAATGTGCAACTGTACAAACATTGGGTTTTTGTTTAAGAGTAAGGATGAGAATTTATTATGGAATCACAGCACCTGAGTTACAGAGAGAAATATACTTGAGAGTTTTTCTTTCTAAAAGCATTGCAGGTAATTAGCCCTGAGGAACATTCAGGATGGTCACTACTTTTGATCAGATCTTTTTTCAAATTAGAACTTAATTACATAACATCTATATAAAAAAATCAATCTTTATTTTTCTTAGTTGCTGAAATACTTGAACACTCCAAAGTAAATTGAATCTTACATCAATTTTCCAGGAAAAGAAAACTATAAAATCTTTGTCCTTGAGGTTCCACTTAACAGGGTCAAAAGCAATTCTTTCATTGTATTATACCATAACACAAATCAGAAAATGCAAAGACTTCAGAACCGCTCTATTTCACATATTATCTTCTTAGCTTGCTGCTGCAGCTGAGCAAGGGTGTTATTAGGCACAAGAAATTTTGTTGAATTCTTAAATTGGCCTCAAGAATTTTGTGATAGATGGTTTATTCAATTTAAAACAGATCATCTGGTGAAATTGCTTTTAGGTTAAAAGGAAGGTTCCTCAGATTATACTTAGGGCAGATTTTTTCAATTACTTGGCTAAGTTCAGAATTGCTAAACTGTAGAGTATGAAGACTCTGGATATATTGGTGGTTAATATGATGAAAAGAGAATTTTAAAAGAATAGAGCAGCCTTAAAGCCAAGCTTTGTCTGCTTGAAAGTTTTACACAGTATTAATACTGACCTGATCAGTTATTTACCTGTTCCAACCCAGCTTATTCTGAATAATTTAAACCTTAATTAATGATTATTAATTTAATATAAAAGCTCTATGAAAATGCTCAGATACCATCTGGAGCATTCTACCAAATTACATGTAATAAATATTTTTCAATATGACTCCTTGTACCCAATTAGAAATGAATGTGGCTCTCAGCCTTAATTTTTAATTTTTAGTGAAACCTCAAACACATAAATTCACACAAATAAAAAGATATTTTGTCCTTTCATATTTTTGGTCTTTCCTAGCAAAGACTATAAACTGAGGTCTTACTTAACAGTTTCCTTTGAGCTCAAATCATTCTCTATAGGCAGAACTTCTCTGGTTACCTAATCAAACTTAGCTGACTACCAAGATATGCGTGCATCGACACTGCCTCAACCTGTTTACTTTTCTTCAGCACATTCCTCAGTCTCGAAAGCACTTGCTCCTTTATCTGTCTATATATTTGTTTGGTTCTTCCCACCAGAATGTTGCCACTGTAAATTGTCTGTCTTGTTGATTGCCATATCCCAATGTCAAGGACAGTGCTTCCCACAGAGAAGCCCAATAAATTTTTGTTGAATAAATCAATGAAAGGATGGGTACTAAGAATCCTGTGTTCTTGAAAATAAATGTAGCACATCAAGCACCTTAGTGTTTTAGGGGAGAATCTTAACTCTTTGCTGTTTTAAAAAATTGCATTTTATTTTACTAGAGCGGTGATCTAAAAATTTGAAAGATAGCCTCTGAGGAATAGAATATTGAGCTGTTGACCATGGATTCTCTGGCAAGGAACCCAAAATGAGAGCATGGCCAAAAGAAGATGCTCCTGGCTAATATGCTAGGGAGCCATGGAATTCTCTTTGGGAAGTATCCGGAGGTTAAGACTCCACAAATCAGCCAAGCAGCAATAGGTGTCAAGAGCACAAGAAATCCCACTTTTCTAAGGCTCAACTGCTACAGCCATCCCCAGGTTGCAGGGACCTACTTATCAGGGCCAGGAATAAGACAAAAATACTAGCAGAAAGGACAATTTAAATTTATTTGAGGCAAGCACACTATGAGACTTCAGAGCAATTCAACTGTATTTTCCTGAAATGGTAGGTCATTTTTTGGGTTGACTAATACTCATTGAGCACCTTCTATGGATTAGCATTGATTGTTTAGACCCTTGACTTCACTCTTCCTTCCCTTCTCAGCTCCCACAGAATTGCATACCCGTTGCTACAGAGTCGTTTTTTAAACTATTATTTATTAGCCTTTCTTGGGAATTTTGGTTTAGTAGAAGGGCTGTGCAACTAATGACAAGCTTGACAAGCCTTCTCTGCACAGCTTATAAACACTGGTAGAAGTGCTATAGGCACTAGACAGAAATACCTGTTTTAAAACATAAAATGAAAGAAAAACTTGTAATGCCCCATGCCCTTCTGTATTCCTCTCTGCCCCCCAAGAAGTTATGAAATCTCTGAGCTCATTCTTTGTATTGCAACATATCTGTATCTTCAAAGGTGGTAGATGACCTTGTGCCTTTGGAGTAATTGAGATGGACAGTTAAATTTCTGTCTGTTATGTTAAACTGACTCTGGTTTCCCATTTGACTGAATATGAAGAAGCTGAGCTTTTAGGATTTCTTCTGTTTTATTTCCCAAGATATAAGTGTGACAGGAAATTTTATTTTGAAACAGTACTGTGATCTGTGTACTTACTGACAGAAGGTGTTGGCTTAAAGAAAAAAGTGTCAATCTTAAACTGGATGCAGATAGACTATTAAACAGATAAGTCAGTTGTTAAAGTCAGTTGTTAAAGTCGTTGAGCTCTCAGGGAATATTTTATTAACCTATTGTATTTCCAAGGTTTATATAGTCTTTGGCCCACTTCTCCATTACCCAGTGAAACTGCTGGTTGAAATCCTTGCATAGACGCAACATCTTCTTAATCAAAATGAAAACAACTCAATCTTTTTTAAGGTAGCAGTATTTTTAGAAGAAAAAAAGATAATTGAAAAGCTCTGTATTCATCTTTCTGTGCCCTAGGACGTTGATTTTCTCAGATGTTGTAATGTATTATATAGAGAAATAGTCTCATAGACTTTCATATTAGTGACTCCAGTGCCCACAGCACACATTGCAAACCATCCACATTCAGATATTCAGCATGCCTTGTGGTATTTGTCTGACCTCAATCCATTTGGAAATAAAATGTTCTGTGTTCTGAGGGAAATAAGCAAGTCTTACTGGCATCTCGCTGGCTTTCCCACCATCCCTTGGTACCTGTTAGGGAAGTGAGCAGCAGGCATCATTGTTTATAATCAGCATGGTGGTATCCACATCTCTTCCCCTAGCTTTAGAGTCCTTGTCCAGTCTGCTAGCTCTTACAGTACTACCCTACCTGTGTGCACAGAGGAAATGTGAGCTTTATATTTAGCAAATGCTTATAGAAATTGAATCAGTTTTCAATAAAGCTGGGCCAAGTCAAACTCGAGTTATGCTACTGTACCTTCCCTGGCTCTCCAGGTGGTTGGAGGAGCAGCCAGTATGATCAGACAAAGAGCTTTCCAGAGTAAAGTACAAGTGTTGAGCTCCTCACTTTGGGTATCTCTTGGTCCCTCTTCCTGGTTTCTAGTAATCATAATTGCAGCTGGTTTGAATTTAGCTCCAAGTCATACATTACATGGAATTGAGTTTTATGTAATAGCTAAGAAAATTCTGAATTCTTGCTTCCATTTCTTTCTGTGATGGGCTCCTCCTCCTCTAGGTCAGTGGTGGCGAGCCTATGGCATGTGTGCTGCAGCTGGTGCTTATCATTGAAAGGTCTCAAAGGTTTACCATCACCACTATAAATCACGGCATCAGCTATGCCTTGCCCTTTGCCCTACTATTTCCTGCTTCTCTTACTGTTGTCAACTATATAAAAATCTATTAAAAGCTAATTGCTTCTTGGCCTTTTGGCTAAGATCAAGTGTTTTAAAAGAGATAAATGAAGTTAACTTTTATGTTACTGATATCTTAATAATGCATTAAGTAAAAATTTGTGGAATATATAGAAATATGTGAACCTACCTGTGTGATCCATGTTATTTGGCATATAATATAAAAATAGGGTGTTCAAATTTACAGAATTTCTGAATAAGACTAACAGACTATAAATAGTCACTCTGCTACCAGTATGTAAATAATTAATTTTAAACTATGTTCAAAATAAAAATTCAGTGACCACCTCCCCAATTTCCCTTTTAATCTGAAACTTTATATTTAATAAGACAAGCAATAGAATGTTGTATTTACTCGTTGAATACAGGCAAGCAGTGTTAGTTTTCAAATAGTTTTCCCTTTGAATTTTCATATGACGATATCCCATGCCTTTGTAATATATACACATATATTTTTCAACAAGCCGTGAACAAATAAGTTCTATGAAAGTACAAATGCATTGTAAACCATGGTCCTGACATAAGCAGCTTAGTTCCTAGTTGGATTGTAGAGCAATTTTCACAGCTTTTAAGGCAAAACAGAAACTTGTAGCAGTGACAAATTATACCATAGAGACCCCTTAAACACTTAGCTTTGGTGAACATTAAACTTGTCTCTTCAGCAGGTTTATTGCAGGATTAGGAACTTCCTGGAGAAAGATTCACTCTGCCTTTGGCATAAATTTGGCTTCTGCTAGATTTATAAAGGGTACTAGACAGAAATCACTCAATTTTTTTGAAAGTTTACTCCAGAATTTTGAGTCTGTACTTACTGATAACACAGACATTACTTCATTGTACTTTCAAGTTGACCACCAAAGAAATCCAGATTCATGCTGAACTCAATGATTCCAATCCCTTGTGGGTAATTCCATGTTCACTGAGAAATAGTTTTAACTCTTTGTGCTCACCAGTGTTTTGCTGATTAAGTGACAGAGGCAGTGTTGCTAAGACTGTGAACCATCTATTAAAATTCACATCCACAGTTTAAATATGAATTCAATTCTCAATATGCAATATTTTTTAAAAAGAGCCAATATATTTGAAATACCTACTTGCTAAATTAAGAGTCACAAGGCCAAATAATTTTACTGTTTTTCCTTAAGTTTTAAATACAAATTTTGCAACTGTTGTATAAAATTAGATCTAACATGCTCCATAGTTGCACTGCTTAGCCATCATTCTGATGATTTATTCTGTAAGTACCCATTAAGCATGATTCCCAGGCATTGTCTTAAGTGCTAAAGATAAAGTAGTGAAAGGGAAAAAATTCCTTGCCCCTTGGAAATGTACATACTGGTGTAAAGAAATACATAAAATAAGGTAATAAAGTGAAATGGAGAAGGCAAAGCAGAGCGGGTAAAGGAGGGTGGAGGTAAGTGCCATTTCTGACAGCCGGAGAAAGCTTCATTGAATACAAGAACTCAAAGTCTATAAGAGGGGAGAGTGTGCACTTGAAGATGAGCGGGAAGAAGGAGGAGCATTTCTGTGTGAAAGGTTAGGAGAACGAGCTATTTGTTGGTCAGACAGTGAAGAGTGTGTGGTGGAGTGGAGAGAGCTGGAGTTAAGCATGTGATCCCAGAGGAAGTGAAGAGATTCCTGGATTGATGGAAAGAGGAGCCAAACAAGACTTTGCTAATAGATCAAATGAGTGTGAGAACAAAGCAGGAGTGAAAAAGGATGCTAGCATTCTAGTCCCAAATATTTGTTAGGAAACCAAAATATGAATCTTCATTTAGTTGGAGCCTCTATATTTTTTTCTTTCAGATTCAGTGAAAATCTGTTTCTCTTGTCTATAAAAAGAACTACATGACATACATAGTATTTGTTGGAGTATCAACAAAGTTTTACTGTACTGTAACATAAAACAAAAATTCTGTCGCCAAATGTTAATGAAAATTAAGTTATCAATTTCCCAGGTTCTGAACAGGAGCCCTCTCCTAAAGTGCAGTCCACATATAATAAAAGCAGAGGGAGTCTCAAGTTTGAAAAATAAGTAGAACAGAAGCAGTTTCTTGTAAGTAACTTTACTGGGTCATGAGACAAAACTCAGAGGAAGGCTAACCTAAGACTGGTTGATATTATTACTGAGCAATGCAAGGTCCTGAGAATCCAAAGGAATATGACACATTTCTGTCTTTGAGAGGGACCTTTAAGTCTCATGAAAGCCCTTTGTCTTCTATAGCCCAGTGGGCAATAAGGGTACTATTTATATGATTTATGGAGATTTGTCACTAGTGTAACTTTCAAAATAGATATTGACATATTAAATGTGGATAGATAATAGCTATTTCTATGTGTATTTTATGTATAAAGAGACCAATTTATTCATATTTTTATCCCAGATTTAAATTGCTGGGCTACTGTGATTTGTAAGAGCAATAATAAACTAAATTTATACAAACTACTCAAGTTTTTTGTACAAGAAAGTTCATTTAGTACTCAAGGTACTGATATCATTCAAGCTTCCTTGAAAAAATCTCCACAATGAATAGTAGAATCCAGCAACTCTCCTAGCTTTTCTGGGAGTTACCAGCCACATTTTAAATGTTCCTTGGCTGTGTGACAAATCTCCAAAAAAGTTTGGAAGCAACTCTGTGAAGACTCTTAATCACTTCTCCTTTTGTCACTCATAACCCTTAGCTGCCCTTCCAAGAAGAGACCCCCTTTAGAGCAACTTGCCATTGCTCCAGCCGTTTACAGTGGAACTAAGGGAAGAGTCTGCATTCCTGAGGGTCAGGGATCTGCCTGTACTCTTACTGACAGGCTTCCTCAGCAAGGACTAAGGGGACATTGAGCTAGCATACCAAAGTGAGGGAAGTAGAAGACCTTTGTTGAGGATTGTTAGTAATGTTCCTAGAATCCTGTGCCTAATAGACATTTAAACCATTTTCTTCCATATACCCAGTAGAAGGTAAATTAAATAATCTGCTTGTTTCTGACATGTTATTATGAGACTTTATTGTTACTTCATTCATGAAAGTTCTTGAGTTACCCTTTCCTGTCCTAGTTCTAAGCTTCCTTTAACTCATTCTGGAATAAGGCAAAAAAAATCATAAATTCTAAATCAAACACTAAAATCAGAACTTCATTGATTAAATATGAAAGGGAGCATCTTTAGCAAAATGAAAGCCAAGCTTTTAAATCTTCACTGAACATTAGTTAATCTTAAACCGTCTTGGCACTAGTTTCTTCTTAATCTTTTGCATATCAGGTGTTTACAGACTAAGTAGTAGATGAGCTCCAAGTACACTATGTCACTTAATGTCAGTGAGCTAACCCTGTTTATTTGGCTGTATGCTTAGCAATTGAAATCATCTCCATGAAAGTGCTCAGTATGCTACAATTAAGAAGCATACTTGTGGAAGACACAAGTTCATTTTTTAAAAAGACCATCTGTTTCTTGGTATGCTACTAGTGCAGGTTTTCCTTTCATCTTTCACCTTCCATAAGAAAAAAATCCACAGCTTTCTAAAGCTTTGATATTATTTCATTCTTAGGTTTTATAGACTGCTCATTCTCCAGATTTCCAGCTGTGGTTTTACCCTCATCCTTGCAAGATCATTTTAAACCCTCAATAATCTTGGAAATTAGATGGGAAAATAGGGAAGCCTCCTCTCTCATATTTGTTCTCTCTCAGCAAGCTGACAACTGCTGAAAACAACCAGTCAAAATGGTGAGAATAGTGGTGGTGATAGTAATCTATTCATATTTGCAAGTTAACAGGATAAAATAAATACAAATTTTTAAAGTGAACATTTACTAGTTCTTTGATGAGTCTTTAGGAAAGAATAGAAATCCCCTGACAGGCTGTGAAATAGGAAATCCTGTGTAGGATTCTTACCACAAATGTTGCTGTGTCTTAGTGACACAACTTTGCTCATAATGAAAGACTAAATTTTTAGTGTACTGAGAAACTAGTTTCACTTTCTGAAGTATTTTTAATTCAGAAAATAAAAACTTCTTTAACCATTTATGTTTGAGATGCTTTCTCATTCAATCTATTCTAAGAGTAAGTATATACATTGTGGAAGATAGGATAAAGAGAAAGGTAAAATATTTTTGGTTAAATAGCACATTTTATGCCCAGGAGCCAAAAGAAATAGAATAGCTTATTTAAGAAGTTTATTTTCTTACATAAGAATGAATAAAGATGTTTATATAGCCTGGGCCCTAAAATACAAATAGCAATTTTAGACCTGACATCATTTAAAATGATTAAACATCATGCCTATTTATTGTTGACTTTCTTGAAGGAAAGAATGGCCTTGTTAGAAACTATATTTTCCCAAATCGATTTTGTGTGATTTTTATCTCGTGAAATTATATTTCAAAAGTAAGTAGGAGGTAATGCAGCTTGGAGAAAATACAATGTCAGAAAAGAGGTTGGAGTGACCCCACCCTGCCCCATTACAGAGCTCACCTGGAATGTGGATATGGTTGACTTCTTAAGGTGATTTCTTCTCAACTCAGAGTCTTCCCAAAGTTGGTTGTAAATTTTGTTTCACACTTTAAAAACAAGACCTTAAAACATGTTTAGGTAGCCTTACACTTCGTAAAGCCTTGTGAAAATGAAGGATTGCTTATTATAGTCCCAAACCACCTAGTCTTTATTGAATAAATACAGGCATAACACCTGGGATCTGGGCTTTGTGTTTACTGTACCACCTACACTACCCTGTGTGGCTTAGGTGAGGTCTGCGTCACACATAAGATCTTTAAACAGCCAGTTTAAGTTCTAACTAAACTGCCTCGTCTGAGAAAGAAAAATCTATCATGTGAGCAAATAAAATATTAAATAAGCCTTTACACAGTGAGAGAAAGTATCTGCATAAAGTTGAGGTAAGAAGTCCTAAGATGCCTACTGGTAAGAGCAAAGAGTAAAGTAAAGTAAAGAGCAAGTAAAACCAAGGTTGTTTCTTTGTCTGATGGCAAATGAGTAAAGATCTTTAAACCAATAGATGTCAGCCTGATTGAACACAGACAGGCAGGGGAGACAGCAATAACGATGTAATGTTTGGATAGTCCAGTTTGGATTAAGGTATTTTGTTCTAGCAGCTGAACAAGGCATCAGACAAGGCCAGAGTAAACACAGCTCTCCTGTTTATTGATTTATTATAAGTGCCAAAATTACTTTTAGTTTGACATGCAAAAAGGTACATTCAGGTTTTTAAATTGCATGTTCTAGGACTAGATTACATAAGAACAATGTGGTTCACTGTAAATTTCTTAGAAGACGCTAACAGGAGTAGGAATCTCATTACTTTCGTAAGTTTTTGAAGAAAAGAAGACTGTTGTATATTTTTTGCAGACTACTGGTAGAAATTTTTCTTCATGTATAAAGAATAAACCATTCCCTACCCAGCTACCCGGTCTGGGAAAATGTTCTTATGAAGTAGCAGTCCTTTAAAATGAAAACACCAAAGACATATTACCTAGGGTTCTTTTTTTTTACTGTTGGCACTGAATACAAATCAACATTAAATCTGAGACCATTTTTAGTGTCAGATTCCCAGATCTAAAATAGGGTATACAAATAAAAAAAAATTGGCAAAAATGTTTTACTTATGTTTTATGCAGCTTGTAATGGTTGAGACTCTTCATTTAGAATTCAAACATCCCCCTCCAGATTCCATATGGAATAAATTTTAGGGACTGCCAAAAATAATGAAGGGATGCTTGGGCCTAAGAAAATAATATAGTTTAAATTTTCAATTATAGTAAGCAACTAGTTTTTTTCTATACAAAAAGATACCTTATTGTCCTATCCATTAAAGACTGAAACAGACTTCAGTATTTCATCTATATTTGTTTTTAAAAGCATGAACCAGGTAAGTGGAGTTTTGTCTGTTAGGAATCTTTTGGTTTCAGTTAATAAAAGTACCAAATCAACCTGATTTAAACAAAAAACAAGGGAGGGAAGGCTTTGACTGGCTCTCGAGTCTGATGAGGAAGTTATAGTTACATGAGAGGGTCAGACTAGCCATTAGCAGTTCTCAGGCTCCAGCTCTGTTTTTTCTGCAATTCTGCTTTGCCTTACTCAGTACAGTGGTGTTATCCTTAGTTGGACTCTGTGGTAGCAATAGGCTGTGGTGCTTTTAGACTTAAATCTTCATAAATACCACCCTGAGGTTTAGAAAAAACATGTGTCCCAGCACTCCCACCAAAAGTCCTGGGGTTTACTGTGGTGGGCCTGGATGAAGCCAAAAGCATGCTCATCGCTGTGGCCAGGTGGGATGGCATACACAGATGTGTTTAAGCCACCCATGGCCTAACTTCAAATGTGAGGATCCCACCTAAGTACAAATGAGAATTTGGCAGTGACTTGATTCTTAAAGGAAAATATGTGCTTTTTGGACAAAAGCAAAAAGGGTAGTAGTTGAAAAGTTCAGGAACAGTCAGCAAACATCCCTTTCACCTGTATAACCTAAAAGTCATGGCTGTCTAACTGTCATCAGTGGCAGGGACATTTATCTTACCCATCGTTTTCTTCCCCATCCAGAAGAGAGAATTCATTAAACTTCTTATCTGGGTATCTGTGTAAAAGAGGAAATTTTGCAGTTTAAAGGAGTAGGTTAATCAGCAGATATAAGAGGAGCCTACCCCCCAAGACTTTGTAACTTATAAATCCACTTAAATTGACTCCACTGTGATTTGAAACACTGCTCTGACTTCAGTAAAGCGCTATTTGTAGGGTTTAGAGAAAAACTAGATTTTGACAGAAAAATTATCAGTTTTACACTTAGGTTTTCTACAAAATTTATAGTGAATTACTCTTGTAGAACATGGTTGCACAAAATAAAAAGAACATGGTTGCACTTTTACACTTAAATCATTGTGTAAAACACCCTTTGCACTAAAAACCAAAAATTTAATAAAATAAAATATTGGAGCCAGGCATTTAGCTCAGTGGTGCTGCTGCCTACCTTGTAAGCACAAGGACCTGAGTTCGATCCCGGGTACCAAAAATTAAAATCTAAAGTCTTTCTCTAATTTTTCCTGCTTCTCTACATGTGATCATTCACATATGCCAGTTTCATTCCTATCCAGCATATGTTCATGAGCTTTTTAAGAACTATCCTAAAATTGCCGTGTCTTTGTCCTAATTTGTATCTGATTTCTACCTAAGCCTGATCCTGTTTGCATACTGATCAGTGACACTATTGCCCTTAGCAAAGAGTATCCCTCCCATATTGTTTATGAAGCTAAGTATATAGTGCTGTCCCAAAACACAAAAGGGGAAGAATCTAGGGATAAAAATGTGTCCTTTTATTCTTCCCACTCCACACCCCCAGTCTCCAGGGTGCAGTGCAGTCCAAGCTTAATGATCTGCTTCACTAAAGATTTAAATGTTTTCAGGAGGACTCTAAACCTTTTGTATGTAACTAATGCTCCCTGAGGACAAGAGACACTGTCGTCATTGCCATGATCATCCATTGTCAATGTCACTACCATCTCTCTGTGGTTCTTTTCCTTTGCTCCCATACCAAAAGAAAATCTTATTGCACTTATCCCAGTGTCTTCACCTTACTTTCTCTCATTTCTTCTCTGCCTGGCTCCAAGCTTCAACACACCACTTCTACACTTTGCCTACTCAAAATGTTCACTAAGGCAACAAAAACCAGCCTCTCTTCAACCTGCCATTCCATAAAATGTTACTTTCTCTTTTTCCATCATGTTTGTTTGCTTCACAGTAATGTAGTCCACATAAGCTTTTTTTTTTTTTTTT
>NW_022900915.1:23111703-23145528 GCF_012274545.1 Fukomys damarensis
GTGATCGCAGCCACATAAGCTTTTTTAACTCCTGTTCACCACACACAGAGACAGACAGACAGACAGACAGACAGACACACACACACACACACACACACACACACACACACACTCACAATGTCCTCTTAAATTCTGTAACAATAAGTGTTTATTGTAAGCCTATTTAGTGGAAAAGTTAATCACTGTTAAGATAGCAAATGAATAAAATATGATGTCTATTTTTAAAGCAGTTATAATGTTATGTTAGCTATATCCCATAATAATCAAATCAAGCTACTCCCTCTCAAAGGGCCACCAATGTCATGTCGGCTTTGGAACTTAGGTCTTCCATATACTACTTTTTTACAACATTTGACACTTTGGCCAAATACTGAAATAAATGACAGAGGTAGAATTTGAAACCAACTCGTTTGGGCCACATTGTGTATTTTCTTTATGATTGTACAGTATTTTAATTGTGCTGTTAATTCATGAATAACTTACGCATTAAAATATATAGACCATTGTATTTTAATTGTACTGATAATGCATGAATAACTTATTACTTAAAAAAAAATATATATATATATACATACAGTGGTACACTAATTTAGGAACTTAATTTGTTTTACAGTTTGGGAAAGATTGACCACATTTTTGTTTGTGTGGGAAAGATGGCCGTGGTAGTGCATGTCACCCAGTGTAGAGTTTGCAAATGGAAATAAACTGTTGTTGAACACTTTTGTTTGAGAACCAGATCATTTGCAACAGATGTATTCATTACCTGAGTGTTACTGTGTGTTATATAATGTTATAGATAAAACTGAAATTCCTTTTAGCTGCCAGTCCCGCACCCAATTCCTTCTCCCCTCCCTGGTGGGAGATTTTAACAGGTAAAGTTATTGTTCTAGACTACTTTATATATATTCTTATGGATGTACATATCAAGAATGTATGATTTAGATTTATCTTATGAAAATGGGTCACAATAAATATCTTTTTAGCAACATATTTTCTGCACTCAATGTTCCTTTGAGATACATCTGTTTGGATACATATAAATCTAGTTTATTCTTTTAACTACTTGGTGAGCTCCATGAAATGATTGTACTATTTTTCATTTATATATAGTCCTGTTGATAAAATTACCGATTTTTTTCATTTTTCACTATTAGGAGCAAATACTTCAGTGAACCTGCTGTGCAGTGTGAGGCAATATATTTTGCTGGTTAAATCCCAGTTTTCAACTGTCTAGCTAGCAGATCTTAGACAAGGTACCTAAACTATCTGAATATCTTTCTCCTCGTTATAGAGTTAGATGAGTTAATATGTAGAAAATGTTGAATTAAAGGCTTAGTTGGGACATTGCAAGAACTCCATATCAAAAGCCATATTAATATTATAAAAGTCTGCATCCTGCACTGTGCTCGTTTTCTGTTTAGTCAGTAATTCCAATTTGCCCTTTTGAGTGGCCACATGGATTTATGCTTCTCTCAGGAGTGTGAGAAACTGTCCATTTTCTTAACTTTTGGCAGTACCTTGTATTAGCAGACATTTTTATTTGCTGTCCTGCTCAATGAGAAATGTCTTCTCAATGACATTTTAATTTGCATTCCTCTGATTACTAGTAAAGTTGAATTTTTTGTTTGTTTGGTACTGGGGATCGAACTCAGGACCTTGTGCTTTTGAGGCAGGCAGTGGAACCACTTAGCTAAATCCCCAGCCCACTAAGGTTGAATTTTTAATGTATTTATTAGCTAGTTTTATTTCTTAAGTTATGGCCCCTTCCCTGCTTCTTTTCTACTTTTGTAGACTTTTGGCAAATAAGTATTTTTGACACTAATATTTTGTTATGCACTATAAATATTTTCTGTCATTCTACCACTTTACTTTGGCTCAAAATGTCTTTGTTTTTTAAAAGAATCTTTTTTGGGGAACACATTTATCAATTTGTTCTTTGATGTATCTTTGACCTTGAGAGTTTAGATTTGAATCCCACCTCTGCCATTTACTCACTCTGAGATCTGGGACAACTTACGTAACCTCTTGATTCCCTCATTTCCTCAGCTATTAAATGATAATAATGGCAGTGTCTGCCTCATAGATTGCCATAAGGAGTTAGACTTAAATACCTGTAAAGCACCTGGCACAGAGTGAACACCATATGAGTGGTTTCTATTATTAAGTAAGCCTTCTGCAACCCATAGTCAAAATGATACTCTAAGGTGCTATTATAATTATTTTATTTTCTTTTAAAGTTTGAATCTTTAATCCACCTGGAATTTATTTTATATATAATATTTATATGTGGATATGTGTATTTTAATATAAGGATCATGAATTGTCTCTACATTATTTATCAATATATTTTCTCCTTTGATTTGATATGGCACTTCTCTCAAGAAAATTTTCCTATACTCATGGGCCTGTTTCTGGTATCTTTTCTATACAGTTATCTGTTTTGTCACCAATACTGTATTGTTTTAATCATTATAAGTTTATATTGTTACAGGTTACCTAGGCCCCCCTTTTCCAGAATTATCTCATTCTTTCATAATTTTTCCCTATTAAGTTGTTACTTTTGGGGGATTATGCTGAACATACAGGTTTTTTGTAAAAGAAAGGCCATATTTATACCATTGAATTTTCCCATCCATAAATTGGATAGAGTTCTCCATTTCAGGGCTTTTATGTTCTTTTAATAAAATTTTATAATTTTCACCACCAAGCTGTTTCATAGTTTGTTAAACGTATTCCTGTATAACATATATTTTTGTTTCTATTGTCAGTAGGATATTTTTTTTTCTCTTATAAATTCTCACTTGGTTTTGCTACTGTATTGGGATGCAATTGGTTTTGTGTATCTTATAATTGGTTAACTTACTAAGATTTTCCTTGTCACTTTCTCATCACTGGGATGCAATACTGAACATCAACAAATTAATGAAAGGGCAACCCATTTGGGACCCCTTTGTCTCCCAGGAGCTATCCTTATTCTCCATTTTTATTCCCCATTCCTATTCTCAGATAAATGTTTCTACTCTTTAAAAAAAGAAAAAAATTAGTGAGAAAGAGGTTTGTTTTAGCTCACAGTTTTAGACCGCAGTTGGCCAGCTCCTGGGCAGAAAGTCATGGTAGAAGGGCCTGGGTGAAGGAAAGCTGCTCATCCTGATGACAACCAGGAAGATTAGAGAGTAAAGGGAAAAACCAGGGAGGAAATTACACCCTACTAGGTGAAGGTCCCAATGACCTGCCTCTTCCAGCTTGTTTACCGTCTTCAGGATTGATGTTTATCCCACCTCCTAACATCACATTTAGCTATAACTCCCCCTTGAGCCAGTCAGCTTCCATAAAATCTCCCCTCTGAGCACATGAGGCTCTTGGGGTACATCTAGATATAAACCATAACACTTTCCTAGTATTCTTTTTTTTTCAATTTTTAGTTTTTATTGGTAGATCTTTATGATGCATAATTATTACATTTCTTGTGGGGAGTTGGTACATGTATATAACACATCTTAATTTCTTAATTCTTTTTTTAAGCCCTTCCCCTGGCTTCCCCCACCACCACTGCATTTCTTGGTCCCCTTTTCCATTTGCAAAAGATCTGTCACCTTATTTCTTAGTATCTTAATTATTTGTCATTTTGGGCCCTTTTATTTTTTAGGTTGGAGTTAAATCTTTTGAAAATCCTGGTCATTTTGTCTCCTTTCAATGTTTATCTCATTTTTCTTCCTCTTGTTTTATTGAAGTTACCTAAGACCACGTGTAAACCAGGTATTGCAAGTGTTGAAGACTTTTCTAGCTTGTTCCTGGTTTTAATGAAAGCTAAATTATTGTACCAACAATTTTGATATTTGTTGTAGGTTTCCATTGGATACTTTAGTGAGCCTCTCTCTATTATACCATGCCCTTTTGCATTTCAGACTTCTGAAGACCAGACCAATTACCTTCAAAAGTCTGTGTCACAGGGGCCCAGGATTTAGCTCAGTGGTTCTGCCACGTGCCTTGTAAGCGCAAGGTCCTGAGTTCAATCCCTGGTACAAAAAAAAAAAAAAAAAAAAAAAGTTTATGTCAGACTTCTGTATCTGTAATGCAGAAGTTCTAGTATTCTGTACGTTTGTAATCTGTCACTGATTAAGTTTTTACAAGTGTAGGATTTTAAATTTATTTCATTTGCTTCTTAGTTTTCAAAAGAATTGGATCCAATTCAGCTATTCTTTCTTTTTTTTTTTTTCCCTTTAACAGGTTCTTTCCTTGAATTCCTTGAATAGTTTGTCCCCTAATCCCCTATCACCAGACTTTCATTTGTTCTGGATAACCTTCCTCCTACAACCTCTATTCTACAGTGCAAATAAATGACATTGGGGATTCTGAGCTGCATTTCTCTGAGTGACTTATAGTGAGGTCACTTTAGTTCAGTGTGCTATGTAGCTCTCCAAGAATAATTTAGTGATTTTACTTTTCTGAAGAAGCCAGATTTGTAGGCCAAAACCAATGTATATCATATATATTAAGCCATTTAACAGCAACAACAGCAAGAAAATATAAACATACTTATTTGCTTTCTTTATGATTTATGTTTGTTCCAGAAATGTTTACACATCTTTGAAAGTAGAACACAGCACTGGCTTGGTCCCAGGGCCTCAGGCATGAGGCCTGAGGAATTTTCAGTAAGATTCTTTGGGGGAACCTGTGTAAGCATTGGTTAACTTTAACAAATCTTCCCTTTTCTGTACTCAGCCCTGCCTCTTACCTCTCTTGTCTCTACATTCAAGCTTTTTAGTTTTTCTTAGAGCCTCTGAATTCAGTGATTGAGGATGTAAAAGGAAATGCTGCTATTTGTGTTATGTGTTCTTGAAAAAATCCCTCAGGTGGAAAGTCCTTAATTAGGCAGAAAAGTAAGATTTTGCTACTGAAGTTTATGGTGCAGGGATGCTGGGGAAATTTTTTAGTTCACAAAAAACTGTTCCAAAGGCCTCTGGAACTAATAGCTATTCTTTGTATTTCCATCATTCCTATTGTTACTTAAGGAGTTTGAAGACAATCTCATTCAACTACTTTCCTAAAGTTCCTTGTGCTCATTAGGCAAGGCAGCTAATTATGGTTTGGAACTCTGTTAAAGAATGTGCAAGTTATGTATAGCTATTGAGCAATAAACATTGTTTAGATACAGTAGGTATCATTATTTGAAGCTAATTTGACAGTCTTGTGGTTCTTTCCATAGAAACTTAGTTCCATTGTTCTTTCTGAAGTACTCAGGATCCACTTAAAGGAGTTAATAATGAGTCTTCAAAATGTTTGGATGGAAATATTCCACTCACTGTGTATTTGTTCAATCTACATTGATTCTTTTATAGACTTCTGTTTAATTTTGTTCATTTTCCCATAGAATCTCAAAGATTCCTCTAAACATCAATTCATGTTAGTAAGTTAGTAAGGGTTAGCACAAGTGAGATTATTACAAGTTTAGTTATTTCTAGGTAAGATTGGGGCAGAATCTGTCCTGGAGGCCACTTGCTATGCTGTGTGTTTGGTGTGGCAGAAAAACCTATGTCAAGTTCACTGCCCCAGATCTGCAAGTGTGAGGTTTTTGAGGTACTGAGCATAGTTCAGCTTCCCAAACAGGCATTTGACACCTTCCCTAAAGACCTGGCCTGCATTTCTCTCCTGATACTGGCTGTTTCTCTCTAGAGACTTAATGCTCCCTAAGGAGCTTGTTGAATTCCTATCAAGTGTACCCCACCCACCCCAGGGCCTTTGCCACCTGCCCCTTTCCACAGGGTCCTCTCCTCATTGTCAGCCTTATGGTGCTTCACAGTCTACTCCTCCTTTGAGTATTCCAGTGCACACAAAGCTCCTCCCTGCTTTTGAATCCATAGCTCTTTCTAGACAATTTTATACTATGGGCTTTTCAGAATATATCTCAGTCTTAATATATGGACTCGAAGTTCTTTTAAATTTGAATATGTGGACTTTTTATTTTTAAAATGATATAGTTTTATGTTTCCCACTCAACCCTTTCATATTCCAATGCCTAAGTATTTTACCTGGAACTTAGTAGATATTTATATGTATTTGTTGCAAAAATAAATGGAATTCTTTGCATATGGGAAAAGTATTTGAATTTTGAAATACATGAGAATTATTTCTTAACATATTGCTAAGTAGAATCAAGTTGGTTATTTGTTTGCTTGAATTCATTTTTGTTGGTCTGTTTGGTTTTGCTTGGAGGAGATACTAGTTTGCAGCTGTCTTGAGCCAAGCACTCTGCTGAGTTCCCTTAGGTGTTTAGTACTGAACTGGTATGTATGCATTTGTGGCTACTGCGTAATTTAATTTGCAGCACAAAGAAAGTCTATAAAGTAATGTCACTGATCTTTAATCAACATGCTACTTCTTCCCTATTCAGATCACTGTCACTGCCTTCAAATTAGTCATCTTTTGAGGCTATTCCTTATTCATCACAATGTAGTCATGCTTCAGAGATCTTTACAAGGTAAATGTGTGAAGTATAAATGGATGACATAGTCAAGGAGAGGTAGAGGACAACAGGGTAGAAAGGTACAAATTGGCTATTAATATTTTGTTCCATTCATCAATGAATTACTGTGTATGTCATGAGGATTTTATCTGTTTTACTAAGATATTAATTGTGATTAGAAAGTTTGACTATATTTTTAAGTCTGGCTTAGAAATGTCTGCCTTTGCATTTCAGTATCACATTACTTTCCATGGAAAATGGAAACTACATTAAAGATATGACTAATTGAACAAAATCGAATTTAATGTAGTAGTAGTATTAAAAGCTACCTAAATATTGTTGCATAATGCTTATGAATGTGTAGTTTCTTTGTCTTGTTCAGATTGTTTAAATGCAGTTTTATTCCACTCCTTCACTGCTTTTGAGTCTCTTTGATTTACGATTCATAACAATTCGTATTTGTTAGCCATGTTCTTAGACATGTTCTCCCTAGCCAAATATTTTTACCTTCCTTCCTCTATAGGTTAGATATCATAGTCTCATATAGTCAGACAGACTTGAATTTCCATCCTCTTGCCTCTCAGTAACTCTGGTTCTGAAGTTGTTCAATACCATCTCCTCATTTGCATGATACAAAGAGTATCTGTGTCACAAAATGGGATAAAGATTTTGTAAATATATTTAAGAGCACTTAACACGATCTTACCCCATAGGAAATAGTAAAAAAAAAAATGTTCCTCCTTTTGTTGTTGTTAGGTCCATTCGTGTAGCTTTTTGTAACAATATGTGTTATGCTGCTTTAATTTACCTATATTTAATATAGTTTTATCCATGATTCTTTAATATATTATGCTTAAATTAATAAATACTGAATATATTTTATTTACATTTAGCAAATATATATAAATACAATACAATATATTGTGAATACCTGTGATGTTTAAGGAATGTACTTTCAAAGCATATTAATAGAAAAAAATTTTTTAAAAACATATTAATAGAAATTATTCTGACCACTAGACTGGCCTGTCATCTAGTTTCCAAGAAAAGGTCAAAATATACATTTGGATCCCAGGAATTTAACCAGATTTGCTAAATTCCTTGAGGAAAAAAAAAAAAAAAGATTTCTGTAGGCGCACAGTCTACCTCTCTTCCTTCTCAGCTCCTTTGGGCGTAATACAAGATTGGTTCCCAACGTGCTCACGCCCTTATATTCCTGCTGAGTTGGACTGCAGTCCCATGCTTCATTCTCAAGAATTGTTGCCCAGAGGCACATATACACAAAGGTGGACACAGAAATTACCATGGAGGCCGCAACTGCCTAAAGCAGGTGAGGCCTAGAGGAACTATGAAACACATAGAATTTATTGAAAGGCAAGTCTCCACCCTCCAAAAGTATAACTTGAAATTCCATTATGAAAATAATTCCAGATGGAAGAAGGCTTGAAAATGATCTTTTAATGTAGGTGACTCATAGCTTCATCCATACATCCAAAGAGATGAGATACGTACATTGTGACCGTATGCTCAGGTTTACCTGTTACTTGCTATATTTAACAAGAAATGTCTGCAATTATATGTATTTGTTGTGTTTTAAAATCTCATTTCAAAAAATAAACTAAGTATGTATTACACCACGAATAGTAAACAAATATTAATGTTGATGTGTTCCACACATTTAATTTTAAATTTACTCTTAAGAAACCAAAGTAGATTTATGAGAAATAAAAGCAAAAAGAAATTAATCACAATGACATTATACAGAATCTTGAATCTAGCACAAGCACTTTTAAAAAATATATTGGATGTTTTGTCAACAAAATCTTTAGGAGACACAGAACAGACGGATTTTTTACAGTTATGAAAGATTATTTTGTTAAAAGCTCTTTTCAGGTTTTTTTAAAACCCACACAGGTAATTGCTGCACATCAAATTGAAATGTTTTTCTTGTATGCTAAATTTTTTAGACTACAGAACAGTAATTTTAAAATTACTATGCCCTTTTCTATTTAAGTCTTATGAAGGATCATGGTATATATGTAGTTTGCAGCTTGGAAACACCCCCTACCCGGAAAAGAAAGAAAGAAAGAAAGAAAAAAAAACCCAGCAAAATCTTCCCTGTTTCCATTGGAAGCAAGAAGTTAGGAATCCCATTTACTGAGAAATTTCCTTTTACTTCTTCCCCTTGATTTTCTTCTTCAGTCTTCTCCACCTCTTCCACACTCCTGGAAGTGGTAGGCCCAGAGATACATCAGCACCCCTGGGGTCTCTTTTTTGTTGTTCGTTTTGTTTTATTTTTAACTAATACATATTTGCAATATGTAATGATCAGATTCCTCGTGGGAAGTTTCTACATGTATATAACGAGCTTAATTCTTTTTTTCATCCTCTTTTCCTCTTCCACTTCTTCCCTTTGTCTCTTGATTCCTTTCACTTTTGAGAAAAATCTGTTTCCCTACTTCCCCTTACCCCTATCTTTTATTTTGCTCTCTATTTATATTTTGGACTTTTCATATAAGAGAAACTGTGTGATATTTAAGCCTGTGTGTGATTTATTTTACTTAACGTCATGGTCTCAGGGTGTGTCCATTTTCCTGCAAATGGCTAAAGTTTCACTGTGCTGGCATGCCATTCCTAGAGTGAAAAGTCTAATAGCAATTCAGTATATACTATATTTCTTTCAGTGATAATACATAAGCATTGAAATTTTTGCTGTTTTGTACCTTTAATCCTTTAGCAAGTATATTTAGGGAAAATATACTCTTTTGCTATTATATTTTATGCTTAGCATGAATATTCTATTCAGGAACCAAGCATATAGTTCTCACCTGTTTGTGAATAGATATTGCTTACCTTCCAAAAGGTTGAATTATGTTGTTTTTCATTGGTGTTCTGCTTTGGGTTTGTTATGGTTTAGATAGAGAATGATTCCCAAAACTCTCATGTGGTCAGAGGTGCGTATTTTGGAGGGTTGTTGGATCGTAGGGTGCTGTACTCATAGGTGAATTCATCCATTAACGAGCTCAGTAGCTTAGTGTGCTCTTAGGAGGTGGGGCCTAGAAGGATGTACAGTATCTCCCTCCCCAGCTCCTCCCTTCTCTACTTTCTGACTACCATAATGTGAGCAGGTTTCCTCCATGCTGAGTCCTTCCACCATGCTGTTTTTGCCTCAGAGCCAGCTAACTACAGACAGAAAATGTGAACCAAAGTAAACCTCTCCTTCAAGTTTCAGGTATCAGGTATTGTGTTTCTGTGATGAGGAAAGTAAGACAGGCTTCTAGCCACAGGTGAAAGTATGTAAGGAAAGAAGGATGTTTTATCTATTAAATATGCTTGATATAAGTAGAAATTAGGGAGTGACTGTAACAGGAGGCTTATTTTCTGGGAAGGCTAAATTGGAATAGAGCAACACTAGAGACAGGAAACCAATTAGACTGGATTATTGGTTGGTATCAGATGAGGATCCAAGTTACAGCAGAAGCAGTGTGGGCAGAGGAAGATTGGGGAGATTGAAGAGCTATTTAGGAGACAGAGTCAATGATTGCTTCTCGGCCTTTTGGCTAAGATAAAGTGTGCTATGAGTTACTAATTAAATATGAAAACTGAGACACAGAGGAATAGAGCATAATGCTCCTAATTTAGATTCACGGTGCCTTCACAAGATGCAGAATACGAGGAGGACTAGCATTGGAGGCCAAATGGTGAGTTGACTTGTGGACATTCTGTGTTTGAGTGCCTCTTCACTTAAGGGAAGCACTAGAGGCAGAAATGCAGTGTGGGACTCTGGAAATGTGTCTAACCCTGAACTCATTAATGCTTTAAAGGTCTGTTTGTTTTATATTGAAATATACCGATTAAAGTCAAAATGTTATTCTTATGAATCAATGACTGTAACTGTATTAGAGAAAGCTGTCTTTTTCACATTCAGATCATCTGGCCAAGGCTTCTTTCCTAGCCTTAGGAGAAACAAAGAGGGGCAGAAGGAAGCATATGAAATTTTAGTAGTAAAGCTCAAATTATGATTGGAAAGCAAATGTCCATTACTTTGCATTTCATGTTATGATAATTTATATTTTTCTTGTTGAATTGTAGTATTATTGTTTTTTCCCTGAACAAGTTGTAAACCTTTTTGTAGCTAAGGGACTGTCTTCCACATTTTTCCTTTGTTTTGTCTTTACCTGTCTTCAGATGCCCCACCACAGTATTTTGATGTTAAGAAGACAGGCTCTGGGACCAGATAGATCTGGATATGAATCATGGCTGTGATTCTAGCTAGGTCCATGACTTTGGTCAGGTCTGTCTCTCTCTCTCTCTCAATTTTCTCTTCTAAAACAAAGGTTATGATAATATTACTTCTTAGGGTGAAACTTGCTAACTAGAAAAGCAGCAGTTTAAAGTGCCTTGAAAGTGCTCATTAATACATTTTTTGTAATTATCATGTGGTTTACTACTACTGCCATTATAAATGTACCTCAACTTTTTTCAGTACTAATTTCTTTTAAAGGTATAGATATCAAAAAAAGTCATACATATAAAAAATAAATAACATTATTTAAATTAAAAATCTAAAGCAAAAATAAATGTCGTACACAAAGGTCTATGAAATATTTTCTAGAATTATGTCTCCTAATTTTTTGGTTAAGCTTAGATTATAAATCAAGTCACAATTACAAAATTAAAATGATTATTATTTTCATTTTGTTGGTGCAGAGGGCAAAAAAAATATACAAGGAAAATTCTTCAGTCTTATAAATTACTGAGACAAAACACAAAATTTCTGTTCTCTCTTCAGTTGGTATAATTAATGATAATTTTTATTATACAAACTACAATAAAATTCCAATTATCTGGAGATCAATTACAAACCGCCTCAACTGGAATACAAATCAGAAGCCTTCAAGTTATTTAAAAAAACACTTTATGCAATTAAAATAGGTACCACAAAGTTCATGCATAAAATCACTTGTGTGTTTGTTCTTAAATTTCCATAATAAGAACTTTTAAAAAATGAGTAATGCAGATGGGAAGAAAGTACTAAAAAGAACGTTTTCCAGGAGTGTATCTGCATTAAGTCCCTGCTTGATTTCTGAAGGAAGAGCACACAGCCTCTGAGATACCCACATGTTGCTTAGGCACAGAAAGTCAAATCCTAACAGTTGTTTTGAAATCGTACAGGAATAATGATTTTGACCACAACTCTTACCCTTAAAAAAAAGCGATGTCATGATAGGATGGTTATAGATGCAACTTCTCTTCTTGTCTCTCTGACACTATTAATTTCATCAGCTGTATACCAATAGTAAATATTTCTTAAAAACCCACACTGTGATGTCATACTAGAATCACTGTTAAAATACTTTCAAATAAATCTTCTCTTTTACTCCTACAGAACCTATTCATTACACTTTGATATACCATTATGACAAGTGAGATGATAATGATTTCTCAAGCTGCCTAGTAAACTTAGATACCACTGAAAAACATCTATGAAACTTAAGGAAGAGAAAGAAATAAAAAGATTCAAGAACAACACCATATAGAAACCACTGGAGCAAAAATTTCAAACTCCACTGACCATATTCAACTGGCAAACATGTTTTATCTAGTTCCCACAATGTTGAGCTACACAGTGTTTTTTTTATTTCTTTTGTTTTGTTGCAGTTGCTAACATAGTTAAGTAACAATTATCAGATGATTAACATATTTAAAAATTAATTTCAGTTTTCACTTGAAGAACTGAAGATCTAGCAACATCAAATCTTATTCCTAAAAGGCGGTAGATCTTGGCAGTAGCAGATTTATTGTAATGTGTATAGTATACAAATAGCCACACACCCTCCTCCACTTTTAGAGAAAGCATTTCAGCATTCACATTCTCCCCACTTTTCTACGGTCTCACCAACACTGATGCTCGATGTTAGTTGCCATTTATGTTTGTATATTTCTAAAAATAATCTGAAAAAAATAAACTGAACAAAATATTTATTACATCTGATTTTCCATTTTTAAAAAATGAGCAATTAGAAGGCAGATCTATAAAGCTGAATTGTGTGTAAGGAAAGAGAGCAAGTACTTTTTTTTTAATGGAGGATAACATTTCTTCTGTATGTCGTATGCAAACAAAGTATGTCTGTCAAAATAATAAAACAACTTCGCTCATTTTGTTTACCTACGTAGACCCTTTAGGCATTTGGGTTTAGTAAAAAGCCCTTCCATACTGTCCTTCTTAGCATTGTTTTTTAATACAGCAGAGTGAAATCATAATCAAGGAAAAGTCTGACTGACTCAACAAAAGCTACTTACAAGATAAAGAATATAAAACTTTGAACAATTACTTCTACCCAAGTAGTTAAAATAAGGAACTTTTGATAATTAAGCTGAGCCACAGATTAATTCCTGTTAATAAATTTTTGACTCACAAAAGTATCAGTTTCATGTGAATTAGCCAACTTTTAAATAGTAAGCTTCTGCTACCTGTTTATTTCATTTCTTTTTTTTCTCCTCATTGAGTTTGTTGGTACATTTTAGGTATACAGTACAGTTACATTCATTATTGGGATCTTGTACCTTATATTACAGGTCTTGGTTCTCATTTTTTCCCCTTGTCCCTGCCTTTCCTTTACCCCCTCCTCCCTTCCCCATTTACAAACACTTCATTTCCATTTTTTCATTTTCTGATATTTTTTTCTTTTCCCTTATTACCTCCCCTTACCCTTCCCACTTTCCTACACCTTTAGCCCCTCTCTTCCTATTTCACATTGTCAGTTATCTCATTAGGATCTTGTGTACTATTATACTTTATTCACACCAAGAAACTATTCGGTATTTACACATGTGACTTATTTATTTCACTTAGGAGTATATCCTCAATATGTATCCATTTTCCTATGAATGGATCTAATTTCTTATTCTTTATGGCTGAGTAGTATTCCATTTTATAGAAAAATCACATCTTCTTTATCCAGTTTCCAACTGATGGGCAAATGGGCTATTTCCAAGTTTTAGCTATTACAAACTGTGCCGCTATAAACATAGGTGAGCATATATCACTGTGATATGATTCTTTTAATTCTTTTAGAAAGATACCCAGAAGAGGGATGGCTGAGTCAAATGGAACCTCTATTCCCAGGTCTTTGAGGTATCTCAGAAAGAATCAACACCTGGGATCTCATCTTGTTAAAAAGCTTCTGCACTGCAAAAGAAACTATCAACAGAACTAAGAGACAGCCTACAATGTGGGAAAAAATTTTGACCAGCTGCTCCTCAGACAAAGGACTATTATCTAGAATATATAAAAAACTCAAAACAGTCAGCCCCCAAAAAAATATAAAGGCCAGATTCAAAAATGGGCATCTGAAATGAACAGACATTTCTCAGACAAAGAAGTAAAAGTAGAAAGTAAATATATGAAAAAATATTCCACATCACTGGTCGTTCGAGAGATGCAGATGAAAACAACACTGAGATTCCACCTCATCCCACAAAGAATGGCTGCTATCAAGAAATCAGCCAATAACAAATGTTGGTGAGGTTGTGGGGAGAAAGGAACCCTTCTCCATTGTTGGTGGGAGTGCAGAGTGGTGTTTTTTTCAATTCTATAAAACTCCATCTTTTCCACAATACCAAACAAATGAGATTGCTGTATGCAGTAATAAAATTCATACTATGCTGTTGAACAATAGCTAATATTTTCTAAATCTTATAAAAACAATTAAAATATACAATATCATGCTTCATTGCATCTGAAATGTAGCTTACGTTCATGGATGTGGTAATCCTCTGAGTAAAATAATTGAAAATATTTGGAGTTGATAAACCCTTTATTATGAGCAGATAGTATTTTTATAATTTCTTAATCCCCTGAAATATAATGCTGTCTCGTGGGAGGCTTACTCTATTTGACATCTAATAAAATATTTTCTTAAAATTAGCTATATTGCACTTTGTTACTTCTCTCTGGGTATAACTTTCTGCTTTTGTAAGTTTACTTTAAAAAGATATCATCACCTAAAATGTAGTAGACTTTATGACAAGCTTCAATAATTTCAAAAGACATAAATGGAAACTTTTGGAGATACAATTTAAGTTCATAATATTTCATTTCTTAATGTCTGAACAGTTCTTCCAAGTAATATGTCATACACATAGTTACTATACTCTGCGTGTATATCTTAAAAAATGAAATGTCACAACTAGTGACTAGAGCTACATTATCTATTATTCTTTTGTTAGAATAGTTTGCTTTTATTGAAAGCATAAAATCTCAGAGAACTAAAATGTTTAAATTCTGCCTTTTAACTTTGAAAGCTACTATCAACAAGAAAATTGGATTTCTAAACTAATAGCTTGTTCATTATTCTGTATATAAATAGTTATGATATTACTGATTTGGGGGACCTGTCAGTCCTAGTCTGTTTTCTTGAAAGATCTCACTCTGGACTTGAAAATAGTTGGCTGAATTCTACGACTATTTACATATATTGTGAGTAGATGATGGAAAATAAATAGATGAACCAGACTATATCATCAAGACTTGCTACAGTTAAATATAATTGAATTATCTTACTAAAATGTAAGCTGAATAAATTCTTTAAAACATTTACTTTAACAGTCTACCAAAAATACTCTTTCATAAAATACCAGGTGTTTAATTTTTTGTTTTCAAACATCTCAAGCTATGTAGTGTGTTGATTAAGGAACAAAAAGTGTTTCAAATATGTTATAACAGAAAGATTCAATTGATAGGAACCATTGACAGTAGTTAAGAATATATGAAGATGAGAAACTTGATTTTAATTGTATTATTTTATTCAAAGATAAATAGTTATTTAGTTGATAAAATAGTAAACTTCATCCATATATAAAACTGACATTTTTAAAATCTCCATTCATTCCTATGGATTAAGCTAAATTTAAGTTTTATAAAGAGAGTAATAGTGCAGGAACTAGGAATAATTAAAATATGTACTTATTTGATAATCAGATTTATTTACATTTTCTAGGATATAATACTCATCTTTGATGACACATTTTCCTGATTTTTACTCTCCCTTTCCCTTTTTTTTTACAACACAGAATGTATAACACATATACAAATAGTCTGACCTTGACTTTAATTATGTATTTCATTCAACCCCAAAGCAAGTAATTTTTAATCAGTGTCCAAAAGGAGGGAAAAGTGTTACAGACCATAAATTTCTCCTTCCTCCCTCATTCTTTTTATCTGAGGCCTGAATAAGTTATTCAAGCTGGCTTCAAATTAGAGAGTTCTGAATCAGTCTTCCAGGTGGTTGGGACTACAGGCTTATGCTACCATACCTCACTTGCCATGTAGATCATGTGCCCTTATATTCTTTATCTTCTAAATTCTTGCCAAAATGATTTAAGGGATTTTTCCTGTGTGTGGCGGGGGGTGTTTTTAAGACAGGGTCTCACTATTGTTCACACTGGCCTTGAATTTACTATGTAGCCCAGGCTGGCCTCAAACTCACAGCAGTATTCCTATGCCTCCAAAGTGCTGGGATCATAGGCATGTGCCACCACACCTGGCTAAGAGAGATTTTGTGTGTGTGTGTGTGTGTGTGAGTGTGTGTGTGTGTGTGTGTGTGTGTGTGTGTGTGTGTGTAACCAGGGATTGAACTCAGGACCTTGTACTTGCCAGGCAGGCGCTGACACCACTGGATTAAATCTCCCTCCCTAAGAGAGATTTTTTTTTAACAAAGTAGATATGAAAAAAGATAAGCAAGGTTAATGGTACAAATAAGAAATACAGCAAATATAAACTCCAAATAAAAGGTGATAAATGAAGGCTGGCTACAGTATGTACTACGTGGTTCATCAGTGAGAACAGTGCTTAACATAGACATGGTGATATGAATATCTTCTATTTATTTTCTCTACCATATTGAAAGTAAGGTCTTTCTTCTTACTCATCTTTTTATCCTCTGTTATTTTAAATAATGATACAATAAATATTATTCAAATTTACCTAAAGTTCAAGAATTCTCTACATTGTTATTTCTCAATATCATTGACTGTCTTTAAATTCATACTACTCAAAGGAAAAATCTGGGAGTATACTTCTGTTAACATAAAATGAATATCCCCATCAAGGAGAGCACATCCAGTAACTTTTAATTAGAGCCCTGAAGCTCCAATAGTATACTAACTCTAGTGAAGGTGAGATGTCTGTGTAGAGTCCGAATTTTGCATCCCAAAGCTGTAAGGAAGAAATCTTCAAGAGAGGAGCCTCCCACATCATCTGCCACAATGCCTTCAAATACAGGAGACTGTCAGGAGGGAAGGAGAGAGAAAAAGAGAGAATACCAGGATTTGACACAAAATGACCCAGTTTTGTTGTTAAGTAACATATAACTTCTCCAACATAGAATACTGGGAAGAAAAGCATGCCTGGATCAAGGAAATAATAGATTTGTAGTGAGGAAACTGGAGACAAAGATTCCCAAAGAGTTACTGTAGACAACTCTGGTTCATGATCACCTTCCCATAATTCACACAGAAGACCAATCCCAAGCAACCAAAGTAAAAAGAATTTGAAAGGAACCAACAGAATCATTTAGTGTCTATGACCTACCATTTTATATGAGGGTATCATTTGTAGAGGTGTGAAGGTGAGAAAGGAAGTGCGATCAATAGAACAGTAGTGAAACGCACATATTTGTATCCAAAGGGTTCTGCATTCATAAAAATCAAAATAGCCTATGAAGTTCTAAGAAAATAAATTGCTACAGAATATATATCTGCATTCTGTACATTGCCACAGAATTCTGTATATTGCTTACATTGCTACAGAAGACATATCTTGATAAAAGCATACATCCCAAGAGTTAAAGGACGAAATATGACTTCCAGACATTAAAAGCAAGACACTTAATGAGGAGGAAAAAATCAGGTCAGATTTACGCTTCTCCACAGCACAACTGAGATACCTCTTGAAGGCTGTGAAAGTAAAAATAAGTATAACCCCATAATTGAGTGTTTTAGCATGTGAATACTTAACCATAAGTGTTACAGTCTTTATCAAGCATGCAAAAGCTTGGGAAATACCTGATGAGTCATTCTTTAAAAAAATTCTTTATAAGATGTCCTCTGCTTGTCTAAAAGATTAATCAAAATAAAAACCTCAACAACAGCAGCATTCCTGCCAGGAATGACTTAAGAAACTGAAGCCCATCTGTCCTGGGAGACAAAAGAGTCTCTTTAGGGAACGTCTCCCAGTATGGATGGGCTTCCCGTTCTTAAAGTCACTCCAGGTAGGACTGAGGTATGTACACCTGAGAATGGTTAATTAGAATTGGGACATATGCCCATTTCTAGCCTGGGGTAGGCAGGGAACTTTTGATGACAGTCTTTAAACTGCATTGCAGAGAAAGGAAAATTAAGGATTTGTTATCAGAAAGTGGAATGGATGCCAGACAGATGGAAACTACCATTGTCTCTCATTTTCACCTCACTTTAAACTTGCAGTAAAGTAAGCTTCTCTACTACTCAGTATGCCACTAGAGAAATTAGCTGATTTATTTTCTTTATCAGATCTGTTCCTTCATTCCTTTCAAAGTAATTACAGGCTTCTTCTTTCCTGTCTCATGACACTGATTATTAGCCAAAGCTAATTCATCAGCTGGATATAGGTGAAACACCTTTAGCTATCTTTTAGGAAAAGCTTAGTAAATTATTTGTCATTCTCCAACCCAAGAAATGTTCTCTCTGTAAGTAAAAGTTTATTGGATACCGTGAGAGGTCTTTGAGATCAGCCATTTTCTGTTCCAGCTATAATTAGAAAGCTAGACAAATTATATCAACTCCTAGGGAAAAAAAAATCCACACACATACTCTTTAATAAATCCAATTTACTCTATTTGCTTGGTATTAACAACTGTTAGTTAATGCTATGTCCAAATTCCCTTCCTTGTTGAAAAGAACTACATCACTGCAGCCAGTACATACAAATAGATAGTTAATTACTCAGCTCAGAGGCCTATGTTATTCATCACTTCAATGTGGAAATGAATTGCCAATTGTCAGTGTTTTCCAAACTACATAGTGTGATATGGTTTATGTCCCAATCATTGGGGGGAATGCTCCAGAAAGAAAATACTACCTAGATGTCAGGGATTCATTAGACTGATCCATCTGTAATCCTTTATCAGTGATTTTCAAACTATATATCAAAATCGCTTGGTAACTTAAAAAAAAGAAAAAAAAGAGACATATTGTTACCCAAACCATTGAATCAAATGTCCTAGGTTGGATCAGGGATAGATTTGTAATTTTTCTTGCATGAAGTTTATACAGTTTAAGGTCTTTCTTTAAGAAAAGGAGTACAAATTACAGATGTAATAAAAGTGTATTACCATGTGAACACATTCCTAGGATCCAGGCCCTTGTAATATAAATTGCCATGTAAGTGACAAACACTAAAGCTTAACCTTCATTACCTTCAAGGTAAATCTGTAAGTTAGAGCCTATAGACAAATGTATGCTTGTATGTCTCTGTTAAGGCATATATCTAGATGTCCTCCCAAAACCTCATGCATTCATAGGTGGAGCTTTTTAGAGGTAAATCTGTGGATTAGAGCCCAGAGACAAATGCATGCTTGTTTATCTGTATTATGGCTTGTATCTAGATAGACCTCCAAAGTTTCATGCACTTATAGGTGTGGCTTTTTGTTCCAGCTATAATGAGAAAGCTAGACAAATTATGTCACCTTCTAGGGAAAAAATCCAGGAGATGGCTGGATCTAGGGTGTATAAATATGGATTAAGAAGGTTTGATAACTGAATTAGTTCACTGATTGGTTTAGCATAGTTCTGGGTGTGGATAATGGGAAGGTGCGCAGACCCCCCGGATATGGGTGGCACCAACCAGTGGGCTTGTAGCCTGAATGGAATAAAAGAGAAAGGCAAGCTCGCTGCTCACTGCCTTCTGCCTGCTCTCCGTGGACTGTTTCTCCTCTACCATGCCCCTCTGCCATGTTGCCCTGCCTTGAAGCCAGCCAACTGTATACTGAAACATCTACAAACTATGATTTAAAATAAACGTTTTCTTTTTAACATAGGGGGGTTAGGTATTTTGTTCCAGGAATAAGAAAGCAACTAAGACATTCTGTGTATGTATATGTGTACACATATGATTGCTGCTCTTATGTGCATGATGTAAGTTCCCAGGTGAGAAGATCAAGAACTGGTACTCTCCTTTATATAGCATCTGTGCTGCTTATTCTCCACACCTAAATTTTTCCTTTCTTTCTCTTATTCTTTGCTTCCTCTTCTGCTCTTTTTCTATTTCTCATTCCTCTTCACATGCACACACACATACACACATACACACACACAAGAACACACACCTTCATTGTGGTTTATGTCTAGATGTCCCCAGCAAAGCCTCATTTAGTCTTTTTCACAGGTATATAAATCTGGAATGTGTAATGCTAGGATTAAGGTCCTGTGATTACTAAACCACTACATGTGAGTGATTGATCTGGCACCGCCCTAATCCCAGGAGTCTGAATAAGAGATAAAGGAACAGGAAGACACTGTTAAAGTTCCTTATTGCTTTTTGCTGTCTTCTTTCACCATAAGCTGTTTGCCTTATTGCCTTTGCCTTCGTGTGTGTGCCATGTTGTTTCTGCTCTGTGATGCCTGTTTGCCATCCCTGTGTTGGATCCAGCTGAGTATGTACTGAAACCTCTATGAACTGTGAGCCAAATAAACCCTTTTCCCTCTAACTGTGGGTGTCAAATAATTTGTCTCAGCAATGAGAGAAAAGCAACTATCACTCTCATTTTAGAAATTAAGCTCTGGCCCCATTGATAATACTCACAAGCCTTATTGCTGGATTTGAAGTTTGAAACAATTGCTGGACTTTCTGAGAGACAGACAGTATTAAACAGCAAACTGGTAGTGGATGGGATGGTTAATAGAAAAATAATAAAGCAAAATTTTTTAAAGTGCATAGAAATTTAATGTTCTCTATAATTTAATTCAGTTCTGTGATAAACCATAAAAATTCAAATTTAGACTTTTTGGGGGGTGTTAACTAGGGACCTTGTGCTAGTGAGGCAGGCAGCGAGAAATTCATATTTAAATGCTTTAAAGTTCATATTTTTCTTTCTTTTGCCTTTCTTATGGCAAAAATGCTCATAAACAAAAATAATTGCCTCTACCTAAGCTAATTCACATTCCAGATAACAGCCCCTGAATTACAACTACTCTAGTTACCATTAGAAATAATTGAGCTCTATTTTTGTGTTTAATTTTACTTTGTAAATAATTTTATGTTTTTTTCCCACATTATTTCACATAGTTTAAAGCGCTGAATATTGATACCAATAAATGTGCTTGCCTTAAGAAGCACTGGATTAGAAAGAAAACCCATTGAAAGAAATGTCATATTCTTTATACTTTATACTCATGTTTGTTATAGTTTTATAAAATTAAGTCATCCGCCTGGTCAAGACCTCTTTAAAAACTGCCTTTTACTTTGTTAAAAAAAATGCTTACTATTAAAAAAATTTATATATTGCCTGTCATCTCCCCAAACGTACCTGTAGTCATGATTGACATACTGAAGCTACTAAAGTTTTTTGGGTTTTTTTTGTTGTTGTTTTGTTTTGTTTTGTTTTGTTTTTATACCAGGGATCAAACTCAGGTCCTTGCACTTGCAAGGCAGGTGAAGGAACTACTGAGCTAAATTCCCAGCCTCAAAAAGTATTTTTAGCATAAAAGAATGAATGTGGACTCTAGAGAGTAAATAAAACCTCTTCCTGAGTTTCCTCTAAGTGCTTATAATTGAGATATCTAAAATTAACATATTTAAATGAATATAGAATATTGAATACTAACAAATACAGTCTCTATGCTATACAATGGTGATACAAAGATGAATAAGGATGGTCTTTGCCCCTCTTAGTGAAGGTTATAACCAGGAGAAGAAACCACTATATTCCTAATGATACAAGGGACACATAGATGCACAAGAACACAAAGAGCAACAGGCAGGATCCCAAATAAGAAATTTCTTTTAAATCTAAATGCTAGGAAAATATTACACAGTCTATTGGTCACCCTGACAACATGTATATTTTCACCTACTTTGTGTCTCCTAAGTCATGGTCACTGAAATCACATCCTACTCTGCTGCACACAGGGTCAGACAAATTTTTTTGTCTAATATCAGCTCAAAATTGATGTTCTGTATTTAGAGTGGCTTGGAAAAATCAGCTCAGAAAGGCAGACAAGACAGGTATATGACAAAGACATGAATGTACTTTCCCACATCTATGAACTAACGTATTTAAACCCAGAAACCACACCTCATAAAGTGAGGAAATCTAATATAATGTCAGGATTTTGAAAAGGATGCGTAATTCTTTGATAAGTAATGTATGTATTTATGCAGGCTAGAATAAAAAAGAATCATTGAGCCAGGGACTTCAGGTTCTCTGCTAATGTTAGAGTGGTAAAGCTGTTTTTCTTCCTCATCTTGAATTCTAAGATTTAATAAAAGGATTGACAAGAGAACCCAAAATTCCCCTCAAGGGGTTAGCAACCACCAAGCACAGCACCACTGAAAATCAGAGCAATGCATCAGATTCCTGTAAACACAGGTTAGTTGTAAATGCACCCCTTGTTTATTACATTTTTGGAGGTCACATATATGGAAATAATTTCTACATACCCAATCAGATTTGTATTTTTCTGCTTGTAAAATAGAAAATAAGTAAATAAATAAATAGGAAAGGATAAAGGCAAAAAGTACTTACTTATCCTTGCTCTGATGCATTAAGTGACCTTTTAAAAAGAGTTCTTCACCTGAACTTAGTTTTTCACCAAATTGTTTATCTCAAAGGAAGGAAAGCAGATGCAGCCTATAAATAATGCTTACATTTCCGTTTCAGGGTGTGAAGGGCAGAAGAGACTCTTCGCAGAAAGGTCAAGGGCCACAGCCAGCTTGCTCCCTTTGTGAGTCAGACAATACTTCTGTGTTGCTATTCTGAACTCAGTAAGGAGAGTTATGTAAAATGAATGGCCCAACATACAGCATCTTGAAAATTCTAGCACAATTCACAGTTTTCAGTCTGTAATGTTATTCATCATTGTTAGACAATCATTTTTATTATATGTATTTTCAACTTGATTTTCGGGGTTTTCAGAGTTCTTTAATAAAGCATACCCTACAGTCTTTGAAATTTTCACAAATAATTGAGGATTTGAAAAGTTTTCTACACCTTTATCATCTTTCTTGAATTTATTTCCTATTTTAAGTTTCATGTCTCTCAGGATAGAATGTTTATTTTACTGGTATTTTCCTTCAAATTACATGGAAATTATTTGTTTAAAAAGTAGTTATAGTTTAGTAATCAAAATTTATAAGTTTTCTTTTGTTATTTTCTTCATTCATTTAATTGATATCTACTAAGTACTTGGAAAGAAAGAGTCCTATTCTAGGATGGTTTTTTTAAGTATGATACTATAAAAAGATGCACAGGGTCCTTTGTCCCTAAGAAAATGAAAATAAAACTCTATTACATACCCATTAAACTGCCTGTAATTAGACATACACATTACCAAATTCTAGAAAAAATATAGAGAAGCTAAAACCCTCCACATATTGGTGGAAAAGTAAAATGATGTGATAACTCTGTAAACATTTTGGCAGGTAAACACACAACATGTGACTAAGAAATTTCATTCTATGTATTTATCTAAGTGAAATGAAAACATATCCACATCAAAATGTGTACACTGATATTCACAAGAGCATTGTTATTATAAGCCAAAGGACAAACCATTGAAATGCCCAGGAGTAGAATGGAATACTGCAAAGCCTAGAGAATGAACATATAACACTAGCAGTACACGCAATATGGCTATATCTCACAAACATAAGAGCTAAAAATGCAGATTGTTTGGTGTTTCAGTTTATATAACTTAAAAAACAAATGCTAATCTATATGATTAGAAGTCAGGATAATAGTTATCCTTATTGGGGGACATCAGAAGTGCTGGACATGCTGTTTCTCCTCAATCCAGATGCTGTTACATAACTGTGCTAGTTTGTTAAAATTCATCAAGTTGTGTTTTAAGGATATGTGCAACTTTCTTTTTTTTTGGTACCAGGGATCGAACTCGGGTCCTTGCACTTGCAAGGCAGGTGGCGGAACCACTGAGCTAAATCCCTGGCCCATGGGATATGTGCAACTTTCTACATGTATTCTATACCTCCAGAAATTTCATTAAGCTTGACAAGTTGGTGATACTTGATTTTCAAACATTCAGAGGTCCTAGATTACATATGTACATATTCACTACACTGGACTTACCATTTATAGAAGACAAACATGTTGAGAAGCAATTCAAAGATGAAACAAACTCTGATAAGTGCTGCACTGGAAAATTAGTGTAATAAGCTAAAAGAGAATATTAACCCAAAAAAAGAACAGTAAGGAAAAGTAGTTTAGAGTGCAGTTTCTGATTTTATAGAAGGAAGAAGACTCTTACAATTCATAACCAAATTCAGTAATGTAGCAGGATACAACACCAACACACAAAAATCAATGGAATTCCTATGTACTAATAATGAAGCAACTGAGAATGAAAATACCATTTACAAAGCGACAAGGAAATGTAAAGACTTAGGAATTAACCTAAGGAAGTAAAACAAAAACTACAGTTCTCTGAAAAAGGAAATTAAGCAGGACATTAGAAAATGGAAGGATATTCTCTCTTTCTGGATAAGCAGAATTAATACAGTCAACATAGCCATACTTCCAAAATTGATATATAGATTTAATGTGATCATAAACAAAATTCCAACTGTATTCACAGACCTAGAAAAAACAACCCTAACATTTATATGGAACCAGAATAAACATGCATGAGCAAAAGCAATCTTGGGTAAAAAGAGCAAAACAAAAAGTATCACAATCTGGGACTTGAAGTTATATTACCAAGCTACTGTGATTAAAAACAGCAGGGTACTCACACAAAAACACAGACATGAGGATCAGTGGAACAGGATAAAGGATGCAGAAACAAGCTCAAGTACATTCAACTATTTCATCTTTGACAGAGAGGCAAAAAACACGCACTGGAGAAAAGATCACCTCTTTAATAAATGGTGTTAGGAAAACTGGCTATCTACATGCAGAAGACTGACTCTAGACCCTTATCTCTTATCATGCACTAAACTAAAACCAACATGGGTCAAACAACTAGATGTTAAACCAGAAACACTTAACCTGCTGGAAAACAAGATAGGTAAAACTTTTGAAGGCACAGGCATAAGCAAGGACTTTCTGAACAGAAATCCAGTTGTACAGGAAATAGTTCCAAGAATCAGCAAATGGGGTCACATCAAATTGAAATACTCTGCATAGCAAAAGAAACAACCAACAGAATGAAAAGATGACCTACAGAATGGGAAAAAATATTTGGCAGTAATTCTTCAGCCAGAGACCCCATTATTAGAATACAAAAACTTTAAAAATTAGACCTCTGTAAAATAAAAGACCCAGTCAATAATGGGCAAGCAAAATGGACACTTCATAGAAGAAGAAATAAAAGTGGCAAATAAATACATAAATGCTCAATATCACTGGGCATTAGAGAAATACTAATTAAAACAACACTGAGATTCCATCTTGCCCCAGAAAGAATGGCCATCATCAAGAAATAAAATAATAGCTAATGCTAGGAAGGCTGCAGAAAAAAAAAAAAAAGAAACTCTTCCACACTGCTGGTGGGAATGTAAACTAGGAAAACCACTGTGGAAATCAATATGGCGATTCTTCAAAAAACTAAAACTAGGAATTCATTTAATAAAGCTATTCCCTCCTAGATATCTTCCTGAAAGAGTAAAAGATAATCACATTACAGAGATACATGCATACCTATGCTTATAGCAACACCATTCATAATAGCTCAATATTAGTAATGGCCCATATGTCCATCAACAGATGAATGGCTAAAGAAAATGTATTTACATACAATGGAGTACTATACTGCCATTAAGAAAAAAAGAACTTGAATTATTTGTAGGAAAACGAATGCACCTTGAGACCATAATGTTAAGTGAAATAAGCCAAACATACAAGCTTAAGTATCACAGGGTTTCTCTTATATGAGAAACCCAGAGTAAAAATAAAGGGCAAAATAAAAGAGAGATAATAGGACACAGGGAGACAGATTGTTCTCAGAAGGGAAGGGGATCAAGAGATAGAGGGGAGAGAAAAGGGATAGGGATGAAAAAATTGAAATGAATCTTTTCTATAAATTGTACCAAAAGATCTATTTCAGTTTTTTAAATTCCTTTAAATAAAAAATTTTGGTGGCCCCAAAAAATGGAAAGAGAAAAAAGAAGGAAGCAGATTTAAAAATATCAGATCATAAACAAGTAAGTGCTATTTGAAAGGGCCAAATTGTTTAGAGTGTCAGAACACATAAGCTATTTAATTTTTAAAAGTGAGCTCTTTTGTGTTCGGCTGATTGACTTTGCCAGAGTTGTAGGTTATTCTGTTCCAGTGGTGCTCAGCCCTCAGCTGCACATCAGAATCCCAGCAGCTTTTATAGCTTTTCCTGAATCAGAATCTCCAGGGGTGGGGCTTGGGCATCTGTACTTGGATGGGGAGCCTGTGATTCTCCTGAACAGCCAGGGTGAGCTGTAGTCCCTGCGGGCTGCAGGGAGCCGTCCCAGGGACCATCAACAGAACAACAAATGTCTCTGAAAGTGTCATTTCTTTGTTTTCAGAGCTTCTGTGACTTCTACAGAGAAGAGTACTTTTCATACTTATCTCTTTGTAACTGTGCCAAGAAATTTCTTTGCAAATGGCTTTTATCCAAGTATTACATGAAAGATGTTAGTCCTACTGTTCGATTTTAACCTTAATTCTTTCAAGCACCAGGGCATTTTTTCTGATTTTTTTAAGATACCTAGATCCAAAGCAGAAGATAGAACTAGAAAGGACAAAATAGCACATGCAGGTCACTTGTTAATGCACTTGTATGATTAATCTTCCTCCTGTGAAGGCAAAATGTATTTCTAGTCCTAAAACATGTATCAGATCTTTCATTGGGAAAATAATACTGTTTTTACTTAGAACATTTTAATTCTCTACTTACTCTGTTTCCCTTATTAGTTAATTTATGCTTTTTAACTCTTTATTCTCAAATAATTTTAGAATTGCAGAAAAGTTGTAAAAATACTAGAGTTCATGTATACTGTTTACCCAGGTCATGCTAATGTAAACAAATTACATAACTATAATGCAATTAGAAACACCAGGGAATTAACACTGAAACAGTAAGGTTAAACTAAGCTACAAATTTATTTAAATTTCACTAGTTTTTCATTCCAGGGTCCAATTAAGGAATCCATGATTTATTTAGTTGTCATGTTGACTTAGTCTCATCCAATTTGTGACTTACCAGTGATATTGACCCTAATCTTTGGCTAAGGTGAAGTCTGCTGGGTTTACCTCCTATAAGGTTGTGCTTTTTTCTCTTTACAATTAATAAAGATCTTTGGCATTGCTCTGTTCTTCTTCCAAGTGACTTTTCACCAGTGACTTTTATATCCATTGGTGGGTCTTACCTATAGAAGTTGTTACTGCAGTCTTTGCCTGATGATGTTTTTATATTTCCTTCATCGATTAATTAAAATTCTTCTGTAAAGAAGAGCTTGTCCCTCTTTGCTTATTTTTGCCTCTGTATCTACTCATTTATTTATATCAGTATAGATTTGTACATTATTTTATAAACTACCATCCCATTCAGTCATTATTTATTTTCTTGTTCAAAATGTTCCAGCTTTGATCATTGACAGTTCCATCTGATTGGATCCTGAATCCTTCTGACAGTATCCACCATTTTTTTCAAAACACTTCTTTTTCTGTTATCATAAGATATTTTAGACCTCTGTGTTTTCCCTGACACAGTCTAGAATCATGTCTCTCAGCAGCCCTAATTCCTTTTATTGGAGAAAAACACTTAGAAACTAGGATCTGAGTGCTACTAGGGCACCATTGTTTCTAGTCCTTTTCGGGAGCTGGGAGATATACATATGTTACTAAAGTAGACATATCCATCTACCATACTTAATCATTTACTTCTATATCTGTATGTATGCACACATACAGTGAAAGCCATACATTCATAACAAAGCTCAACTCCAGTTCAATACCTCAAAGTTCATTAAGGTATAAGACTCCTTTTCTTGTATTTCTTTCTCTAACAATGGAAAGATTTTCATCATTTATAATCATAGATTACACATACAATAGTCACTGAAATGCTCATATCCCTATAGAAATAGATTTGCTGACTCGAGTACAGTATTTGCTTATAGATGTTTTGGTTTTCTTCTTACCTTTAGTCAAAATGATGTTTTCCATGCCAATTTAGGTTAATTGTTGATTCCATCCCTTTCTGTGTACATTTGCAATATAATTAAATTAATTTGCCACTGTATTGACTTCTCTTTGGGTTCCCTCACATTTTTATTTTGGGAAATATGTAAAACATTACTGTGGTTCAGAGTATCAAAGCTATATGAAAACTATATAGGTGTTTTAAGAAGCGTCTTTCCCTTCTCAGTCTTCCCACAATCCCATTTTGTGGGCCACTTTCTTTCTTTGCCTTTTCTCCAAACCCTTATAATTAAATAATCTTCTATAGTTTCTGGTTTATCTTTTCAATATTACTTTTGCACAAATTAACAAATTCATTTATATTTTATTATATTCCACTTTATATCAAGGGTGGTATCACATAATATAAACTCTCTTACTTTTTTTCTTATTTGGAAAAAATCATTCCAAATTATGTTTACTGATTTTCCCTTTTCCTTTTTTACAACTTTGTTGAATTAAATTGTGCAGGTGTAGCATAGCTTATTCAGCCACTTTCCTTTTATGGGCATTTAGGTGGTTTTCATTACTTTGCAGTACACCAGCTAGTCTAATACATAAACTTAGTGTACGTAATTTTTAATTATTAAAGCTATATTTTCAAAGTAGATTCCTACACGTGGGATTCTTAAATAAAATTAAGTGTGCATGTGAATCTTCCAGCCACTTTATCAACTGTAAGTTTATGGAAATGCCTATTAGCAGCTTAGTGTATATTCTTAATCAGAATACAAGTTACTGAACTACAGTTCTTAATTTGTGTAAGTTTTTAAAATTTAACTTTATTAGTTGCACTTCGCACATAGAAACGTATTAAAATCACATTGGAATTAAGAATTAGTCTTGAATAATTAATGTATCCCTTTTCAAGGCTCAGTAAATACCATTGTAATGTGTCAACAGGCCCTAATGAAGGTAGTAATCATATGTTCCATCTGCAGCCCTGTCATCCAGGTTCACAGTCATCAATAGGAAGTAGATAGTTCAAGAACTCTAGCAGTGACATAATGACTGAGTACTGATATAATGCTCTCATCTTCTGAGAACTTTTTATTTTTCAAAACTCTTTCAAGTCTTTTGATTTCTTACACCACCACTAGGAGGGGTTGTTGGGGAAATATTTAAAAAATCATAATATTTACATAGTGAAAAGTCCCTTATATGTATTATCTCATTTGAATCTCAAACTGACCTCCCATAGGCATAACGTGTAGTTGATGTCCCTATTGTCCAGGTGAAAAAGCTGAGACTCAGAGAAGTTAAATGTTATCCTGGTGTCAGACATCTACTTAATAGCAGGATTAGAACTGAACTGGAGATGAAAGAGATTTCTTTGTTATTGTTCATGAACTGGCTATAAAGACTATAGCAGGATGTAGTCTCCAGTTCTGTAAACAAAATATTTCATTGGTCCTCTGCTATAATTATGGTGTAAATACTTGGATATCTATAACCTGTAGTATTTAAGTCCTAAATAGTGATACAAGTAAATACGTTCTAAACACAGCAACCTCCACTGCAGTGCTGGAAGCCTTATGACACAATACACACTGGTACTAGAGCCATACGATCTCATTTGGCACACTGGTTCTACCATTTTATTAGATTTGAGCCTTTTTGAGCTCTTTAACCTCAGTTTCTTCTCTCTTAAGTGGGTATTGTTCTATAGGGCCATTGGAAAGATTAGAAATAATTATATCAGGCATATCTATGCTCACCCACCCCAAATATAAATATTAGTTTTTTTTCCTATGGTGGTTTGTCCAATTCCTTCTCATCATTTGTCACAACTTAGAATTACATTTACTTTTCTGTTTATTTGTTTCTCATCAGTATGTTCTACTAGAATATAAACCTCATGACACTGAGGACTCTGCTTATTTTTGTCATTCCCTTTTGCCTACTCCAATATCATTAGCCTTTGAATAAATATTTCTGGAAGGAATTATGCACATAACCTTGAGTTTGTTTTTATTTCAGCCCCATGGGATGACTTCCAGTTTCCTTGCCCTTTCTCATTTCTCTACCTTTATATTTGCTATTTTCATTGCCTATTATACTTTCCTTTACCTCTGTTTTTCTGGGGAGTTCTAACTCACCCTTGAAAACCTATCCCGGATCTTCTGTAAGGCCTCCTTGGTGAAGTTTCTACCCTGTTGAATTAGGGGCTATAGTCATTGGAGCATTTAATTAATATTTTTTCAAAAGCTATTCTGTAGCAGGCATGTGCTGGGTTCTGGGTAAAAGAATATGTAAGATGGGCCATAAAATGTATACAAATGAATTTTTTCTTCCTATTTCGCATTATCTTTTATTCATTTTGGTCCTCATTTACACTTTCAGTTTCTCACCCCAGAGAGACCATTCAGTATTTACATGTGTCCTATTTATTTCAATTAAGAGTGTGGCCTTAATATAGGGGAAGGAGAAGGGGGTTGGGAGAAGGGAGAGAGAAAATATAAGAAAAGAAGGAAAAAATGGAAATAAAGCTTTTGTAAATAGGAAGGGATGGGTGGAAGGGAGGGAAGGGGAATGGAAAACAACAAGAACTAAGATATATGATGTACAGGTGCAAATTCGCAATGATGAATGGGATCATTATACCTAAAATGTACCAATAAAGTTAATTTTTTAAAAAGAAAAAAATAAAACTACAATGACAGATGAACCATAGCTTAAAATAAAAGTTGAAAATAAACAGAGGGTGGGACTAGATCAATGGCCCACAATAGACAGTTAATTTTAAATATATCTTGCCTTTAGATTTGTCTCTGAAGCCATGTGAACATTTTATGTAATTATAAAATATAATAAAACTTTAGAGGCAAGTCTAAAATTCTAATTAAAAAAAAGAAAAGAAAAACCCCAAATTATATCCAGTTGGTGACATAACCACAATGTGGGGGCGGGAACTATTTCAAGTGATTTACTATGATTATTTGCATATCACTACTGGGAAAAATAAAACTGCAAAAAATTGTTTTCAATAACTGTTACACTTATTGGTCTCAGTGTTGGTATTATTATTCTGAAATTGTTGCTTTGTTATGTGGTACAAAGCAAATGAGTAACTATGTTGATATCTGTGAGAGTGGGATTTGGGGCATGGGAAAAATTACATACAACTGTAAGATTAATGAGGCTAAGTAAAAAATTCTGTAATACTGAATTTTCAATAAGCTAATCAGCAAGAACCCCTCTTCCCCAAAAAAGTATAACATCCTCAGTTGTAATACATGATAGGATGAGAAGGTGACTCTTGAGATCTAAAAGGTGAGAAGGAATCAGAAAAATGAAGGGATTCCAGATCCATGCTGCGCTGTGACTGTTTACTGACTGTTCTGTTTTCTGGCCAACTCCAGCCCCCCACCCCCACATCTCCACTTAACTAATTGCTGAGCTCCATAAATCTCTGTATTCCCAGTACCCATCAGAGGCTCACTATGTCACCCAGAGTTCCAGTCTGGGAAGTGCTGCCTATTAGAATTGCTAGGTGTCTCTGGTCCCAAGTTTCTGATGTGCAGCCTGGGCTAAGAGCTGCCTCCCAATTTAAAATCTACTCCCATGCTTATTATGATAAGGCAAGAAAATTACTCAACTGTCTCTGTGACTCAGTTTCCTGATCTATAAAGTGAAAATACCACCAAGAATTCAAATTATTATCAGAGTTAAATCAGATAACGTACCTGAAATTTTTAGCCCAAGTCCTTACACATGGAAAATAGTCAATAAATTGTTAGCAAAAATGGTTTAGAGATCATGAGGTATTTGTTGAATACATGAATGAGTTAAGGAATAATAGTTTAATTCTACTTCAGTAAATTAGATCAAAACAAAAATGAATATCTTAATTCATCTTCAATTGTTTTATGTATTGTGTATTTTGGACAAGAAAGGAAAAAGAAAATACCAAATGCCTGTGATGTTAGCATCCAGACTCAGGTACTAGTAATCCTTTATTTGCTTAAAAAGCAGACTTTGAAAGTGTCTTGTATAATTTGATTCACCTATTTCTGGATAGTTCAGGACTTTCATGTTCCAATCTTAAACCTCAATCAAAACTGTGAACAATCTGTCAACATTGGACTCTGTTGAAATATGTACTGTCATCTTTTAAAACTCATGATTTGAGTGCGTTGTCGTGAAAGAGATTTATTTTATGTATTTCCTACTTCATTTCTTGTAGGAAATCTTTAGGATATCATAACCACTAAAAGTTATGGCAATGCTAGGTGGATCAACAATTTTCTTAGGTCAGAGATACCAATGGGATTTGCCTGAGATATTGTTCCTACTACACGCAAATATTGAGAACATTTCAGCAAACCATTTTTAGCTGGCAAATTGCACCATGCCCATCCCCACCTAAAAAAATTTAAATGCCAAAACAGTATGTGAAGATGAAGGTATTAGCAAATTTGTGGCATAAAGCACTTAAAAAATAATTTTTCTCATATTTTTATTGGAAAACTCCAGGATCATGATTATTGTTTTTATAAACATTAAATAGCTGGCTACTTGGCAGTACTTTGATACTGGAATGCGTAGATATGAATTGTATAGTAAAAAAATTTTTGAAGTAATTAGCAAAAAGATTTTGGCAAGCAGTCTTTTCTGTGAGTCATCCTTATTTATGTAAGTAATTCATTCTGTTGTTCTTCTCAATCTAGTCCATACACTTTAGAAAATATTGTCCACCTTTAATGTTACAGAAATGAACTTATACTATCTTAGAATAAGGAAATAATTAACAAACAATTTTTCCTTTTTTTATGCTTGTGGCATTATTTTCAGGGTTTTTGTTCAAATACTATTCTGGTTGGCAGTATTGAAATATGTTTTTATACTTCATGAATGTAGAAATATGCACACCTATCAAATGAGAAATCCCTGGAAAAGAGTTACATGCACTGATTGGTCACTCTGATGGGGTAACGGATTAGGAAGCTCTCACAGGGATATGTAGTTACATCAGAGATTACTGGAGAAGCATCTGCATTTTAGTAGTGGTGCAGTGCTAACCAGCCAAGAACACTAGACATACTGCCATGGCACTCAGATGGCAGGCTTCATTTTATGTCAGTAGAAGGAAGATTTCTATTATAGTAAGGAAATTTACCCTAACAAATGGATTCCCTTTCCTTCACTGTAGCATTGCACCAATTAAATCCAACTATATGCATAATATACTCAATTCCTAACAGCCACGAAAAGCACCAATATGAAAATATTATGTACTCTTACATTTTTACAGGTCATGAACAGATGGAAAAAATTATGCTAATTGGTAAAGAAATTCACATGCATTATAGCATACCTCAAAGTGGTGTTTACGTGGATTTTTTATTTTAAAAATTATTAAAATTACCCTGGATAAAATTTAGTCAGTACTTAAGGTTTTTGTAATGCTACATCTGTAATTCATTTTAATTTATTCCTCTTGCAAATATGGATGTTTGAAAATACAAGTAACCTTTTAATGAGTAAAACAGATAAAAGGTTGCATCCAATGAAAGAGAAATTATGGAATGATTATTCAGTCTGCAAAAGGGTTTGTCGTATGACAATCTTTTCCTAAAGCATTTCAGATTTAATTTAGTTCATAAAACACTCATTTACACACAAGATTTCAGGGACAGATTTATGAGGAAATGAGAGAAATCATCATAATAAAATAGATCCCTTGCACTGTTAACATTTACTCTCTTTTTCTCCCTGCCCCTCCTTGCAGCACTGATAGCCATTGGGCGATACAGCATGACAATAGAGACCGTGGATGTTGGATGGTGTAAAGAAATTACAGATCAAGGAGCCACCCTGATTGCACAAAGCAGCAAATCTCTGAGATATTTGGGGCTGATGAGATGTGATAAAGTAAGCATTGTCTACCAAGTTGTTTGTTTTCTACATATCAGTATATTCATGAAGATATAT
>NW_022900915.1:23145698-23173670 GCF_012274545.1 Fukomys damarensis
AAGATATATATATATATATATATATACATATATATGAATGAATTGATATAAGATATATATATGTGAATGAATATATATTTTTTTCATTCTATTCATTGATATCCTGGTTTTCTAAACAAATTTAAGATTTTTTTTCATTTCTCTGTTTAATAATGAATTTTGTACATAAGCAGAATGAAAAGACAATCATATACACAGTCAACTTAGATTTTTGGCATCCTGTTCCTAAGTCCATGGATCAAAATTTAAAAGGTTGTATGGCAAACTGCAATTTACAAGGTTTAACAGTAAAATTCTATTCAGGATTCCAAATTTCCTGCAACAGTAAGATAGAAAGAACAATACCAATTCTTTTTTTCAAGTCAGTAATTTTGGTGTTTAGCATCTATGTGTTCACATATTTGGGGGCCAAGAAAAGGCTGTTGAGGGAGATGTGTTGAAATTTGTGTCTCTTTACATGTCAGATCCACTGAAGGCCAGAGGAGCTGGCCAGGGATATGAACATGAGTTTGGGAAATGGTGTCTTATTTAACATGGAATCCTTTCAAGACTAAGAACAAAAATAATAAAATCTATATTGAATACCAGGCACTAGACAGGTATTTTCCACTTTGTGACTTCCATGTTTTTCTTATAACAAATCTAATTAATAGTTAATTGTATTTTTTTTGTTGGGGGGTTTTTTTGTTGTTGTTTTGGTTTTGGGGTTTTTTTGGGGTTTTTTTTGTTTTTGTTTTTGGTACCAGGAATTGAACTCAGGTCCTCATGCTTGCAAGGCAGGTGGTGGAACCACTGAGCTAAATCCCCAGCCCAAATAGTTAATTGTATTCTGAAGTTGAAAATATAGATGCTTAAAAATAATCAGGTACTGGCTGAAAGCTACACAGCCAAGATCTGAAAAATCTGTTCCCAGTGCTTCTGGCACAATCCTGGGTCATTCTCCAGCCACATGGCTGCTTGCTTAAGAAAGGTCCACCTCAGATACTTGCTAAAAAACTGTTGGCATCCTATACCAGTTTGTACATGGGTACTACTTTGCAGTGGTGATTTAGGAATACATCTTGCAAAAGAACGTGAAACTAATGCCTCTCAAAGTACATTTGTTCTCTAAATTTAACAAATTTGGGGGCTAATGGAAGAACAGCCCAAATCCCTTTTGTGCATTGTCAGTTTCATTAATTGACCTAAACCTGTGTGTTTTCTAAATGTTTTTAAATCCCAACTTATTCTACACCTTTGCCAAATAGTTATGCTTTAGAGATTTTATTACATATTCTCCGCCCAACCTGGAAAGCAACTTACCTTATAATTTAGCAACAGCATTGAGACTTGGGAGTTATAGGTCTCATTCATCTTACTGCTAACTAACCTAAACTTAGTAACTACCCTGTCACTTTAAAATGACTTCTTTTAAAATAGGTTAAAGGGTCTATATTAGGCAGAGTACTCTAAAAACAAAAACAATCACATGCAGAGCTCCTCCCCAACAGAAGGAAGTGCTACATGAGTGCTAACGAAGGACACCAAAATGTATGCATGCAAACACATTTTTGTGTCCCCAACCTTTCTCAAAAATCACCATATTTTTAGCCCATCCTCTTTAGATTTATTACAATTTAGCTCCATCTTCAGAGATGAATTGTATAAGTTCTATCTTCTGTTAATACAGAAGAAGATTATTGCAGACATATTGTTGACCAGCATTTTGTTGATTTCAAGTTAAGGAATTCAGACCCTACTCAAAGGCAAATTAGTCCAAAATGAGATAAAGAGACTATTCCAAGTAGCACTGTACCAGGAGATGCTGGCCCAGCCTTGGCCCCTGCTTCCCAAGCCTCAAGTCAGCTCAGAGTCACACTTGAGGTTCCATGAGGAGAGAAGCCATTTCCAAACCACACACAAATTTCAAGTACAGCCTTGCACAGAAAGGCCTGCTTCTTAGTTTAGTTGGATGGATACCTAGACCAAAGCAGTTATTCAGCTTTCAAATATATATGCTATCTATATCCAGATTTTAAATGATCACTATAGTTGAATAGAGAAGAAAAGAGGTTGATAATGTAGTTATTTTCTCTGAATCCAGAGTTTGAGTTCAAAATCTGGGCTGGTGTACTTACTAGTTGTGTCATCTTGGGCCACACTTGTTTCCTTATTTGTAAAATGAGGCTAACACTAGTACCTATCCTATAAAATTGTGAACATTAAAGAGTTAACATATGCAAAAGCACTTAAAATAATGTTCATCATTTATGAAATGTATTGTTTGATTGTTCATATTATTATCATTAACCTATTTTCTGATTTTGAATTTCCAAAAGAAAAAAAATTATATTGCCTGCTATCCCATTTTGAAGGAAAAGTGAAAATACCAGAGGAATATAAAATCAAATTAGAAAAGATGACTTTATGGTTTTTCCCTCATCATAATTCAAAATTAAGTCTATTATTGTCTCTAAAAGATATCAATACTTGCACCTTCTGCACACTTTACTAAGGAATACTAATGCCTCCATGGAACATTATGTATTCAGAATAAAGTTACTAACCATCTACTGAGGCACAGAGATGAAAAAAGATCTGCAGAGCTAGAAATTGGCAAGTTGAAGATAAGACCATTTCTGCAAGTAGGAAAAGAGAAAGAAGATAAAGTCAAAACTAACACTAAGATTAGGATGTAGAGAAGATCCTCTGTCTCAATTTGTAATCATCTGTACCAAAAAGGCATTAAAGGACAAAATTAATTTGGGCCTAACAGTCTTCTCCTTGAACCTTAACCAGATCTTCTAACCACTAGTAAAACTCATTAGTTTAACCCCCTTCCTGTTTCTGCACACAAGCTGGAGCCAGGGGAGGAGGAGAAGCCCCAGGGGCTACACAGTTAAACCTCAGTCAAGAATGTTGTCTATGAGATCCCTGCTCTGGGAAGGGACAGGGCTGTAGGGTCCATGTGTCCCTGCACTCATGTTCTGTGATCCTGTGGTTCTGAGAAATACTGAAGTCTAGGTACATGCAGTTAATTTCATTTGGGCCCACTTTAAGTTGAAGGCTATACTTTACAAAACTGCTTTTGTTCCCATTGAAATCATCATACTACAGAGATACGTGCATACCCATGTTTATAGCAGCACAATTTATAACAGCTGTCTTAGAAATAGCATATATGTCCATCAGCAGATGAATGGATAGAGAAAATACAGTGTTTATATGCAATGGAATACTACTCTGCCATAAAGATAAACTTGAGGCGTTATAGGCTAATGGATGCAACTTAAAAACATGTTAAGTGAAATAAGTCAGACACACAAGCCTAAACATTGGATGGTTTCTCATATAAAAATTCAAATATGTATGTAAGAGAGAAAGAGAAATAGAAGATAGAAAAAAAAGTTCCCCAAATTATCTGTTCCATTGTTTCAAAAATATTTTAAGATATATGCTAATTTGCTTCATTTGTACTACTAGTCTTTTCTGTTCATTGAAGAGGAAGTTTTGTCCTTTTTGTTCTTTGTAAGTCTGTGACTTTTCCACTAACCATTGTTTTTCTGTTAGGAAATTTTGTTTTGCTTTTTCATAGCAGTAAGAAAAGTTTTTATATTTTCTTTATCATTATCTACTTATGTTACATTAAGAGAAAAAAGAAAAAGTTTTTCCCACATCAGCTTTTAAGGAATAGCAAGAATAGTAAATTGCCTTTTTTGTTGTAGGGAAAAGTGTGTTTCTTCTCCCACTCCCCAAATAAGCAGAAAACAGATGAGAAGCATTAAACATATTCTTTGCAGCTAAAAGCGACATGTACTTGGATTATCAGATAACGTCCAAGCTAAATGGCAAATCCATTTGGCTGTGACATCACTAATTGCTAGGGAGGAATGCTCCAGTTATTGAACAGATTCTGTTCCCCATGCAGTTGTAAAGTTAGGAATTGTAGTAAGAAGCCTCTGTTTGAGTAGCTTTTCCAAGTTCTGGTTGGATAAGCATGTTGGAGGGTTTTGAAGCTAATGCTACATAATCGCCTGAACTTTAGTGCATTGTAAAAACTAAGAGGAGAAAACACTGTGTGAGATGGCTTTGATGAATTGGGGTAGGCTTATGTTCTTAAAGACTGTTCAAAGGCTTACTTGACCTTGGGAATTAGAGTTGACCCCAAATCACCTATCAGTTTAGCTCACATTTATTTAGTGATTTAGTTTTTTTTTTTTTTTAATGTGTGTATGTAATGAATGGGACCCTCTAATAAAAGCAATATGGAAAGTCTAGTGACTTTGAATTGACATAGAAATCATTTTCACAACTTGAGTGAATTCTAGACTCTCTATAGATAATGTTTCTTCCATGATGTTTCTTCATTTCTTACAAGACAGTTTGGAAGGAGAACAAAACTGAAAAGGACAAAAAATTTCATGGGAAAGCTGTAGGGCAAATGGAAATGTAATGTTCAAGGCTAATGCAAAATGTTAAGGTAAGAAGGTTGATGAGAAGGGATTGAGCACAGGGGCAGGGCATTGGCTGAGAAGCCAGACCTCGCCAGAGGCATCATGGCTGCCTTGGGAAACCTCTGCAGTGTGTGTTAATACCAAAGATTGAGGACACAGGGCCTGAATTATGAGCAGTGAATAACATCATAAACGTAGCAATTCTCAAATGCCAAACCCTTGTGAAAAGCAGTTGGATGGAGAAATGTTGGCGCTTTTAAAAGCTCCCTTTCACTTTTCAATTTTTTTTTAACTTCATGCAGAACTAATTTTACACACTGTTCATTTGATTTGAAAATGCCAGCGTCTGGGGTATCATTAAAGAGCGTTATTGAGGGAGACACTCTTGGCAAGGATCTTGCTTAAATGCTTAGTTTTTATGTCCCTACAGAGTTGTAGATGAGGAGAAAGTGTACCTCAGTTTACCCAGACCCACTCCTCCACATTGGCCTCGAACAGGTACTGACCCTTTTGCTGGGAGCTTCTTTGGCCAGTAGAGATGCTGGGTGGGCTATAGGGGCCCCATCACTTCAAGAATAGACATAAATAGATTGTGAAAGGTCCACCCAAGAATCCTATGACCAAAGCCTCTTGGAATTTCTTTGATTTCTAGTTGACATAAATTAGAATTACACAGGCGTGAAGAGTCTACCCCAAAAAGATCAGAGAGGTTGCTGGAGGAGGAGCACTGCCTCTGTGTGAGCCTATTGATTATCCAGCTGCCTTCAGGCCAAGGGCCCTCGGTGGAAACCATTATTGATCCACACCATGAAAATAATTGAATTAAATCATTTCTCATCAAATTTTTTGCCAAGATCTGCCCCAATTCCCAAAGTTCTTAGTTGAGGAGTAAAATAGGTGATTTATTTTAATAAATATTGGTAGCTATATTCTTCAGGATGTTAAGAAATCCTGGTTTTCAATTGGAGTTCCTCATTTAAATGGTAGCATGATTTTATTTAATCAAACCAATAAGAAGGTAACAAAGAAAGCAAGTAATGCAAAGCAGTCAGTTCTTTCACTCCAGAAACCTGCTTTACAACCTTAATAGATCAAGGGCCAAGTTTTTTGCACCCCATTTTATGTAAAAATATTCAGGAAAATTTGACCACTGCATTTTTCAGGAAGTAATTATGGTAAGAGAAAGCCTCAACAACCTAAATATTTCTGTGGAGAAAATGGAGTTTTTATCTGCTTATTTAAGAATCATGAGCAGGAAAGCCCTATGGGGAAAATAATATAGGACTCTAACTAATATTCAGAACTGACTGGAAAAATCAGTTTAAGGGAAAAATGTTTTGTGGGTCACTGTGTCCAGGACTGTTTGGGTAGCAATTGAGCCATGAAACAAAAGTGTATACCTGCAGGGACTCCCCTTTTCCCTACCACAAATGCACAGCTGTTTTCAGATTGCCCATAGCCAAAATTTCAGATTTAAAATTAATGCTGTATCAAAGAAAATAAAGTGGAAAAAAGAGAAAAGAAAAAACATTTTGCCCTAATAAGGCAGGAGTGGCCTAACTGTATTAGACTGTGCAGTTCTCTGCTGTGACTGACATGCCCGTTACCCAAACAGCCTGCTATGCCATGTGTTCCCAAAAAAGGGGATGATGAAAAATGGTGAGAGTATAGCTGGGACTCTAAAATCTGAACTTAAGTCCTTCACTTGAAGCATCAGCATCTTGTTCCTTTTGCTGATAAAACAGTTTCTCCAGGTGATTTTCACATAGGCGCACTTTAAAACACATTTTTACAACCCTCTCCTGATTATTCCTGGTAATTGAAACAGAGAAAAGCACATCAGCTGAAATTCAAAGGTTACCTCTCAACCTCATTTTATCCAGGCATTCCCATCTCCTCTTATTCTAACCCTATTCACCTGAACTGCTGAGCAGTAACTGAAACAACTTTCTAGTATTGAAATATTAAACCAAGAAACACTGGTGTGTAGCTTTACAGGAGAGGTTAAATTGGTGAGCACCACTATCAGACTGCTAAGTTTTCAAATTTTAGCTCTACCACTTTACTATCATATCAGTAGGACCTTCAACAACTTAATCTCTGAAAGCCTCCATTTCACCTGAGATCATCTGACAAATGGGAATAACAGCATTTAATGCAGAGAGCGTTGAAAGATTAAATAAAATACCGTATTCCACTAAAGCACTTAGCCCAAAATCAGGCACATTATAAATTCTCAAGAAATATTAACTTCTATTATCATTATTGGTACTATTTATCTTTGGAATTCTGTCTGATATATCAAATGCCTGCCTCAAGCAAAGTTATGATATTCTAGTCATGGATATAAATTCACATATTAAGATCTTAGTAAAACTAGCCTCCTGAGACTCAGTCAGGAATTTGCCATGTCAAACAGCCAGACAATGTCCAGGCTGAGATCTGTTTGGTTTGTTTCTTCAGGAAAGTAGACCTCTGTGTTGACTTAAGGGAATATGCTACAAGTAGCTGCTTGTGTTTTACTTGCCTCCATTGTTCATAATGAAATTGTTGGTTGGTTGGTTTTATAAAGAGGCAGAAGAAGAAAGCCTACTATTCCTCCAAATGCAGAAGGGTGAATAGTATCCTGTGTTGGAGTATGCCTGAAGATTGCTTTGTAATAAATAGTATCCATGGTGCTTTGATTGGGCTTCAGTAGTAATATAAAGGGATTACATTGTAGGATCATATTATCTTTTAAATTTAGAAATAGAAAAGATCACAGCAGTTGCTTAACACAGGTCAGATTAGATCCCAGAACTCCTAAGCACTTGACCAAGTATACAACTAAGGACAGCCTTCAGGGGCCCAGCAGACTGAGGGACTTTTACAGGTTGGGAATGATACAAAGTCAGGTGTGCCATGCCACATTCAGTGAAAATGCTTTTCTTCTTCCTACATAGTTTTCAGTGAATACCTAAGCCTTTCTCCCCCTAAATTTATCATATATCTTATTAATTCATTTAATAAATATTTAGTAGCTAAATATGCTTTAGTCACTATAATAGGTGACAGATCAGGAAAAACAGTGAACAAATATATTTCTATTTCAAGCAGCCTACAGCGGAGGAGACAGACAAGTAAACAGGCAACTAGGATACTGTGAAATTGCCAATTAATGTTTTTTAAAAGAACATTTAAAATTACATTTCTTATGAACAAAGACTTTCACTTTGATTTCAAATCAACTTTCAGCTATGGCCCTCTAAAAGGCCTTTTTTTCTGACAACTTGGTATTACATTTCTAAAGAAGATTGTCTATAAATAGTTCTTACTTTCTCACTACTCATTACAATCTAATTCCATGCACCATGGCACTCATGCTGCTCTTTTTAAGGTCAACAGTGACCTTTGTGTCCCCAAATGCAGCAGCTACTTCTCTGCCCCTAACTTGCTCTATCTCTTGGCCACTGCATCCTTAAGGTAACCATTCCCCTTTGTGAGAACACTTTTCTCTTGTTTTCCATGTCACCACACTTCTGGCTTTCGTCCTATATATTTCTCTTCCTTTCTTGCCTCTCCACGCCTCCATTCATCTGTAAAATGGAAATAATAGCATCGACCGTGTAGGTATGAGGAGGGGTGAGCTATCTGTATAAACTTCCTTTTAGGAAGTATGTGATGAATACAAACTCTTATTTTGTTATGGTGGTTAATTCTACCTTTCTCATCCCCGTCATTCTCCTTCTCATTAGAGTTCAAATGCTGTGTTATTTTCATACTAGTTGCTAGATTGCTAGATAGATACATAGTAGATGCTGGATGAATCAGCAGGTGGGTAGATGGATAGATAAATAGATGCATTCAATTTTGCTTCTTAGCTGCCTTCTCTTCAATAAGAACAGTTCGACTTTCATTGCTTTATTTTTTTAATCTACAATTTTGATTTATAGAAGTGTTGTATAGATAAAAGTTTGAAAACCATTAGATCTCATTGTCTCCTAATGATTTGATAGATTATAAAATGTTTGAATACAGAAAGGATGAAGTAAATAAACAGGAAAGACCCCGACTTGGATTTAATATACTTCCTGTAGTTGAGGAATCTGAGGGCAGCTGAAAGCCTCTGGAATTCTGAACAATTAGGCAGAGCTCAGGTACCAGCTGGGTGGTTGGACTTGCTTCCAGAGCACAGTCCTGAAAGGCTCTGATTTATGTAGAGTTACTCTCCTGAAAACCAATAATAAATAAATAAATAATTTTTAGGGGTTTTTTTAATGAAAGATTTACTCATTGATGTAGAATAAAATTTTGCTGATAATAAATTTATTTTAGAAGAGAGGTCAAATCATAAACCCTACCTGATAGAAACTGCAGTTTTAGAAAGATACTTTTTTATCAGGTATCCAGTTGGTGATTAGCCTCTAAGAAAATAAAAACTGGAATCAAGAAAGCCATTAGGCACAAAGGAAAACTTTATTTTTTTTGGTTCAGATAGTTTTCCCCCTCGATTATGCTTTTCAGCTTAACTTCAAGAGTTTAATTTAGAAACACCCAGATGTGTTCCATAAATACCTTGCACCTACCACTTAGTGACTACATTAGTTATCTTATTAGGGCCCAGGTTTTTTCAAATAGTTGTTCTTTTGCTGAGCCATTTAGAGCACTGCAGATGACTCCTTTCTGTGGCTTTTTCCATCTTGGTGTCCTACATACATCAGCTTTGGTTTTGTCTGTACCGCAAGTGCAAATATAAAGATTTGAGCAATGGATCAAGTCCATGACCAGCAGTTTGTGGCTCAGAATAGCCAACAGAAGACCATTCCTGGAGCTTGCACTTAACTTGAAACCTCTTTCCTAATGGAAGAGTGCTTGGAGATACAGGGAATGAAAATGTCATTAGTTTTTTGGGTTTTTTTTTCTCTCACAGTCTAGTTGTTGGGCTTCCTGTCACACTAATGTCTAATTAGAGGCTTCAAGTTAGCGAGCCCCAGTTCTCACTTAACACTGCAGACGTTTCTGTGATCCCCATCCTCCCAGGTTCTTTGCTGTTTTCTCACTGTGCTAATTCAAGTGAATAGAAGCCCTGCTAGTGTTAACAGGCAACCTACATTTCATGAAAAAGAGACAGCATGAAGCCAGGCCTGTTGTGATATTGACAGTGCATAGCACTTTCAATCATTGCAGAGTCTGAAATGGAATGACTGCATTTGACAAAGTTGACTGAATTTATGAGCCTGCCTCTGTCAGGTTCATTGCATTCTCTGTATCTGTCTCTTTCTATGCTTTGGGATTTTTAGATGAGTTCTTTTTTGCCACCCAAGAGTAATATTTCTTATCTCTATAAAAAAAAAAAACTTAAAAGACCTCAGGGGGCAAATATGAGGTTCATATATGAAGCACAGTATATTATGGGTGACCTGTAATCAGCTGGTTTCCAAATTTAGGACATGACTTTTAGGCTTCAATGAGATGCTCAGTTTTCTTCTTAAAACTGTGTTAAATAGTTATAAGTACTGTCTTTTTCCACATCATAATAGTTCCTTAAGGAAGGAACAGTTCCATATGAGAACTGAATTTAGGGGATGTCTTTCCCTTTCCTTACCTGTTGGAAAAGTCATAAAGGCAGCCTTCTTTAGCAGTGCCAAATTAGGTGTCTAAGGCTCACTTTGAAGAAGAAGAATCCAGTCCAGTTTTACCACGTTTAAAAAAGAAAACTCTTATTTCAGACAGTTGAATAATATTTTTAAAAGATAAACTAATAAGCTATCAAAGCAACAGATATTCTTTTCTCCAGAACTGCAGACTCAGAATATAATATGAGGGACATCATCAGAAGTGAGTCACTTGTTAGTTTAAAAAAAATCTAAATTCAGGTCTTGTCTTCAAATACTAATGGTAGGAATCACCTGTACTTTCTAGGAGCATTTCAGTCACATTGGATAAGTAGGTCTCAACTTAAAGTGTGCACATGGGTCTCCAGGAAGCTTTCAAAAAATACTGATACCTGAGTCCCTCTGATCTACCAAGACTCTTGCAATTGTCTGAGATACGGTCCATGCATTGGAACATTTAAAAGCTCTCCAGGTACCGGAGATTTAGTTCAGTGGTTCCACTGACTGCTTTGCAAGCGCAAGGTCCCTGGTACAAAAAAAAAAAAAAAAAAAAAGCTCTTCAGGTGAGTTTAATGAGCAGTTGAGGCGACAACCACCACATTCTTGTTTGTACCCTTCATTGCAGACAAAGTTTAATTCATCCCACGCCACTAAACATTTATCACATATGCATTATTGTGGGGTTCCTGGCAGAATGTCTTGGTTTGACTGAGCAAGGAAGATGGAAGGATGGCAAAGAGAAAGGGAGCAGGATGCTAATCTAGGAAGCCAGGCTTTATTGCTACAGAGAAAGAGATGAGAGATTGTACAGGTGTCACCAGACTCTTGGTTTCCTGCCCTAACCATGAAACTGCAGTACAGTGTGTCATGTCATCCAAACAGGGACATGGGAGGGTCCTCTACAAAGGATTGGAGGGGTAGAATCATAAAAATCTGTGCAGGCCCACAGAGTGCTGGTGCATGTTGTTGGCTATGGAAGGTCTTAGAAAAACTAATGTTTCCTCTACTCATGCTTTTCTTAGTGTCCCATTTAAAATAGTTTGAACTGCACTTTGATGGCCATCTTATTTACATGTAAATTTGGAGTGGTACTAAACTTTACATTCCTTTTGTTTTATCCTTTTCAGTACATGGCATGGAGCCTTTGGGAAGTAGCTGAAAGAGTAGCAGGGTTTATCTGAATAAAAGTTTTCCACAAAAACTTTTGCTGTCACCTAGTAAACATCAGGTTCCACAAATACCCACTACAGTTTCCCAGAGAGCCATGAAACAGAGAGAAGCAGATTCCAGAGTCATATTGCCCCTGGGCTGCCACAACTCGGCCCCTGGGGCTGTTAGCAATGAGTGACATTGCCCAGGGAGTCTGTGAAGAATGACAGACTAGTCAGGGCAGAGCCCCGAATTAGAAGGCAAGAGCTGAGCATGCTGTTTGTGACAGTTTCACAGATGCACTGTGGGCATCTTACTTTTCCCACCTGCAGAGAGAGGGATTCATTTTTTTTCCCTCCCCTCTTTCAGAGCAGAGCTATTTGAAACTAGAACTTACTTCACTTACACACTTGGATGAGGCAAGAGAGTCACTGCATATTTTATTAAGAAAACTGATTAGTTCTGTACTGGCTCATGAACTGGTTTCCTTTTTTCTCTTCATAATATGTATCATTAGTGGACATGGCACAGAGACTAACACTGCCTTGTCCTTCAGAAATCTATTTAATGATGCATACCTGTAATTCCAGCACTCAATGAGGGTGAGGCAGGAGAATTGTGTGAGTTCAAGTCCAACCTAAATTACATAGTAAGAATCTGTCTTTAAAGATCCACTTAAATGTCTTCTCGTTTGGAAAACCCTTTCCTATACTTCTGGCAAACATCAAATGTCTACTATGGCTTCAGTCCATGACAACTTGCATTTCTCTGAAAGCATTTCTCTGGCTTTGGTGTTGCTGCTACTCTTGCTCATCTTCCCAGCTGGGCTGTAATATCCAAGAGGGTAGACCCTGTCTCACTGACCATTCCATCTTGGAATGTGGTAATACTTGAGAGAGAGATGAGAAAGAAAGCAGTGCGAGCTTCTGACACAGTAGCAGTTGTTCCTGTCAAAAGGCCCCTTGTTAGTCCTGCAGCTTCATCACGTTTCTGTCCTGCGTCAAAGTCCCATGCAGCCACAATTCCACACCAGGATATCCCACAGGCCACGTGTGACCCATTGTCATTTGCATTTCCTTAGAGGGGCCCTTTTGAAAAGATTGTCAGGGACATGGAAACGCATACATATGCCAACTGCAATCATTTCTTAAATGTCACAAAATGAATGTCAGTAAATATTTTACTGAGCAAGTGATTTGCTAGCCCCTGTTCTGACATTTCTTCACCACACTGTTTTAACAAGGTGCCAAGGAAGTATGGTTCATTGCAGAGAGTATCATGTGTTAGGGTTCTGAATTCAAACCCTGGGTGCCAGTTGCTAACCCAGTGACCCTGTGTGACATACCAGTTCAGCCTGAGCTGCAGTTCTGTATTACCAGTTATTAGTGTTCAGATGCCTGGAGAACAGTGGAAGCTTTCTGAATCTTACCCATTCCCCATCGCCCACATCCTTATCAGAATTGCAATATATGTTTGTTTTACCTTATTGCTCATTAGGAAAAAAGCAAGTTTTTTTTCAAATATTTTACCAAATAAACCATGCCAAAGAGAAAAAAAAGCTGAATCTCAATTTTATAACACATGAAATCCAGTTCAATGTTCTTATCAGTGGGAATATGAGGCCCTTTTGATTGGAGATGTCTCCTTTCCTGGGCCTGTATTATTTCCTACATGTTCTCCAGGGCAACATATGCCAAATGCCACTGTGACAATAGAACCAACCAAGACAAAACCCCATCTGATTTGTATTTGCTCCCAGGAAGGGATGAAGCCATATCAATTAATGAAGCCCAAGATATCAAAATGTGGAAACAGCATTGCTTTGACACAGGAGACTTGTACAGTTTTGTCTCTGCCACCAGGTAACTGTAACATCAAAAAGAACATATAGTCACAAAATTTTCAGATCTTCTGCAGGTCCTCTTGGTTCTCTGACCATGAGCACGATGTTGATGTTACAAGCCAAAGCATCAAAGCCTCTGCACTGTGTGAAGTTTTGAAAAGTTTTGGAAACCATTACTTTGACAGTGTAGTGTGCCACTGATCTCCAATAAGGAGGGTTGCCATCCTTTAAGCCAAAGTATAGCTTAATTATTTCTTGAGTACTGCCTGACAGCCGTGTGACCCAGCAAAATTGTTGAACCATCATCATCATCATGAGCCGATTTATTTTTGTGTGAAAATATGTTGGAAATTCCAAAGAAAGTACCAAGGCAAAGAGATATGTGGTAGTGTCAGGAAAGATGACAACCCTAAATCGCCTGGAATATGAAAATCAAAAGATTAAAGGAATTGGGGGCTGCCATACTTCTGAATAGCCAGTGGATCACAGAGGAAATTAAAGAAGAAATCAGACAGTCCCTACAATTAAATGGCAATGGCAGTACAACATAGCAGAATCTATGGGACACAATGAAAGCAGTCTTATGAGGGAAATCCATAGCAGTGAATACGCATATTAGGAAAACAGAGTGCAATTAAACAACCTGATGCTGAAACCTCAAGCTTTTAGAAAAAGAAGAGCAGGACAAGCCCAAAGCTCATACAAGGTAGGAAATTATAAAGATCAGAGCAGAAATCAATGCAATGGAAACTAAAAGAAACTAAGAGAAAGATACAAAAAATCAATGCAATGGAAACTAAGAGAAACAAAGAGAAAGATACAAAAAATCATTGAAGCCAGTAGTTGGTTCTCCAAAAGAATAAACAAAATTGACAGACCCTTAGCCAACCTTATCAAAAAAAGGAAAGAAAAGGCCTGAACCCATGCAGTTAGGAATGAAAAAGGTGAAATTACGATGGACCCAGCAGAAATCCAGAGGATCATCAATACCTACTTCTAGAACCTTTATACCAAAGGTGGAAAATAAACCAAGATATACCATCTTTATACCAAGATGGAAATACAGGAGAAATGGATAGATTGTTAGATCTGTATGAATTACTAAAAGTTTAGTGAAGATGACCTAAAAATTCTAAACAACCCAGTATCAATCAATGAAATTGAAAACATAATTAAAAACTTACCAAGAAAACCCCAGGTCCTGATGGTTTCACTGCTGAATTCTACAAGACATTTAGAGAGGATCTACTGCCAATACTCTAAACTCTTCAATGAAATTGAAAGGGAAGCAATACTCCTGAATTCATTTCTAGAAGCAAGCATCACCTTGATCCCCAAAGCGGAGAAAGACCCAACCGAAAAAGAGAACTATAGGCCAATCTTACTAATGAACATAGATGCAAAAATCCTTAATAAGATACTGGAGGACGATGAAGAAGATCATACACCCTGACCAAGTAGGATTCATCCCAAGGGTGCAGGGATGGTTCAACATACACAAATTAATAAATGTAATAATACACTATATTAATAGAGCCAAGGACATCATGTCAAGACTTTAGAGACTGATACCACTGTAGCTGGAATGATCTGAGAACAAGGTGAACTTAATCTATAAAATTTCCAATGTCATACTGTTTGTTGATTATTCATTTGTTCAACGCATGCTCATTAAACAACTCCTATATTACCTAGCATATATTTATTGAATATGTACTATGTGCTAGACATACTGTAGGGTACTAGAAATTTAGCAGTAAACAAAATCCCCCATCTCTTGGAGCTTATATTCTAATGGGGTAAGAATATACCAGATAGTATGTGTAGCACTGTAAAAAAACAGATGACTAAAATACTTGTTATTGTCAAGGAACTTACAGTCTGAGATAATGTAGGATTTTTATTGTTGTTACTTTAAAAGCATTCATTTCTTGTTGGAAACTTTTCCCCCATTAAAGAATAAATGACCTTAAGTGGTTTATACTTATATGTGATATATTCAGATGTTTTTTCTTATTTCGTCCTAATAAGAAACATGTCCCATTTTATAATGAGAATTAAAGAAGAAATAAGAATCACTTGTTATAGTTTCTTCCATATGTTTTATCAAAAATCATATTTTTTGAATAGCAGGTATACTTGATATGGTAGTTAAGGCCTAGATTTACATTTATCTGGAAATATCTGGAGAAAGTATTGATAAGAAGGTGAAAAACTGTTATGGGCTAGATAATTGGTTAAAGTTGACTGAAACCCTGTCACTCTCCTCACACTTGTACCGAAGCAGCAGCAGCAGCAGTAATATAATGAAACTATGAAGTGATTTACCTTAATTAGCACAGCAATTTGCCTCACATTTTCAAAAAGTGCTAATAGATGTTAACTCAAAATAGATTAAAATACCAAATTGCTACTACCTTAAAAAGAGTTATAATAATTTTTAAAATGTAAATTTTGACTATACAGTCTTTGGAGGAAACTATAAAACCCAACCTTTCTTATATTTTTGAAAAACCTATGGCACATGCTTCTTTCCCCTTTAATCACAGTAATTTCTTTAAATGACAGCATTGGGTATTTCCTTAGGAAGATACATTGCATTTTTCAAATCTTATGTGTAATACAGGAGTTACCATTGATAGTTTTCATCAAGAAATGAAATACAAAATCCAGGGATTGTGGGGGAAAATTTTTATGTTTCATTTTTATATTACATATATTTTATGAGTTGGAACAGAGAATAGTTCTTTTTATTTTAGAACCTGAAGATGAGCATAACAAAATGTCTGTAGAAATATGTATGTAGGCATAACAGTTTAAAATGATTTGGACTCTCCTGGTGTCTTACACTGAACTCCACAGCACCAACACACTTAAGGAGTCTCTACGAAGAGGAGGTGAGCATAATTTTACTTCTGAGGAGTAAAACAAACATAATAAAAACTTAATGTTTATATTAAATTCATCATGCTAAATCACCAGGCTAGATTATAAGTAAAAGATAGAAACTTCCCTAGTGTGCATATATACTTTTGCTGAATAATTTCTACCAACAAAGAACTAAAAGAAAATATATGCATTTTCCTCTTGGCTTTGTTTTTTAGAATTTGCAGAGCACAGATTACAAAAGGGTTGCCTAGAAGACACATTTATCCACAGAGGATTACTGGTGCCATTTTTCACACAGCTACACAAAACTAACTTGTTATCTATTCTTACTCATAACTTATGAAAGCCAGAGAATTAGCATAGTGCTATCTCTGTTCTCAACCACAAGTGTACCTTATTTTATGCAACAGATACAAATTGAATTTTGGTATATCAAAGGATATATAAAGTACATTAGGTGAGCTGATAGAATACATTAACTCTGTACCATGAAAGTCTTTACTTAAGTGAAAAAATGTCCTCTAATTTATAGACTTCAAAAATTTATATCTTAGGGGCTGGGGATTCAGCTCAGTGGTTCGGTGGCCTGCCTTGCAAGCGCAGGGACCCAAGTTCAATCCTCAGTACCAAAAAAAAAAAAAATTTTTTTTTATATCTTCATGTATGAGGTTTGCTTGAGGTAGACTTATATGCCCTTTTCTGGAAAACAGTTATTACAGAGAGATATTTTCTATTTTTTAAAAATTGTCTCTCCAAAACAAATTGCCTGTCAACCCTAAGTACAAAACTGTGTATGGAAGACCCAGGTGTAGATTAGAAAAGATGTACCATAGAAAAGAATCCCTCTCTTGATGGTGAGTGTAAATGTTTTCTCTTCTCCTGTTTGTTTTTAGTTAGTAGTTCCTTGAATGTGAGGTGATTTGGATCACACAGATTTCCTTTGTAGTACCTCACAGACATTCCAAGCATTCTCTCTGACCAAATGACTTCTGCTCTCCTTTGGTGAAAGCTGCATTTTTCTGGATATGTTTATGGCAGGAGGGAGAAAGGTGACCTAACAGCAGTGTGAGAAACATCATTTAAAGGAAAGGGAGAATTTTCTGACAGTGAATATTTTAAATCTGAACTATGTTATTAAGAAAAGTTCTGGCATTTCCTCTAGAGAGCATTAAAAAAGAATACGTTATTTTTATATATGAAATATGTTCTACAGATTACTTCTTGCCCTGTGGTTATTTTGTTTTGAACATTACAACCAATGCTATCAAGGTTTATTTCTGAGATATCTCAGATGTAGAATAATATTGATTACAGTCTAACATATCATTAATTAACTCTTGCATTCAGTAACCATTTATTGAGTGTCTACCACAAGAAGATCTACCATTTAGGGGCTTTATTATGTCACTCAGTGCTAGACGTGTTATTACATTTCATCCTTATAAAAATCCTGTGACATAAATACTTTTACCCTGCTTTTACAGTTGAAGAAATAAAATCTCAAACAAGTGAAAGCAGGATTCAGACAAGCAAGTTTTGAATAGAGAAATATCCTAAGAAAGATTAAGTATCATCAGGATAATGTTATCAGTACTAAAAAAATTAATTTGGACCATATTTTTCCAGCTCACCCAGAAGGCACCATGTTGTTTCAGAAATACACAGACAACCAACTTTCATGATCATCATACTTCTAAGTAGGCTTTCAAAGCAAACAACAAGGATTTTGTGTTGTTTTAGGTTTTTCCTGGTGTTCTCAGTTTTTTCAGTAGTGAACATCAAAAGGGATGCTTGCAAGTGTGCATTCCAAGTATCTTCCTTAAGACTTTCATAGTATAGCTTACTCGGTATAAATGAAATATTGATGTATTTGAAAATGCCCAAGTGTTCAATAAAGATTTTAAATAAACCTACCTAAAAGTTGTGGTTCTCAGGTTAATCATTTATTTATCTAAAGGATGAAGGAAGCTGTCTACTTCTGTGATATGAACTGCAATCAGCTTAAAAATAATTGACAAATTAATCCCTTCACAGCACAGCAATTGTAAAGGTGTTAGTTTTAATTAGGCCTGTCTGATTGCCTTGTCTAATCAAGAATCAAGGTGGTGTCTTTGATGGTTAAGGTCTATTGGGGCCATCCCTGACCTGCCAGCCATGTATGTTTTAATTATTGATTCCTCACATTTCAGCCCTTTTCACAAAGGGACTTGAAGTTTGCAGTGCCTTAACATTTAAAGGGAAGAAAAATAAACATTTTTCTAGCACCTCTATCTAGAATCTTGTGTATCCTTTTCCCCATTATACAGTATTTCTCCTAAAAAGACAATCATGTTGATGAAGAATTAAAATCCACATTGGAATTTATCCTTACTATTTCTTCACATTTCAAGCACTAGAAGTTCAATGGACATTATTCATATCTTGACAAATCACAGTCATATGTTTCTATGCTTACTCGGTATAAATGAAATATTGATGTATTTGAAAATGCCCAAGTGTTCAATAAAGATTTTAAATAAACCTACCTAAAAGTTGTGGTTCTCAGGTTAATCATTTATTTATCTAAAGGATGAAGGAAGCTGTCTACTTCTGTGATATGAACTGCAATCAGCTTAAAAATAATTGACAAATTAATCCCTTCACAGCACAGCAATTGTAAAGGTGTTAGTTTTAATTAGGCCTGTCTGATTGCCTTGTCTAATCAAGAATCAAGGTGGTGTCTTTGATGGTTAAGGTCTATTGGGGCCATCCCTGACCTGCCAGCCATGTATGTTTTAATTATTGATTCCTCACATTTCAGCCCTTTTCACAAAGGGACTTGAAGTTTGCAGTGCCTTAACATTTAAAGGGAAGAAAAATAAACATTTTTCTAGCACCTCTATCTAGAATCTTGTGTATCCTTTTCCCCATTATACAGTATTTCTCCTAAAAAGACAATCATGTTGATGAAGAATTAAAATCCACATTGGAATTTATCCTTACTATTTCTTCACATTTCAAGCACTAGAAGTTCAATGGACATTATTCATATTGTGACAAATCACAGTCATTTATGTTTCTAAAAAACACATTTGATTTCTTGAGATCATGTCTTTTAAAAAAATCCATATGGGCAAATGTGATTCTGAGAAATCAGAAATATCAAAAAGGTGACTGGTCTTCTTATAAAACACTCAGGCTGCTAAGCAGAAAAGCATTGGGCTGCAGGTGTCATCGGAAGCAGGCACAGCATGCTGGCAAGGCTTGGCAGCTTCATGGGGCTGGTGGTCGCCTGTGCATGATGGTGGTTCTTCTCTGGTTACAGGTCAATGAAGTGACCGTGGAACAGCTGGTGCAGCAGTACCCCCACATCACCTTCAGCACTGTCCTGCAGGACTGCAAGAGGACCTTGGAGAGAGCCTATCAAATGGGCTGGACCCCCAACATGTCTGCCACCTCCTCCTAATGTGCATGCCCACACGTGGGTACACTCGGATCCTTCAGCAGGACAGAGAAGTGTAGATTTGGAATGGGTGATCTCTTGGGAAGGTTTAACTGTCACCTGTCTGTGTGTGTACCAGAGTGTGTATATTTGTGTCTTGTTTTCCTACTGCATAGCATAAGCGCACTTGTTATTTGTTCCCAGGTAAGCTAACTTTGTTTTTTTAAAAATTGAAGATTATGAAAGCCACACAAAGTTAGTTTTTAAGTTTAAAGGCTTATTTCTTTAAACAGCAAATTTTAACAGTAAAGGAATTGGATTATTTTGGGCTTCTGCCATTTTTTAAATGCCCAGAAAAGAAGTCTTTCTTTTTTGATGGAATAGAATTGTACACTTCAGCAGGTCAGCCCAGAAGTGATGGGGAACTAATTAGAAGCCTGCAGATTAACGATCTTCAAAATTTCAAGCACATATGTACACACATAGTTATTTATACTCTATGTACCCACACCTGTGGGTGCCCAAACCCACCAGGGTGGTTTCTTCATAAACCATTCCTGGCAGAGGGACTTCCTCCAGGCTACAGAGGAAGCATGTCACCCACTGTGGTGCCCCTAACTCAGTGTGTCCACAGGTGTGCAGCTTTCTGTCTGGTGGGTGACTTAGGGACTAGAAAGAACAAAGCCTTTTGTAAATTTTATATATGGAGGAAACAATCTGAACTCCCAGCTTACAAAAATTAATTATTCATTATTCTACACATTCATTCGTTGAGTGCTAAATATTTTAGTTGGTTTTACATTAACATTGTGTTAGCTTTTATTTTGTGGATAAAAAGGGATTGGGATATATCTTAGTGATATTTGCAGCTAATCTTAGCATTATCCACAATGAAGCCACCAATGTAATTAATGGTTTGTCGTCATTTTTTTTTAATCAATAGATCATTTCATTACTTTGTTAATTTTGAAAACTATGAAAGCATATTTCTGAAATTTGGAGTAGTCTCATTAGTAGACAGTTCATGAGTGAAATATAAGTAGACAATCTATTTAAAATTTTTTCTTTTGCTTTGCTTTAGGTTTTAGAACAGGTTTTTGAATATATGCATGTTATCGGTTTTTTTTAATAGTTCTTATGCTAATGCAAGGATCTATTGCTAGCTACTGTATGAGTTAAGAAGAAAAATTAGAAAATCTGTTCATTACGATTCTGTTTACACTTGCCAGAAATAAGTATTTTGTTTAATTGAAGATTGCCAGCTTTTGGTTAAGACAGTATCTATCAGTAAATGAATATACATTTGATTTCACACATCTTTACAATTAATTCATTGTAGGGACTCAGGCTCCAGTAAACTTTCCTGTGTCTAGATTTATAATCAAGACTGCAAGGAGCCTTTTTAAGCTAAAAAGTGATAATCTTTCATAGTAGAACTCAAAACCCTGATTTGTGAATTTGCTGTTTATTCCTCCATGATATGGTCATAACTGTTATTTTGTCTTTAACAGATATACTGAAGTTTGAGTTCATTTCCTGTAATTTCAGATATTGTTAAAATGATACTAGCTATAAGAAACAAAAGATAGCCTTACATATGATGTCATTCATGTATTTTTAGTGACTTCTTTTTTGTAAACAACTGTTTCTTTTGATTATGTCAACATATTTCTATTGTGGTAATTTTTGTTTTAATTTCAATCAGTTCAGAAAATATAGTCAGTAAACACTAAGAATATTTTCCCTTAGCTAAATAGATTACTAATTTAATTTGAAGGGAGTAAAATTTGTGTGAGAAAAGGCTGTTTACCTATTTCTTCTTACACAGTGAACTGTGTCATTTTTGTATCCATTTCACTACCACTGAAAAATCTTCTTTCACAACATTTAATTGATTTTTAACCCAAAACTAATTTATAGGACAGTATGTATAATAATAGTAGCTTCAGTGAATAAAAAATGTTTAATTTTATATATGTCATACTATATTTTAAATAATTTTAAAAGGGACAAAAGAAGGGAAAACAATCTATGTTATAGATGGTATAATTTCAGTTCAAAGTTGTAATAATCTTTGAAGTGTTATAGTTTGGTTGTCAAATGGTTTCAGAGTATATAATTGATTTTTTAAATTGTCTGATTGTTTTAAAGTACAGCACTAAAACATGCTTTAGCTTGGGGCTGGGGTGGGGTGGGGACTGCACTTATTCTCTAAAATGTCAGCTAATCCAGAAAGCCTGATGCAACATAACCTGGAAAACTGCTTTGGTACATTTGTAGAAATCTGTAGAAATACCATATCTAGCCTCAAAGCATTAATCTCAAAAAACAGTCAGGAAAAGCATCACTCTGAGTGATTCTGTGATGGTTGTTGAATGTGTTCTCATTAGATGCTTTAAAATGAGGCTTGAAATAATTTTTCTACGCAATATAGTTCCTTTTTCTTTCCTTCTTTATGTTTGTTTGCTTAGAGTGTCATAAATACATGTGAACATGTTTAATGCAGGGCTTTTTATCCTCTTCAAAATGTCAACAGTATTTTCAGAATAAAACCTATGAAATACATTGCTGTAATGGAAAACTCTGGTCCTTTGTCTTCAGTGTCTTTTTGAGTGGATAAAGAAAATCACCCAGTTTGTAGTTTCTATATTTCTGTGAATCTTTTGACCTTGCAATGGGTTGCAATAAAAGAGAAACAAAACACTGTATCTTTTGTTTTATTTTAGAAACAATAAATGGCCTCTCCTTGTTGGCTGATACATTCAGTAGTCTGTGTCCTTGTGTGTTTTACTACAAACATATAGGTTTGACTAAGGCAGATTAATAAACAAGATTGCATTTAGGAGGGGCTAATTTTGGCCAATGATTACTGAGATAAGATTAAAATCTCAAGGGTTTCAACAAGTGAATTGTTTAAAATCCCACTCCCTAAATAGTTGGTTTGCTTAGCTATTTATTCAATTTTTTAAAAGCAAATAAAACATTCATCAAATAGCAAACATGTGTCAGGCACTGGGGAGTTGAAGATAAATGAAACTCATTCCCACCCTCAAGTTGCTCACAGCATACCAAGGAGACACTCTGGGAAACCAGCAACGCATGGAGCATGGTCCATGTAATAATGTACATAATAATGGGCAGCACACCAAGAAGTTTTCAATGCCAGGTGAAGGAGCTAAACTTCACCAAACTTCTGCTGGCAAGGAAGGGAGGGAAATGTTAAAAATGATAACAGCAAGGCAGGTTCAGAGTGGGAAGTAGATGGGAAAAGTCCCTAGGTGCCTAGGGAGAGCAAAGATTAATCATAACTTTTCATGAACTTGTAAGAAAGATCAGATGTGCTAGAAAAGTCTATAAATTCTTTCAACCAGTCAGAATTCAAATGCAGGACTTCTATTTCTGGTAATATGGAACCAAATCCTGGAAGATTTCTCTGCTGTTCCATGTCTAAAAGTGTGGAATAAAATATTTTTAATCCATATGAAATACCTGGATGCCATAGTGAGAAACCTCTGGTGACCAGGAACAGTGGGCGCAGCAGTCTAGAAAAAGGATCAGCAAGGGGCTGGGCCAAACACAGCCAATGCCTATTTTTGTAAAGCTTGATTGAAACATAATCACACCAATTTGTTTATATAGTCTCTGTGGCTGCTTTCATTCTGCAAAAGCAGAGTAGAGTGATTGTCATAAAGAATATTTACCAACTGGCCTTTGATAGTCGATTTGCCATTTTCTGAAGGAGTCATTTTCAAAGTGAGCTCTGTCACAATCACCTAGGAACTTGTTAGAAATACAATTCCTGGGTCTCACCCAAGACTACTAAATCAGTAACTCAAGGTGTAAGGCCTAGCCATCTGTTTTAGCAGGTCTTCCAGGTAAATTTGGTACATATGGCAAACTTTTATATTTCTAGAGAGATACCTGTGAAAACACTCAGAATCTGATAGACTATATTGACACTGTAATCTGGAGACTGAATAGGAAACTTGGTCAATAACTAACTGGAAGTCAGAGTCAAGACTACTTCATATAAAGCCTGGGTCCCTGAAAGGCTATACCTTTCCTAAAACACTGAACTAAACTGAAACAAAAATTGGAGGACAGATATTTAAGAAAAATCGCCATTCTCAGCCTTGGCTATTAGTGGGTTTTTAAAAGGCTCTCTTAAAAATTAATAGCCACCGGGTATATTCACATGGGTATAGTAACTTAGTTTACACTATTTGCATAGTGTTTCTGATAATTGTATTTTTAAGAGGATTCATGTCAGTAGTGCTTAATGCCCAAAGAAAGCAAACAAAAATCATCCCTGGAGAAAGGTAGCCATAATCCAGGCTTCAAAAGAGAGTCCACAAGGAGAGTGGCAGCAAATATAAATTCACAATCTAAACCTACAGAGAACACCCAGGAATAATACAGCATTTACTGTAGTGTAAATCAGCAAAAACAATATACTCACATCTTCAAAGGCTTTAACACTAAATTTTCAGATACATAATACAAAGTAAATGCTTGATATAAAAATTATTTAATATGTATAAGGAAAAAAGAAACTACCAAAAAGTGAACAGATACATTTAAAGGAGCTAAATAAAATTTTTAGAAATGAAAAATACAAGGACCAAAGATTTGCCCAGTGGTTCCAGTGCCTGCCTTGTGAGGTCAAAGACCGGAGTTCAATCCCCAGTACCGGGAGAAAAAAAAAAAGAAGGGAACAAAAATGAAAAATACAATAAATGAAAAGTAAAATGGAAAACTTGAGTAACAGAGATGCAGCAAGAAGAATAACAGATAAACCTGAGTAAAGTTGAAAAGAACAAGAAGTCTTTCTGGATAAACAATTTCTGTATGGATGAGAAAAGTTGAGACAAGGTATAGCATTAAACTTTCAAACATCCTTGCAGAAGGAAAAATACAGTAGGGGAAAGGCAGTAAAGAGATGATGGAGTTTCCATTTGTGAAGAAGACAAACAGGATTTGGAGGAGAGTATTAGAAGTCCAGCTTGGAGTAAGTTAATTTGAGGTGTCCACTAGATATCCATGTGGTTTGAGTATGTGTTTGGAACAGGAGTTAAGTTCAGAGGAGAGAGAGAGAAATGATGTATTGATGACATTCAAATCATGAACCTTTCTAAAATCCTTACTCCTGATCATCATCCATTAGTTTGAATAGAAAGAGAAGAGGTATAAGTAGAGTGCCCAAAGGCACTCTAATTAGGGAATTAGGAAATCAGAGAATTGAAGAAAACTCTTCAGAGGGCTGGGGATATAGCCTTGCAAGTTCAAGGTCCTGAGTTTGATCCCTGGTACAAAAAAAAAGTCCACAGAAAAATCATCAGAGGAAACCAAAAAGGACAAATCTGAGAAGTATGAGGAAAGCCAGTACTGTGTGTACTGTTCTATAATCATGTCATATGCTACAATTAAGTAAGATGAGTGTTAAGAGTTGACCATTGAATTTAGCAACATGGATACTATCGACATTTATATAACAGCCATTTTAATTAGGTGGTACAGAGAAAAACATTATACAAATTGATCCAAATTCTATGAAGTAAGCCCAATTTGAATATCAAAATCACACAGTTATAGTATAAATGAAATCCATAATCCAATCTCACTTGTGGACATAATGCAAAAGTCCTAAACAAGCAATTAGCCAACAAAATGTTCTAGTTAGGTTTAGTCTGTTATCTTAGTCTAGTCCTGCTAGTATAATGAAATATCACAGAATAAGTAGTTGACAGTGGAAATTTCATGTCTCTCACAGTTCTGGCTGTTTGCAAATCCAAGGGCCCTGGAAGGTTTAGGGTCTAGTTAAGACTTTTCATCCAGATGGCATTTGAACACTCTCACCTCTCATGATTGAAAAAGGAAACAAAGGCCTACGACTTCCCACCAAGCCTTTTATAAAGCACTCATCCCAGCTGTGGGGAAGATTCCTCATTACCTAACCACCTTCTAATACTTTGACTTTGTAAGTTGTAGCATGAATTTTAGTAGGGACACAAATGTAGAGCAGAGTGTACTGACAGAAAAAAGTGAAAAAATGATAAGTATGATTTTCTCAACAGAGACAATAAATGACTGCAAGAAAATTCATATTTATTCCTGATAAAGAATTAGCAACTAGCACAAGAAAGAAATATCCTTAACATGGTTTGGGTGTCTTTATCAAAAACCTAAAATAAACATCACTTTACATTGAAATATAAAAATGTTTTCTCTGGGCCCCAGAGAAGAATGTTTACTGTTATTACTACTTCTATTTAATAGAATCGGTGAACTAAGCCTGCATAGAAAGATTCTTCCAGAATGAAAGAAACTAACTTGGAATTACATACATTTGATAGGAATATCTGCTGTGACATCCAACCTCCTCCCCAAATCTACAAATTAGAATTAACAAGAGCGTTTAAGAGATAGTTGGACAGAATGTCAATATATGATATTACTCATTTACATTTCTATGCCCCGGTGGTGAAGTAGAAAAAAATGTAACTTCAAAAACTATCTCTTGCAAAAGCAACAAATACACAGGCATTATGACTCATGCATAAATTATAAAACTATATCAAAATACCAAAACATATATAGAGTTAGCACATTCACAGACAGGAAGACAGATATTATATGGGGAGACAAATGTCCATTGGCCTCTTGCATTTCTGCGCATTTGCAAGCAGGAGTACTCACTACCCTTGCTCTGGATTGTATTTTTAAGGGTGTTTTATGATGAAAAACCTTCAAAAATAGTGTTTCTCCATGGAACAAGGGGCAGACATATTGTCATTTATAAAATATTCATGTTTTCAAAACTCAGTGTTCCTCTTCTGTTTCACAAGATCACGTGTGGATGCCCACTCTTTTCCTATTTCTTGTGGGATTTTAATCTCAGAAACTGCATCAGAGAATGCTGATACTCTGGTGACTTCCCTTGCCATGAGTAATAAAGTCCTTTTTCTCTAACCAGGAGTCTTGTGTCTTCCACCAGCATACCTGAAACTGTATTGAGCTGATGCATGGGTTTGCATCTTGAAAAAAACCTCAGACCTCTCCAGGTTCTTAACAGTTAAATCCATAACTGATCTATTAATATCATGTAATTCCAAACAAGATCCTAATAGGATTTTTTTTATCAATCTTAACAAGCTTATTCTAAAATCAATATAGAAAGTTGAATGCAATCAAATCACATTTAAAGAACAAGGCCATAGAATTTGCCCTATACACATGAAGACATTATGAAACTATATTAATTAGCCATAGTAACTAAGATGATGTGATAATGGCTTAGAGATTGATAAATAAACCAAGGGATCAAATCAGCCCTGAAATATACCTGAACAGTGTAATACAGTTATCAATACAACAAAGAATGAGGACTCTAAACAATGCCTAAGATCCCTCGAACTTTCACCATACATAAAAATAAATTAAAAATAAAATAAAAACAAATGTAAAAGGCAAAAGTCTTAAGATTCATGTAGGAAGATAGAGGGGAATACGTCTGCCATTATGAAATTAATGTTTATGTCACCTTGAATTAAAAGGAGAGACACAGCTAAAAGAAAATACATGTAACACAAAAAGCAGACAATGATTAGTATCCAGAATATATAAAAATCTTCAAGTAAACAAAACCATCCCCTCCACAGAAAGTCCAATAGAAAATTGACAAAAGATGTCAATAGATATTTGGCATAAACAAATACGGTTTCTAATAATTACATAAAGTGTGCTCAAACTTGTGTTCAGACAAATGCAAACTTCAAAATGCAAAGTTGATGTGCAATAGATTGGCAAAGAATAAAAATCTTGCATAATCAAGTGTTGGCAAAGATGGTATAGGGCAACGAGACTGAACCCTTTACACAGTGCATGAAAGTTGGGAGAGTATGGCTTTCATCTTATAGAGGCAGATATGTGCATGCAGCAATTCTCCTTGTACATATACAGTGGAGAAAATCGCACACACATAAACCATAAGACACAGAGCAGGATATGCACAGTAACCTTGTTAAGAACAAAAACAATTTTATTATATTCAGTGAAGCGGAGCACTAATTGAATGAATTACAGCTACATATTTTGATACGAATGATTCTTAGAGACGTGAATGAAAAAAGCAAGTCGTAGAAAATGGACTAAGATACACAGCATTTTATAAAGTTTAAAAATAGAAAAATTAAGTAATCTGTTATATAAGGCCACACATGTAATTAGAAAATGAGGAAAGAGAAGAAATAAATAACCCCAACAGTTCAGAGTGGCTGCTACCTTTGGGAGGGCAAATAGGAAGCCTGGACTTTAAGACTCTACAAAGGGCTTCACCCCAACCTGTACTTTCTATTTCACAAGTTGAAGGGTGGCTTCAGTAGCACTTGTTTTAGTAATACAAAACAGTGTGCTTTGTAATATATGTATGTATAGCATTTTTCATACATCATATGTGGGTATAACATATATGTAACATCATTGTGCTTGAAATATTATACTGTAAATGAAAACAAGTTTGATACCTTGTTTATTTCATTTTATTTTTGGTACCAGGGATCAAACTTGGGTCCTTGTGCTTGTGCATCAAGTGGCAGAACCAGAACCACTGAGCTACATCCCTAGCCCCAAATACCTTGTTTAAAT
>NW_022900915.1:23173699-23202999 GCF_012274545.1 Fukomys damarensis
ATATATAATCAAGAACTTCTAACCCTAAATGCAAGGTCTAACTCTGTATGAAGCAGAATTGACACAGTCTCATGTCTAAGCAGGTGGTATTGGTAAGAGAACCAGTAGGCCCATTTCTCTTCTCCTTGCTGGCAACACAGACTGTCCAACTTCCTGGTGTCTCCCTAACATTGATTGGAATTTCAAGCGAACAACAGTCCATTGGTGCTGGGACAGCTGTCAGAATTTATGTGGCATATGTGTCTTGTCATTACCACATAAATCAAAGGCTACTACACTGATATTATAAAGCAGTGAGGGACTCTTTCATTATCCCTTCATTTTTAGCTGCACTGATAAGCCTGGTATCAAAACCTTTCAGTAATATAGAAAGGCACTGACAATATAATCTATAATTGAAAGCAGAAAGTCAGTTAGAAGCAAGTCTATCCACAGTGTGCCCATAGCACCACCAGTGGATAGTAGGCCATTTCTTCTTGGAGCATTATGCTTACTAAATTTCATCCTGTTTCTTAAGATATTTAGTAGACACAAATTCAGCTACACAGGTTTTCTCAGTCACTGAAAATGCAACCATCTCCAGGAAATAAACTTCAGAAAACCAACACCACCTTTATGAAATAACCTCCTTAAACTATTCCTATGATCTTCTTTGGCTAAAAAAGAGAAATAATGAAAGAGCTGGCATTAGATTCAGCTCTTTGTATTCTCCATGAGATGGGAGAAATATTTATGCATTCTTTGAACCTTTTCCAGAGTTTGGCAACCCTTGAAAGATCCAGAGATGAGAGGCATCCATGCAAAGTGACCTAAGGATTCTCAGCTAGAACAAGCTGAGGGACACTCACTGTGTTCATTTGTCCAGAAAGAAATCTTCCAGGGGTGTGGGTTGGTGTGCATGCACATGTGTGTACATGCATGTACACACTCATATGTCTATGTGCACATGCAGACATCAATAATGCTTATGGAATGTACTCTATTTAGCATTGTGTGATTAACAGAATGGAAAATGAAAAAGTAGTCACTAAAAAAAGGGTTTGTTTTTAAAAAGAACAGTATTACAAATAGACACTCTCTTGATGGGCCTGGGTGGCTACTGACAATGGGGGCCTTTTGTGAATAATGACAGAATGAATGGAGAAAGCTCAGCAAGCTTCACTTTGTTGATAGAAATGAATCTACTGTACTTGAAAAAAATATCTTGCAGCTATGTCACTCAATGGAGAAAAAAAGACATTTTGATAATTGGATTTAAATGACGCTTTTATGAAAATGTTTCTTCAGTTCTGAATCAAAAATTGGATTACAATACAGGACTCATGGAGACACAAATACAGGGAAGAGCACTTGTAGGTAACATAAAGAATTGAGCTGAATGTGAAAAGTAAGCTACCGTCACCCCTCATTATTAGATAATTCAGATGAATGAATATGCTCTAAAATATACCATGAAATAGGAAGAATACTTGTCCTAGAGCAAATTTAAACTAACGAAGGTTTAGTCTACTTCCTTTTCCCTTGTGGCTGCTACTGAATCTTACCATCCCAGTTTCTTCATTTTACTTCATTCTTAAAATTAACGAAAGAGTTGAAGGGGAAGTGATTGTAATCTTCATGCCTCCTAGGGTTAGTGATGCATTTGAACTTGATGCCAAACACAGACTTGGAGCAGGGGGAGATATGACACTGGGAGGGAGAGTTAAGAGAATTGTGCAGAAAACTCACTGACGTTTCAAAACACTTTGCTGTATAAAAGTGAATGCAGAGAAAAATTACATAACATATGTATGCAGCCTTGATGGGGTTGTGGAGGCAAACACTGTGCAAGCCCTGCTCAGTTCAGGAACAGAACAACACCAGGCACCCAAGTTCACACCTCATGCTGTGGCCCCTCTACAGAAGAAACTGCTTTTCTGGCCTCTGTGAAAAAAATTTCTTCATTTTCATTCTTCTCGCATCATCTAGTGTTCATCCTTGAAATTATAGTTTGGTTTTACTTGGTCTCAGTCTGCGCATGAAAGAGTTATAGTGTGCGTTGTTCTGTGGTCTTCTTCATTTGATAGTGCTTATAGAATTTATCGACTTTGTTATGTGTCACCTCATTTATTCAGTTTTGTTGCTATATAATTGTCCTAATCCATTCAGGCTTCTATAAAAATACCAAACTAAGTAGCTTATACACAGAAATGTATTTCTGACAGTTCTGGAGACTGTCCAACCCAGGATCAAGATGTCAGTAATTCCATACTTGGCTGTTAAATAGTGTCTTCCAGCTGTGTCCTCGCCTATTGGAACAGGCAGTGTAGGACTCTGGAGCCCCTTAATATGGACACTAATCTCATTAGTGGTGAAAGGCTCTGCCCTCGCCTCTGAAAATCCTTATGTCCGAACACCATCACCCTGAAAATGAGGATTTCAAAATACAAATTTCAGGAAGAGAGGAACACTTACATTCATACTATAGCAACAAGATTCCATTGAGTGGATATGCTGACATGTATCTGTTCTATTAATGAAAGCATTTGGGGATTTTTTCCCCAGTGTGGGACAATTACAAACCTTATTGCCAAGAACATTACTGTACATGTTTTAGCACACATACCACATCTCAATACGTAAGAGAAGAATTGCTAGTAGTAACACATCTTCAATTTTATTAAAGGATGCTACACTAATTTCCAAAAGATTGAACCGATTTACTTTTTCACCAGAAATATATAGAAGCTCCTGTTCATCACCTGTTGTCTTCTGATTGCCAGATAGTGGTATTTTATCATGGTTTTAGCTTGAGCTGTCCAATTGAAAAAGCAAGGTTCCATATCATATGTTTATTAACCATTTAGTAAATAATGTTTGCAAATACCTGTAAGCTAAAATTTGCCATTATATTTCAGAGAAAAGAAAAAATAGAAAGAATTTTAAAGGATCATTACATTTTCACAGTGGATTATAGCTGTTGGGGTAAAAACTGAACAGAGGGAAAGGAGGATGAACATTTTAAGAAGATTTTACATTAAAAGAGCATTCTTTCTCCTTGACCTTCATGTGACTTTTTTGCATCCTGATGTGTGGAAGAGGCCACTACCTTGGGTTCAGATGAAAAGTCACAGAAATCTGAGCAATGCCTCAATGCAAGAATGTGTGGTTATTGTGATGCTAAAATTTAATTAAATTTCATGTAACCCCATGAACTAAGAATGAGAAAAAGAAAGTTGTCATTCATCTTCTGTAAAAACAAAGTTGAATGCTTTGAAAATCTAGAGGACAGGTGAGTCACAAGACAATCTGTCAAATTAGTTGCCAGGCAAATTACAATTAGAATGTGGAAAAATTTATAAATTCCTAGAAGATTTTGCATTTAAGCTGCTCCAAAAATACATTTAATTTCTCACTCCTTTGTAAAGAAACCTGTTTTAGAAATTATTACAAAGATAGTTTACACAAGAATGACAGTGCAGAACACAAATAAAGTGTAAAAGTACTATATGTCAGAAGATTAGCAGTGACTGGACGCGTGCGTGCACACACACGTTTTTATAGGAGAAATGTAATATTGGAAATATGTGTATCTATTTTTTATTATTTTAATCACCTTTCTCAATCATATAACCAAAAAGCTATTCTGACCATGCTGTTAGGAAGGTTACTATATATACTTAGACCAAAACAGATACCCCACTGGTGGAAAATCACCATTTAGAAATCTGTTTTAAATAGCAACACCATTTTTCAATCAAATTATAATTTACCTAAAATGAAATACAAATATATTAAGGTTCGGTTGTCTGCATTTTGATTAAAGCATAGACTTGCATGACAAATACTCCCCCAAACCAGTACAATATACCTGTTAGATAAATGCCGGCGCAGAACTATTCCTAATCCTCTTACCCTACTGTGATCACTGCTCTAAATTCTGTCTTTTGGGGGGTGGGGGCTGTTACTGAACATTTTATAAATGGAATTGTCTTTCTCTCACATGTTTATTTTTGAGATTTCTCTGAAAGGGAATTGTGCCTCTCAACAACTAGGCCACGCACACTGAGAGGTCCGACTGGAGATTTTTATTTAGGGGAGCAAAGTGGAGAGAGGGGGCAGAGGAGGCAGGGGCGGGGGGATGGGGAGGTGAAGGACTATTTATTTATGGGTTTATTGGACAGGGCCTCTCATAGGGGCGGGGTAGATATCCTTAACCATCGCAATGCATGTTGTCTTTTAAAATTCGCGCCTTGCCGGAGCTCTAGGCTGGGGGTTTGGCGTGGTGGCGTGGTTTTGGGGTTCAAAGAAACTTAAGACCGCTTTTAGGGGTAGAAGAACCCAGAGGTCCGATTTAAAATGGCGGTGTCGCAAAGTACCTTAACATGATCAATTCCCTAACATTATGTTGTATGTCAATTGCTGTGAGATAGTATGCCATCGTATAAATAAACCATTTTATTTATCCCTTCCCATTAGTAGACTTGACTTAATATGAGATTTGACTGTTGTAAGTGGAGCAGCTATAAACATTTTGTACAACTCTTTTTATGGACTATCCACTTTCTTTAGTCTTGCATAAATACCTAAGAGAATAATTCCTGAGTCATAGGATGTGTGTGTAAACACAGACCTTTTAAATAAACTGCCAAACTGTTTCCTCAGTTGGCTTGAACATTTTCCACTTCCCTCAGAAGAAAGGAGTGGGAATTCACTTACCCTATCATCACTGTAATTTGGTGTTGGCAGTCTTCTAAATTTAACCATTTGAAAGGTATGTGGTTGTATCTTGTGGTTTTGCCTTTCCTTGAAGACTAATGAAGTTAAGCACCATTTTTGTGTACCTATTACTCATGGATATGTCTCTTGTGAACTATGATTTGTCTTAAAAGTAATATTTGTGTTTTTTAGCCTTGTATGTTTTTTCAGCTAATTCTGTTGGCATTTTCATTATAAATCATTCGAAAATATATTGGTAGACATGTTTCTAGATTTTTATTGTGTACAAGTCATTTGTCTACCTTATGACCATACAATATGGCAATGCTATATTGTCTTGATTACATAGCTTTCCAGTAAGTACCCTTACAGTCGGTAGCCTGAGTCTTCCAACTTTGTTCTTTTATTAAAAAAAAAATTTTTTTTTGTATTGGGAATGGAAGCCAAGAGTGCTGTTTTTTACTTTGAGACAGGGTCTATCCAAGTTAGCCAGGCTGGCCTTGAGCCTCCTGCCTCAGCTTGTTAAGTAATTGGAACTATTTCTTACTAATGTAGAGTCTCTGAATTTCTATATAAATTTTACAATCACACTCTCAACCTCTTAAATAAGAAGGCCCACTACAACTTTAATTGGGATGTTTCACTCTCTGGATTAATTTAGAGATAATTGTCATTTTAACAATATTGAATCTTCTAGTCCATGAACAAGATATATTTTTCTATTTATTAAAGTCTGTCTTATTCTCAGCAACATTCCATAACTTTCAGTGTAGAGGTTTTCTGCTGTTTTTATTAAATATACTCCTGTGAATGTATGTTCCTTTGATGTACTCTAAAAGGAATTTAAACACTTACCAGTCCAATTATTTTAATACAGCCTGACCAAAAACTGCATTTTTATTAATTTTTATAAAATAATAAAATGGGGAATATTAAAATGCCAATTTTTATCAAATTTGTTCAATACAAAAATCAACTAGTTGAAATGGCATCTGCCCCAGTGACACTCTGGATATTCAGTGAGCAAATGCAATGCCTGAGTGATACTCAGGGTAAAATATTAAGTGATTAATAGTTTTCATTTATGTTAGTTGTTTGCTACTAGTATATGGAAGTGCAATTTATTTTGTATATTACCTTTGTTAACATTTTTATATATTACTTTTGACCTTACTACATTTACTTTTTTTGTTGTTGTTGTTTTTGTACCAGGCATCAAACTTGGGACCTTGTGCTCGCGAGTAAGGCAGCAGAACCACTGAGCTAAATCCCCGGCCCTAAATTCACTTATTGATCCTAGTTGCTTTTCAGATTCCTAGAATTTTTAATCCAAAAACACAGGTCATACACAAGTAAAGTACTTCTTTCTGCCATTTATGCCATTACCTTTATTGAACTACCTATGACACCCAGTACAATGTTGAACAGAAATTATGATAAAATTTATTCCTGATCTTAGGGAGAAAATATTTAATTTTTCATGAGTAGATATGATCTTAGCTGTGGGGTTTGTATGTGCTCTTCATAAAACTGAAAATGTTCACTTCTATTCTTAGTTTAAGAGGTTTTTTAAAATTACAAAGAGGTTTTACTTTGTGTCAAATGTCTCCCTGGTCCTTTACTATCAATCCTGATATTTACCATTTCTGGTACTCTTGATTATTTAATGTTTTTATAAGCTTTTTCTAGTATTTTTCTTTTTCCTGAAAAACATTTTAGTATTTCTTGAAAATTATAGAAATATTGCCATTTATTTTCTTTTGTTATACTATTGCCTATGCTAGTCTTTTTTTTTTCTAAGAAAGTTTATGTAATTTGTATTATTTATTTCTTAAATGTTTGAAAGAATTCCCCAGTGAAGTTACATGGTCCTGGAGTTTTTTTGAGAAAAAAATTTCTATTTTCTGCTTTTTCCTGGGTCAGCTTTTCAATGTATTTGAGTTGTAGAATTTATTAGCATAATGTTGCTTGTTATCATTTATTATCATTGTTAATATCTATAGAATATATAGTGGTATCTTTGCTATCCCATTGTTGGTCATTTGTGTTTTCTCTCTAACAGAGCAGGAAAAAAAAGCCTCCACAAATTGAAGGTTATCAGCCAATAACTCTTTGATGGGAAAATGTTAACAACCTACAAAGAGAACAGAAACCAGAATCTCTACAGTATACTATATATAATGCCCTCTATACTATAAAAACTACTAGAGGGCCTAATATTCACAAATAAAATGTCAGTCAATTGAAATAGATCTGATATGATCTAGATGTTAGTATTAACAGACAAAAACATTAAAGAAACAATTATAAGCCTAAGTATTTTGAGATTAAAAAGTGTTCATAATGAGTGAACAGATGGGAAACTCAGCAGAGAAATGTAAATTATATTTAAAAACATAGAAATTCTAGAACTAAAAAGTACTTTATCTGAAATAGAAAATTCATTGAATATGGGCTGAAGAGCAAATCCAAGTGAGCAGAAGAAAGTGACAGTAGATATGAATATATAGTAATTATCCAATCTGAACAATAGCTATAAGAAAAAAGCCTGGGAATAAAGAATAAAGCTCCAGTAACCTGTAGAATAATGTTGAGTAGTTTAATATACGTGCACTTGGAATGCCAGGCAAGGATAAACAAATGGGGGGGTATTTGCAATGTAATATCCAAGCCCCTGGTAATTTGGAGAGACTTAAATTCCCAACTCTTCTTTGCCAGTATCATCAGAGTTAAAATACATTTTGTAAATCCTTTCTTTCAGCATTGCAACTCTTGCTTTCACTGGGTTCACTGTTGTCTCCCCCAGTGATAGTAAACCTTTTAAAGATGAGCACTCAAACTGCAACCCAAAACCCCACTATTTATTGCAAAGTTCCAACACTTCGATTAAACCTGAGTACTGAAGTTTTAGCTTAGAAAAAACAATTTCTACATTAACATCTTTTGTCTTCAAAGCAAATACAGTAAGTGACACATGTGCCATAGGTTCATTACTACTGGGACCTCCCCCACACTTGCACAGAATGGGGGTCAGCAAAGGATTTTCGGAGTTTCTATGCAAATTCTGATGGGTCCTTTCCTTTCTAGATGTTTCCCCACTCAATTTGCAGAATCCTGGATAGCCTTGAACTCCATTGTTTTACTCTTCAAGTCTACTATTGCAGTTCTAACCTTCCCTGTACCATGTGTACTGAGAAGGATCCTTAATGGGAAAGCCATATAAAAGTTTGTCTCACCCACTGAATGTAATTCCTTCCTCTGAATGGTGGAATCTCCTTTAGTAACTCAAAAAGGTTTTTTTATTACTCAAGAAGGTTCCCCCCACCCCAAGAGATTGTTTTCTGTGGGAGGTTTGTTTATTACTAGCTGCTCTACCACTACAATGACCCTACCCCTGATAAATTGGTTTTAAAGAGGCTACATTTAAATACATCCGTGTACCACACATGTACTGTGTACAGTAGGAAAGACAGCACCTCGTTGCTTCCTAATATCCATGCTCTTTCTTCTTAAGTAATAGAACTCCAGCTTGATGTAGCAAGCACACTTGCCTGACTCCTCCATGGCCATGTAATTTCTGATAAGTGAAATATAAGCAGAAATTGTTAGGGAAAATTTTGTACCAATTACCTTAAAAGAAAACTAGACAGCTCCTAGAAAACTAGAAGAAAGCTCCTTTGTTCTTTTTCTTCCCATCTTTCAATATGTAGTGTGGTCATAAGTTTAATGTCCATCTTGGATCATGAATTGACCATAGAAAGATAGAGCAGAAAGTTATAAGACACTGGGTCTCTAATTACTACTATTGCACCAGGTTTTCCTAACACACCACCAAGCTTCTTCTCCATAAATGCAATAAATGATTATCATGTTCTAGCTAATCATAACTGATATTAGTAGGCCCTCATATAAGTAATGCATCAGTAAATACAATAAAATGTACCATACAAGACTTTTACTAGGGGATTAAATGGCTGATGTGGAGTGGTCATAAGCCTGAAAAACAGGAGTACTGAATTCCCTCTTAGTATCTCATAATTGTCCCTACATACTTCTCTAGGGCTACTGTTTCCTTATCTAAGAAAATGTTGAATCAAATCATCTTAATTTTCCCCTATTATTCCTCTCAACTTCTCCATGATATAAATAACCTATTTTATAGGTATAGAGCTTTTATACATATATGCAAACATTTCTTTAAAAATTGATCTTGAGTCTTGACTTTCAAAGGTCATTTCATCTCTCACTTTCCAAGAATACTATGTAACCAAAGCCAAAGAGCCTATGTTCCCATAGATCTTAACCTGTTGACCTTGTGTTTTATATTGGAAGAAAACATTTTTAGGGTAAATTTTTGCTCAAAAGTATTTCCCTATTTGGTAAGAGGCTAGAATCAGACCGTGGCACACATAAAAAACATTTTCACCAGTGCTGAAGCTCAACACTGTGGATGAGACAGTGAAATGGTTTTATTTTCTAGATGACTATTTTTCAAACTAGAAATATGTTTTGCATCAGTGATGTGTTAAGGTCAAGTCAAGAAAAGAGACAATATGTCCCATGTCACGGAGACCAGGATAATGAGAGTGTTCTCTGGGAGCTGGCTCAGAGGCTGCTCATTTCACCGGCAAAAGGTTATGCCAGACAGATTGTTTCTCATTTGATGTCTTAAATTAAACTGCTGACATGGCCTGCCTCAAAGTAAGAAGCATACGCTTTGCCAAACAGACTGTAAAGAAGAACCCTGTTTGAGATGGCTCCTTCAGCTACAATCTTTGAAGGGTTTTTTTGTTTTGTTTTTAAATCCTGATTAGGAATTAAAACAAGTTTTCAAACACTCCTAATGTGTAGATGAGGGAGCCCTGATGGATCCAAGGCTTAATGTTTTGTTCAAGTACTGTGGGATAAAAGCTATATAAACACCAACCTCTAAGTAGAATTTTAAAATATCACACATACTTGATGCACATGTGATCAAAGAGGAACGCTGCAGGAAGAACTCACCTGAAAGAGATTTGTTTTAAGCCTCCCTATCCAGTCAGACCCTGCCTTGCCCTCCTTTACGGCCATCTTCACCCAACTCCGGAGCTAAGAGAAGATCAGATGTGATGGGGAAAGGTAAGCAGACCAGCCACACCGGCATCACAGGCACTGCCCTATGCACTAGAGTCTGTGTTGGAATAAGATCCCCAGATGATTCAGAAGTGCCGGTGGACGTGTTTTAAAGAAATGCAGTGGCCACGTGCCACGCACAGCTCTAGGTCTGAGAGACACAGCAGAAATGTAACAGACAAAGCTGGCTCCAATGCACTTTTCATTGTGAAGGGGAAAGGAGAAAGATCAATAAACAAGCAGACAAGTTTTGGTATTTCTGGGAGTAACAAATCTTAGCATAGGGGAAGGGGAAAAAGAGAAATAGGAGTGGAGTGAGGGTTACTACTTAGAAATAGTCATCAGGAAAACCTTCACCAAGTGGGTGAAGTTTGGAGAGAGATATGAAGAAAATGAGGAAGACAACCAGTGGCTGAGGGGTCAAAAGACCTATACTCCATCCCTAAATCTCCCCTGCACTATGTTTTGCAACATTTTGTGACCTACTTAAACTTCCGGACCCTCAGTCTCCTCATCTGTCAACCAGGAATGAAAATAGTCTTGCCCACCTCATGGCTGATTTCTGAAGAGCAGAGGCGATGAATATATCCAAGAGTTTTCTTAGTCTAATATGTCAGGCTCAAGCCTTCTTGACTTCTGGCCCCTGACTCTAAGGGGACTAAATGGTCCATCTAGAGTAGCAAGGGCAGATGTAGAGTTCTTCATCTAAAACTTCCGTGAGGACCGGATACAACCTCTGCCTTCACTCCCCAGAATGGAGACTCCCTCCCACTATGGACCTTCCCTTGCTGATATCCTACCCAGATATCCATCCTCAACCTCGTCCTTTTCATGTTCTCACCCCCCTGTCCCCCATGAGCTAAAACCATACCCAGGCTTGTAATTACCACTCTCCTCTAACATCTGCACATCATGCTTTTCCCCAGCTCTACTCTTTCGCTACTATGGTTGCTACCTCCTGTTTCCTCTGGCAGACTGTGTGTCCCTCAACTCAGTAGCTCCCACCTAGTTTACCTCTGAGATTCACATCCTTTTCCCATTCATCTTGGACCACATATCATATAGAGTGTCTCCTGAAGCCGAGAGCTATGATACAGAGTCTCTTCCATAAACTGAGACGCACGCGGACTGCTTGATCTCTTTCCAAATTGCTGGGTTAGCAAGTAAAGGGACAGCGGCACTGACACACCTGTAAAGTGCCCCAGTGGGTAATACCTGAGGGAAGAGCCTTCAGGCTGCAATTTAGGTCAAGGCGTTTGTGCCTCACTAACAATAACTTCTTTCTGGGTAATTTGAGAAAATGTCTGTATTTGGTGTTTCTGTAATTTTATTTTGTGTTTCAGTTGAGTAAGTGTTACTGAATATCTGTAGAATGTGTGATAATTTTTTGTAAAAAATACTCAATAAAAGAAACATTAACATAGAAAAATACTTTAAAACATTTGGCTGAGGAAATGTTTTAACGTATTATATCAAAATGCTACAGACTCTCTGCAGTTGGAATGCTCAAGAAAGCTGTGGTGATGAAGGAGACCCAACTCAGCTTTTCCAGGTTGGGAGAAGGACACTGGGGGAGGGGGAGAGAGAGAGAGAGAGAAAGAGAGAGAGAAGAGGAGAGGAGAGGAGAGAGAGAGAGAGAGAGAGAGAGAGAGAGAGAGGGCATCTCCTCAATGAAACCAGGATTTGTTTAAGACTTGGAGTGCAAGTCATCATTCTAGATTCCTGGGGAAGCACATTAATGAGAAATACGACCTATCTACCCTCCTGTGGCGTACAAGCTGGAGTTTGGGCTGGGTGAGAACATAATGAATTCAGCCCATCTTTATGGGAGTTACTAAGAGCAAGGTACGAGGTAGGATGTCAGGAAATCAAGATAAAACAGATGTGGACCCTGCCCTCCAGCAGGGGTGAGAAGGCACGCTCACAAGTTGTCATGAAATAATGTCAAATATCCTGAGTGGTACATTTTGACATTAATGATTTTATATCGCATTTTGTAGCCCAGCATCTCACAGCACTTCACAGCCCTGTTTGATGGACTTTTACTCAGAGAGTTTTAGAGTTGCAAAGGTCACTGCTCCCCCTCTGCTGCTCATGCTGCCGACTCCACTGACATGCCCTTCTCAGCCCCTGCACTGCTCTATTCAGCCGACCTGATGGGCACCTCCCATAGTAAATGCTCAATAAATATTTGCACATGGAATGAAATGGACCTGCTGTGTACTGGCTGAGTTTTATGCTAGTGTCCCCTTCTATTTAACTCAAATGTGACCTCCTGCCCTTAGTAACAACTCGAGCTGTCTCAAGCCCACTGTGTGGGAAGAAGTTCAATAATAGCATATAGCATTCCCTTCACCCAAAAGGAAAAATTGCTCTGTATTCAACTTTATTTCAAAGTCTTAAGGTTTTCCTTGCAGGGGCCACAAACTGGCAGAATCCAGACCACAGACATTTTGTTTCTTTGAGAGCATTCATCTTTTAAAGGTCGAGTTATTTACCACCAACTCGGTTTCTAATATTCTCGGCCAGGCCCTCCCTTCTCTCACATTACCTGACTAGAAACTGAAGACATTTGAGCTGTCAACCCCTGAGGGCCAATAATCTCCTGACTCAACCTGTCATGATACCAGGTCTGAATTTCCAGCAGCATACAGCCCAAGGCTGTTCTTAGCCATGCCATTCCTATAACACAAAATTTAGCACTGCAACAACCTCTACTGCCAGCACACTGGGAAAGAAGCTGAATGTCTTTAGACCAATTCTAAAGAGTCACTGATCTCCTGACCTAAACAAATGCAACAGCTGTGGAGAAATGTTGGGAGAGCTATCAGATAGGAGGCCTTGGATATTGAAGCTTTAATATGCTACAATAGAAGCTTTAAGAAAAAAAGTTCTGTGACTTAAAAGCATCAGTTTTTTTTTCATTTTGCATAAAAATAACCTAACATTGGAATAAAAGAAATAGGAAGTATATCAATTTTTAATAAATACAAGCCACAAAATAAATTTAATAAATTATAAATGATAAAATTATTGAAAAATTAAATATTAAACATTCTCACATAAAAATGTAGAACATTTATTAATTAGGGAACATTTTCAGAGTAATACTTGCACTTTAAATGCTCTTAACTTTTTAAACATGCAATATCACGGACCTATAGAAGGAGGTCTTGCTATAGCTCTTGCATGGCCAGTCACAGCGCAGTATGAAAAGGTTGGCTGGTTCCCCACAGGATGGTCAGCATGGCCTGGGCCCAAAATGGGTACAGAAAGATAGGGGAAAATAGGGACAATGATGAAATTCCCAGGGCTGGCATTACGAAATGAGAGAATAAATTTCCCTTCCCCTGTTTGAAGATCCAAATTCAGAGAAGAGCAATCATCATTTAACTGAACATTTCTGGTTGAAATCTGGAAGAAAGATCCATACAGATATGTTTGATTCTTTTTCAGAAAAGTTAGAAGAATTCCTAGCCCAGATGTTCTTATTCTGGGAGAATATGGGGAAGCCAAAAACACTAAGAGAGGGTATTATGTGGGGAGGTTAAGCTTTACTTCTTCTCCTTAGGTTGTTTTTTGAACCTAATTTACACACAATTATTCCTGCATGCACACCCACCTGCCATCTTTCCCCTCTCCTCACAATGAGAAAACAGAGGGCTTGGTTTGTAGAAACCCTGTACCCAGAACGACAGTGTAGATTAGATTGTATACTCACTTCAGGCTTTGGGCAATGCCACCACCCCATTTCATGAGCTCTTCTGAGTTGACTGAGGAGGGTAGCATGGTAGACATAGATACAGATACACGGTGAGCTAGATCCTCCTTCAGGGGCAACTTCCAGGCTGGCTCAAGGAGAGAATGCAGTTTCAGCTTCACCACCAGCTGTGGAAACCACTCCATCCTTGACACCTTTCCAGGACAGCCTGTAGAAGACGTGGGTAGAAAATGCCTGTTCCACAGCCCCACCAGGATGGAAGAGGTTTATTGGACCTGCACCACAGACCACCTTCTTCCACTGAGCCATTCCGTCTCTTCCTACTTCTCTTGATAGTTATGAGTCCCTAATAAATATCTTGCTTCCCCAACTCTAAATCAGGGTTTGCTTCTGGAGAGCTAGGATTGCAACAGTTGGTACTGAGAGAGGGTTGAGAAAGCAGGTGGTGAGAAGATGGAGATATAAAGCTGACTCACTCACAGACTGGCTTGTTTTTATGGTAATGGGTGGAGCACAGATGGCCCACCCCCAGCAGGCGTTGGTCCTCTTGTTAAAACTATCATCAGGGGCAAAGTGGAATGGTGTGGTGGTAGAAAGGAGAATGTTAGCGAAAGAAATCTGAAGAGACCTGAAACTTGTGTAGAAGTGGGGTCATAATGATAATGACAGTGGGGTCTGGCTTATTACTGTGTGTTATTAATACTCTACAGAAAGATAATGAACAGCTGAAAAGTAATTACCAGCAACTGAAAGCCAGAAAATGAAAACCTGAGGAATCACAACAAAGATCTCATCTTGTTTTGCTGAAGAGTGCAGAAAGCCAATGACCATGACCAAGTCAGAACAAAGCCAAAATCAAGGCTCTGCACAGGGAAACTGAGGACCTTGACACATAGAATAAGAGCACCTTGGTAGAGGATCACACCCTTTTGAAATACAAATTCTGCCATACCAACTGGGTCCTCCGTGAGACAGAGTAGCCATCTGTAGGATGACTAAACTCATGCCAGTTTGCCCAAGACCTCCCAGCCTTACCAGTTTTAGCACTGAAAGACCATGTCACTGGAAACCCATCAGTTCTGTGCAAATGAGAACAGTGAGTCACACTAAGTATAGGACACTAACATATCCTGCAGCCTGAACTGCCCATCATGGTTTAACTGTCATATCATAAGGCTGCGCGCAGCCAGTGCCTGTCCATCATAAGATGAAAGGGTACTGCTGAGATTAAGCACAGTAGGACCAGATACACACACACTCACGATCAGGTAGCTCAGACCCATGGTGCCCACCACTATTCTGCATGCAGCTGCTTCAGCTGTTGTTTATGGGCATTTAGGGCCTCGTGAATGGCCAGGTGAAATTGGAGAAAGAAGATATTCCTAAATTGGGTTTAAAGAGATTTGATTCAGTACTAGGATATAAAAAAAAGGACAGCGACTTTGTAATATAGCCTCATCAGTTAGTGGGCTTGAGAGACAAGATGGTCTCTAAGAGAAATTCATCCCAAAGGCAGTTTCAGGGGAAACAGCTGGTCATCTCATTGTGTAGAAAAAGAAGTAATCCAAGAATGGAATATATGTGGAATTTTAGGTGCTGGTGAATATTCTGGCTTGCTGGCAGGCATTTTTACGCCCTTGCATGCAGGGACTAAAGGTGTAGAAAGGAATATGTGAGGGACTCCACTGGGTGCCTTTTCTTGCCTTCTTGCCCAATTATAACTGTCACTGGACAGGCTCAGCAGTCACGGTAAGAGAAGAAAACATGACCAGCAGTTCAGGCCTCCTGGAGAGGCTGGTGTGAGCCCAGCCATTAGGGTAAACAGTGATGGCACTTGAGGGTGAGTGACTAAATAGGGGAGAAGAGGGCAGTGGGCATAGGCTGTAGGCCTTGTGTTAGTCACTTTCTCCTTACTGAGACACAATACCTGACACCACAACTTCAAGGAGGAAAGGTTTACTTTGGCTCACATCACAGAGGTTTCAGTCCATAGTCAGCTGGCTCCAAGACAGAATGACATGGCAGAGGGACATCGCAGACAAAAGCTTTCCACATCATGGCAGCAGGGAAACTGAGAAAGTCAAGAGAGGATATGGAGAGCAAGATAAATCCTTCCAGGCCACCCCCAAGCAATCTGCCTTCTCCTACCAGCTTCTAGTAGCGATACAATCACTTTCCAAAATCCCTGCCTCTGAGCACAAGACCCTTTTGTGGAAAATCTAGATCTAAACCGTAATAGCCCCCAAAGCACCTGCCCTGCTCAGGGACTGTAATCATTCACCAGTTTCCCTTGCTAAGTTTCTCCTCAGGGAGAGTGACCCACAGAGATCTTGAAAGCCTGCTCCAGAAACACATCTGGAGAGCTAGATGCAAACAGCTCGAAGAACAAGCTGTGTTGGACACTGAGACGTGGACATGCCTCTTAGATTTCCTCCAGAGGAGACCCACACACCTTTGTGGGGATCAGGAGACAGACAGCTCCCCTGTCAACTTTACAGTCCTGTCATGGCTGCTGAGACCCGTCTCTTTAGGTCGCAGTCTTCCCAGGGAAGCTCTCATTTGGTGACTGAGGCACACTGAGTCATGCGAAGGCCTGGCCATTTCAGCCCAAACCAGCAGGCTCTGGTGGGCAACTCTTCGGACTGGCTGAGGTTGATCAGTCCTGCCTCACTTTCACTTCTTCCTCTGCTGAATCCTACTTTCTCTGCATTCTGTTCATAGCTCGCATTCTTTAAAAACAAGACAAATACCTTGTACCCTAAACTGCATCTAAGCTTCTGATTCTGGAGAACCCACATCCTTTCAAGCTTGGAAAGGAAAGCCAGGTATCAAGAGGATCCTTATGACAGATGCTTTGAAAGACACTTTTCAGCGAAAGGGCTGACTGAAGTAATCTGAGGGCAAACTTTTTATATGACTTTCTCATTATCTTATGATCAACTAAAGGCTACATATCTCACCACTATACACACACACACACACACACACACACACACACACACACGAACTAAATCCCCTGCCCCCACCACTATATTTTTAAAAACAGCAAGGATGTATTAGCAGTTTACCTATGTGGGGATTTCATACACAACAGAGGTGGTCAAAGTAGTGCCACAGTGTGGCAGAGAGGACCATTAGAGAAAACTTCCAGTCCATCTCAGGGCATCTGCCTAGGCCTGGATGAGCAAAGCTGCATCTTGGGATGAAGGAGACCTGGGAGTAAAAAGTCGGACCTATGGTACCGTGAACGACCAGCCTCTGGCATAGACTTGGCGGTCAGTGCGTCCAGAAGAGAATGTGGCAGGAAGCTGCAGGGTGTCTGCGGATCACAACGACAATTCGCAGACATTTGAAAAGGGTTTAATTATTTTCAGAATGAAATTATTCAAGAAGGAGTTACTGCCCAGATGATCCTCAGTTTTCTGGCACTATCTCAAAAGAGTTGGTGTGGACTCCTGGAGGTAATCAGTGTTAGGAGCGGTGCCAATGACGGTGGGGCGGGGAGGGGGAGACAAAGTTCCAGGAAATCTGTGTGTGATTTTAGTTAAAACTAGGGAAGTTTTCTTCTTCCTTCATTTCTTGTGTCTGTCAGGGCCTGTGGTGTTATATATTGTGGATGGGTGGATGGGTGAATAGATGCATGGAGAAAAAGAAAGACGAGAGAATCAGGAGTGTATCAGTTGGAATTCTTTGGGGTTGACAGTAGGAGAACATATAACTAACAGTAGCGTAAATTGCGATATTTATTATCTCACATAAGAAGTCTCGTGACAGACTCCACAAGCTTTAATTCTGTGTCCAGCGATGTTAGCAAGGGCCTTGTTTCGTTATATTTCTGTGTGTTGCAGCCTTCTCTGACTTGAATTCATCCAGTCTGTCATCTCATGGTTACAAGAAGGGTACCAGCAGCCCCAAAGTGGTTTCCAGGGAGGAGAGGAAGCTGGTCCTTTTCACATCTTGTGTCTATTTTTTTAAAAGAAAGAATTGCAGAGATGGGAGGAAACGAGAACCATAAGAAAGGGAAGGAAGAAGGATCAAAATGGAAAATGTGTATGCATTGATCCCCCACAATAATGGATTTATTATGCACTGCATACTACTGACATCCCCCCACACTAGAGTCGCTTATGCTATGGTAACAACCTCCAAACTGTAATGGCTTTTAACTACATAAGTACATCACTTGCTCGTGCTCCATTCTGCACAGATTTGCAGCTTGCCATCATAGAGAAAGGCTTACTTAGGCTCTTATCTTTAAAAGAATTTCAGATTTCATGGTGGCAGAGGTAAAGAAGCCTGGGAGGTGCAGCTCTTGCTGTTAAACCCTTTGGCCTGAAGTGGCACTCGTAACTTCCTCTTAGCTTTTATTGGTCAGAGCTCTACCGTGATCCTGCCTAACTTCAAGGGGAGTGGCCAGGCCCAATGCATTATGTACCTAGAAAGGGAGGAGAACCAGGTATCAGTGGACATTGACAAATTCTTCCTTTTATAGAAGGCCTAAGCCTCTCTTTTCCCTTTGACAAAAAATGAGTCATATGATCATAACTAAGTGACAACCTTATCCATGAATGTAGAATCCATATCAACCCACTGAGCCGAAAAGAATCCACGTGCCAACAAACATTCACTGTCCAGTGAATGCTATGAAAAGACTTATTCAGCAGTACTTGTGTGTCCATCACACAGGTACTTCGTAAGAGTTTTTTAGATTTAGGAAATAATGGTTTCCATGAGCTATTACTTCACTCACTGGCAATTTCTTAATCATCATGGGAGGATCAGGACAAAACAGATTCTGCAATGGTTACTGTCAAGATTTTACCTTCATTCCCTAATCATTTTGAGGGATGAATGATTGACTGTGGAAAGCAAGAAAAGCTCTGGTTTGTTAGGATTCTTTTCCCAGAAAAACGAATTCAAGCTCATGACCAAATAACAGTCTTTGCAAGAATTCAATTTGTTCTCCCATTCAAAGTTAATGAGGGACAGTTGGATTTAGAGTTATTTTAGTTTCTTTCTTCTCCCCTTTCTTCCATCCATCCTTCTCATAAAATAAAGCAACATAAATGAAGTGCCAGTTTTGCCATGGTTTTGGTCCTCAGATGTTTGTGATTTTGTGGCAGCATGGGGGCACTTTAGGTGAATGGCTGGAGGGGAGGGGGAGAAATGCAGATGTCAAAATTCCAGAGAAGTGCCTGGCTAAGTCAGCTTTTACACCCTAGTAGATGAAAATTGCTCTATTTTTTGGGTGGGTACAAACCTGAAAGCTTTTTACTATAGCCACTCTGAAAGAAAATTTAGCGGGGGGGAAGAGGAGCCCAAAGTGTATATTACCAGTTCCATCCCAGCCCCCTAATGGGCATGTGGGGTGTGTGTGTGTGCCTCACATATGGCAATCTGAAACAGTTAAACATATGAAGAATGTTTTTCATTCACAGATGGCAAAAAAGCATTTATTTTTTCATATAACACATTCCCGGGGGTCTGAGCCGACAGCCTCGAGGGAGGCTCACAAATCCACTCATTGCCCCCGACGACTTGGGTTTATGTTTGAAGGTCTGCTTCAACTGAAAGATGAGTAGAAACGTGGTTAAGTCAGAGAGGTCCATGTTGCCTATGGGATTCTAGGGGCACTGATTATTTGAACAGGCTCTATGAAAAAGTCCAATTCCTAACATCTGCTTCAGATGGATCCACCTGTTTAAGAAAAACCCAAGGAACAAAACTGATCCTATTGGGCTAAATCCTTCCCATGGTACTTAGTTGGTGCCTGGTGCCACAGATTTCCTGGGAGGACATTTGGGGCTGCAAAATAAAGAATGGAGACAGGGTCCCTAGGACAAGTACCTTATGTCTTTCTTCAGCAAATAAACCACTGCCCAATTACCAAGATTCTCCCCTGCGGAGACAGGAGCGAAGAGGGACACAGAGGCCCCCAAGCCCAACAGCAATCCTCTGCGTCGCCTACAAAGACAGTTATTCCATTGGGGGCTTCTGACAGTGGGAAAGGAGCATTAATTAAATCTCATTGTAAAATTAAGTAGCATAACTATATATTTTAGAACCAATGCAATTATGACTTTTTTGGAGCATTGTAAATTCTTTGCAACTGTGACGAATTATTATTAGACATTTTCGTAGATTTCTAGAACTAAAGGAGTTTAAAAGATCATGCAATGGAGTAACTTCACTTTATGAAGATGAGAACAAACCTGGAGAGATTATGTGACAGACTAAAGCTTACAATGAGTCTCCTGACTCAAAAGCTAGTACTCTTGACATTTTATACTATTTGCATTTTACCCAAACCTGAAGTCTACACCAGGTGAAAATAGCAGATGGTCAAAATCGCCTCCAGAAATCTGGGAATTCACCATGTTGGAGATGAGCATGTGTCTGTCGTTGAAGCCCACGTAGCTCAGCTTGTCTCCAGTGTTCCATCTAGTCTTTCTATAAATTGTGCATCAAATAAAATGGTAGGTTGGGGCCTTGTGGTGTGGAAATTGGGTACCAGAATCAAAATCTACAATCTGTAGAGGTGCATCAACCATAGGAAGCATCCAGAACTAAGGCCAACTCATGGATCAGGAGAGTCCTTAAGTAAAGATTCATGGCAAACTGCAATCTTTAAAATACTCTTAACTCTCACCTCTCTGGTACTTTGCCCTCTGAATTTTAGCCTCCCTACCTTCTCTGCCCTCTGGGTTAATTTTCCCAATTTAGCAAAGCTGCTGGGTTGTAAGGAATCCCCCTCCTTGGACTTTGAAAATTCTTTCTAGGAAGCAGGCTGTGGCAACTATAAATTGGTCTTTTTCGTTTCTCTTCTTTCAACATTCATGGTTATATTGGTCAGGGCTCTCTGTAGAAAAAGAACCAATGGGATGTATACATATAGAGAAAGAATATAGTTGAAGGACTGTCTAACACAGTTACAGAAGCTGACAAGTCCCTAGATCTTCAGTCGATAAGGTGGAGACCTTGCAGAAGTGGTAGGGTGGTTCTTCCAATCTAAAGGCTAAGAGCCCTGACACCAGGTAGAGCTGATACTCAGTTCAAATTCAAAACTAAGAAAAGACGTGATGTGTCAGCTTGTTGTGTGTGTTTGATGTGAGTCTCCTTTCCTATACCTTTTTGTTCTATTTGGATATTTAGATTTTCTATTGATTGGATGAAGGGGAAGACAATCTGCTTTACTTGGTCTACAAATTTAAATGTCAGTCATGCTCAGAAATACCCTTGCAGACACGCCCAGAACAATGTTTGACCAAATATCTGTACCTCTGGTGGCTCAGACAAGTTGTCATAAAATTAACCATATGTCCTGTGCTGCCTGTTGTCCAATGTATGAAGACTTTGATTCAAATATTTGGTCCTTTTTGCTGGTGCTATTATTTACGGTGGAAGAGTACATTCAGTTTCTCTTCACCCATCATGGTTGAGAGTGGAAGTCTGGTAGCAGAGTTGTTATTTTGAAGGTTACTCTCAAATTCCCTTTTTTAGGAGTTAACTATTTTGCACTCTGACAAGCAGAGAATGACAGCACCTCTTCCCTGGCCTCAGCCATAGAATGTGTTGTCTGACTTTTGGGTTGTGTCTATTCTTAGGGAGAAATGGCCTCTCCATATGGTCTAATTTGTTTTTCTGTTATAGTAAGTGACACTGATAATCTTGATATATGTTTAGCATTTGTTTCTTTTTTCTACAAAGCATTTGCTCATTTGTTCAATTTTATATTTGAGTTGCTAGTCTTTTTTTTCCATTTCTAGGAGTTCTTTATATAGAGAAATTAACACTGCCTGTATATGAGTTACAATTATTTTTTCTCTTTTGATTTTCTTTTTTCCACTTTTCCATGGACAAGATTGCATTTTTAAAAAGTAGTAAAATGTATTAATTTCTTTCTTTATAGGTTATCAATTTTAGGTTATAGCTAGAAACGCCTTTCTTAAACCAAAATGTAAAAGGATTCTCCATATGGTTTCTTTGTACTTTTCATGTTTAAAACATTGATCTTGTTGCATAAATATGGATCCAATTTAGTCCTTTATCACGATACTCAGTTATTTCAGCACCCTATATTAAAGTCCATTTTTATTATGTACTAAATTCTATATGTATTTGATTCTTCTCCTATAAATTCTATTCTGTTCCAGTGGCCTATTTATGTGGTGGTGGCACAAGGTTTAGATACTTGGGCTTTCTGTAATATTCTAATATCTGCCTAGGATATCTCTAACACCCCTTCTCTTGACAATTGCTCTTAGAAAATTTTGCCAATTGTTCTTCAGAAATTTCCAGATTGTTTCACTCATTTATTTTTCCATGTAAGTTTTTAAATCAGCTTTTTAAGTCCAGACTCCAAAGATCGGGACTTATTGGGGTTATGTTTAATTCATAACTTAGTTTAAGGAGAAGTGATATATGACAAGAAAACTTGACTAAGGACATTCTGAACCTTTCATTTGTCAATAGTCCCAAGTGATTGTGATGGTTTCTGACCTCTGCCCTGCAGGCTCAGCCATGAGTTCTGCTGGACAGGTATCAGGGCTGTATTTTACTTGATGGGTGCATAATGCAGAAAGACAGAGCTAGACACAGTCAGATGTTTCTAGTTGTTTTGGTGGGAGTTACATCATGGTCGATAAAGTAGAACATATAAAAACTCCCAAACAGGAGGCTATTCTGAATGCACCTCCACATAGTTCAGGAAAGTCATTTCATTACTTTTGGATAAGGCTGACCCTTTGCAAAAAATATGAAGCGACCACTTATGGTAATCTCACTCTTCCCATTTGTCATCATGTCCCCCAAATGGTATCTGCTTTCATTCCCTGAAACTCTACTTCAGTGATCAATAATAATTCCACATTTCCTCCTATTTTCCTTATGTCAAAACCTATCCTATAAAAGAATCTGATATCAATCATTTACTCCTCAGTATGAGATTCCTTCTGTCTGATAGTGGGGAAAACAAAGAGGGAGAGAGAATGTATTCATTTAAAAGAGCTTTGAGCACCTGGGAGCAATTGGAGGAGGCAGGCAAAAGAGCCTTTCAGGTGTCCCTGAAATATTACCAGGTAGATCTGCACATTTTAAGCTCCTATTTTGAGGCTTAAGAGAACCCTGCAGGCCCCAGGAGAAGGCCTTGTCTCTCCCTTCCCACACTGAGAGAGGAAGCCCAAAACAAGACAAGTGATTTCATTGTGACCACAGATTAACAGGCAGCTCTCCAGGTGGAATACTTTTCCCTTATTTGCCAAGGCTTGGCAGTGAGCATCTAGGATCAGGGTACTACCCCTGATCAGGGTATTCCCCCTCCCAGACATGGTGTGGTTAGAAGCAAAAATGCGAAGTGCATTGCATGTGACTTCTCTCATACCACATGCAAAGCCATCAATCTTAACCTCTGGCAGCCAAACCAGGGAGTCTGTCTTTTCCTTTTTTATTTATTGACTTGCCCTTGGCCAGCCTTTCACGTATTTGTTTTTGTCATCACAAGGGTTTTGCTTAAAATTCAGCCAGTTCTATTTCCTTCCTGGGATACAGATGGCTCATCTGTCAGCCTTTCTTGGTATTAGTGACCAATACCCACTCCGTGTTGTAAAATAAAGCCGACATTATTCTGATTTAGTGGCATGGAGTCTTTTTGGCTCAGCTATTCGATGGTTTAAAGAGCAGAGTCTCCCCCTTAGAGTCAGGTTCTTTCTGGCTCTACTTGGAGTGTCTGAGTCCCCAGCTCTTCTGAGGCCACCTTCTGGGGGACCTGACACTGCTCAGGACCTGGCAAGAAAACCTTGATGTTCCCAGGCTCCACTTTTCACTGCTACTGCTTTGGAATAGAAACTTTGTGCCTGTCTCCAATCACAGCCTTGAACACTTGAAAAACCCAGAGCTTCACCCTCGGGTGGAAGGGGAGTCTTTGGAACAAATGTGAAAAGAATTTGTTACTGAAGTTCCTGCATGTGAGGCGCTGAGAGTTGAGAACTGCACTTCATTTTTAAAGAAGAGTCACTCTGCTTCAAGAACTAACTGCAGTGCACAGTATTAAAAGCTCCAATTCCCTCTGACACTGCTTCTTTTCTCTCAGCTTCGATACTTAAACAGAGCTGTAAATGAGATTCGGGACGAAAGGAGGGTGCAGTTCTGGCCAGAGTAGATATTCTCGCCTCATCCTGGCTATTCTCTCTCAGGGAAGCTTTCTAATTTCAACTCTGGACTTTTTATTAGGCTTGCATGTGAGTGCATGCCATAAACTAGGTATGAAATAATTGTAATAATTACTTTTTTTTAACTAGGGTTAATTTTACATTAAACCCCAGCATTGCAGAGGTGGAAGAAATATACTCTCCATAATCTACTGTTCCACCTTACCTTTTTCTCTAGGGTGGCATCTACAGAGCAGGGATTCACAGAGGGGACGGGGAGGCAGTATGGAGAGAGAGGGGAAGGAAATGGTTTGGTCCTTGGAGTGTCTGCCACTCTGCTTTCAGCTCAGTAGTCTGTCGTCAGCCCTTCTGTCTCTGCCTCCACCCTTGCTCCTTTTCAGTGAGGCGCCTGAGGTCAAACATCTCTGCTTCTCAGTGCCACACCTGATGACAATCATTATTTTGGCCTTTTCCTGTGAGGCATGAACATCTCTGGGTCCTTCTCTGTCTACCCACACCCCCTGCACAGCCATTACCCCTTGGGGAAGGATATCGGTGTCCTCTGGTCCCAGATGTGGGAAAGCATTGGGTTTTCCTGCTCCTACAGGACTCAGCCCAGGATGCCAAGCCGAACACTTACGTAGAGGACACCTCCAGCCATCTGTGTTTTCCTGGATTCTTCCCTGTTTCTCTTCTGTCTTCTCCCAGCCCAAGGGATTTTCTTTTTTCCGGTTTGAGGAGTCAAGGGTAGAGCGAGATCATTTTCTACTTTTTCCACTCAAATTTCCAGCTCTCATACTTTTTGTTGTCTCATCTCCTAAGGAGACTCAAGAGCCCAGGCTTTTATTTATTTTAATTCTACATGCTTATTGCATACAGTGTGATAACTCAAAACAATATACACAATATACTATCAAGTTAGGATAATTAACTTTATGTCTCCCTAAACATTTGCATTTTTAATTAACATGTAATAATCATGTGCATTTATGGGGAACACAGTGTGATGTTTCAATACATGAATACAATGTGTCCTGACCAAGTCAGGGCAACTAACATTTTCACCTCTTTATCATTAATTTTGCAGCCTCTGAGCTTCTCTCTTCTAGTTACTCATGAAACACATAATAGATTAGGAAGTATAGTCAATGTGTTCTAACGGCCTAGCTTAAGTAAACTATTGCAGAAACTCTCTTAAGCCAAGTTACTAATATACCAATGAATTTCAGGGCCATTCTTGCCATAGTTTACCTTGTTCTTTTGGGTATATCCTAAGGGCAAATTTTATATGAAAATAGAGATTTTACTATCATTTTTTCTATAACGCATATTTTAAATATATTTAAACTTTTTTCTCTTTAGAATTCAATATTTTCTTTAATATGTGAGTGAATTTGTAAGACACCTTTTTTTGTTTGTTTGTTTTTGTTTTTGGTACCAGGGATCAAACTCAGGACCTTGCACTTTCAAGGCAAGTGGCAGCACCACTGAGCTAAATCCCTAGCCCAAAGACACTAATTTTGTATGCCTAATTTTTTAGTATATTGCCACTCATTTAGACTTTTGCTTTAATTATGTGTCTTTGCAATACATTGGGGGTCAAAAACTGATTTAATAATTAAAATGTTTTGGAATCCAATTCATGCTGAAGATAAATGACAGCATCAGAAGAAATATTTTTTATTGATGGAATCAGTTGGAAACAAAAAATGGCTATTAAAAAATTCAAAATAACCTGTGAAAAGTAATATTAAAAGGAAGTTATTTTGAAATTCTGAAAGGTAGTGACAGCAAAAATCAATGCTGATCACAATGTTCAGTGATATGCTTATGAAGACAAAAATCCACACATACATACAAACTTCTAGACATGTGCAGATATACTCAAAAGTGGAAAATAACAGAGAGGAGAAATTGGTAGATTATAAAGCAGAAAAGAAAATGATGCCTGGAGGGAAGAAAAGAAAGTAAATTAACCTATGGAGTACATGTTAAGTGCCTAACCCTTTTCAAGCCTGTGATGCAAATATTATTGCCATCATTTGCATAGAAGGAAACAGGCTTAGAAGGATTAAGTATCTTCCTGCCCAAGGCTACATGTCTAGCTACAGATTTTGGCTTTGAATCTAGGTCAGTGGGTCTCTCAAATACCTCCTTTTCACAACACTTAATTGTGGGCAGGTACCAATACAGGTGATTAGGTCTACATATATTGTGCTTTTTTATATTTATAAATATAGATACATGCCAAAGCATTAGCTAGAAAGAACACAATGTAAGAAGATAGACAACTAAACACTCAAGCATATTATATCCATTTCACACACTGAAACAAGGCTGGCTACACCCAATCTTGTTGAAGATATTGATTTGATCAGTGTAATCTTTCAAGATATGAGTCAGGTCTTTAGCAAAAGCTATACTATTTTTGCAATCCATTGAGTGGTGACAGGGGTTCACTTCACACCACCACAAATTTCCCAGGAGAGCTAACAAAAGCTTGCAGCTTGGTAACATGTGGAAAAGTGCAATATTCTACTCTCAAAGTAAAGGTAATATGTCACCGTTGCTTGGTACTGTAATAAACTATGTGTGTAGTATAAGTCAAGTGGAGTTAGGCAGAGGAGACAAGGGTAAGTCTTCACACAGAGGATGTATTGTGAACTCAGCAATAGCTAAAGAAACTGCATTTATGCAGCCAGACACAATGGATTCACTTTGGGCACTCAGCCCAACAATTTGGGATAAAATGCTTTCATTTCTTTATCTTCGGCATAAATTGGATTTGAAGACATTTTAATTTTAAAATCAGGTTTTCAAGTGCCACCATTTGGTAACACTTTTGGTTCCTGAAGACTCATTTGGTTCCTTGAAGTAGAAAGAAAATCTACATCAATCAAATTTTCTTAAAAATTTCATCTTTTATATAAAATGTTTGGCATAATGTGTAATCTTATACATCTAATACCTTAATCCGTGGCCTGGGATTTTTCGTTTGTTTTTTTAAAACAAAGAAACAAACAAACACCCATCAGATGACCCATGTTCAAGCCCAGCAGGACCAGTCTTTACAAACTTTTCTTTGTATTTTAGCAGAAGCTTCTTTCTCTGCTTTCCAATGAATCAGTATGTTGATTTCCAAACCTGCCAAGTGAAGGGGAAATTTCTTAAAGACGGTCAGTATATCGAAATGGAGCCAAGAACTAGTAAATCTAGTAACAGATGGCTAACCAGCTATTCACCTCCTGCCAGGGAAACTGCATGAATCAAGCTTTCCTATGACACATATCTCTTCACAGGCACAAAGAGGAAATCAAATATCCCAGGAAGACTGAAAAGGTCTAGATGAACATTTTACTTCTAATTTTAAATAATATTCAGTGCTTTTTTGCAACATCTTGAATTATTCCAGAGATAGTCTCTTGGGTCAGAAGCCCAGGTTTGGATTCCAGGGAGTTTGCTTGGCCTTACTATGTCTGGTTACCTAACTTATAGAAACCAAGATCAATAAGTCTGTGATCTCATGAGGTCAAACAAGGTAATATTTGAAATTATTTTTTATGCTCTGAAAGTTAGTACAGATTTTAAAAAATGAAACACATGAAATGCTACCTACTTGCAAAAGTAGTGTCCTTTGGTTGCACTTTTCTTTGCCATCGTAGGGAACTGCAATCATATTAGGAGTTAATATTGTCAGGTGTGAATTTACCTCCAACCGAAGATTTTTTTTAAAGGAAAAAAATTAATCGGTTTCTAATCCAACAGTTAGCTCCTCCCATATATCTTTTTTTATTTTTTCTTATTTAAAATAAAGCCTACTTGTTAGTTTAGGATGTACCTGTAGAACAAATATTCTGGCTTGTTTCCCAGCTGTAACACCAAGCACAATGAAAATTCAGTAAACCTTGGAAAGTAGCTGTTGAACTGAATGGATTTGAAATGAATGAAGTAGGATAAAGGAAGGGGTTGAAGACAGCGACTGGCGATCTTTGAGCAGAAACTCCTGTCTTAGAGATGATCTACTCAAGGTACATCACCTGCCAGAATTGAGAGCAGAGGCTGAGATACGTTTATGTATAAAGGGGAAGTGTAATTCTGCTTTTCCTGCGAGGCTGGGTATATGCTTCATGTAAATGTGGAATTAATAATAGTAAATGAAAAGTGTACAGGTCAGAATTTAGATGGCTAGCTACATGGGCAGGACCATGTATGTGATACTTTGAGTCCAAGCTAAACAATTCTTTGAAAAAGCAAGAACTCCTTCCTTTCTTGATCTTTTCATTCTGAGTTTCCAAATCAAAATCTATTTTACTTTTTTTTTTAACCTTTCCATAGCTTAAAATTTTTTTAAAGGGAAGCTATAATTCAATCTATTTGTAAATATATTAGTTTGCTTCATTTCACCTAGATGCCTCTCTGGTGCGAATTAGATTCTAATGAGGCCAAACACTGAGCTGAGCCTTGGCTTCATGGGGAAAAGCCAACTAGTCAATTTTAATTACTTGTTGCCATATTCTTAAACAATGCACCACCCGTGGATATGTTCAAAATATCTTCCCTTCTGTCTGACTTCACTTTAGTCAATCCAAATTTGGCATCACTTCTTTCTGAAATATTTTTGATTGTAGAGCAGTTGGTGATTTTAATAATTTAGTATAGAGGAGAGAATGAAGAAAAAGAAACTGGAATTTAAAACACAATGGCAAAAAAGTTAATCTAAAGTGATGTTCGGTTGAAAAAAAAACAACCACCACAAAGAGGTTCTCTTCTCAGTGGCATCCGGTATTTGAATGGATGGAGAGAATTTCTGGGAGCTCACAGGGTGTCTCAGTGGAGTCTCTGGGGTTAGCCCTTGGCTCTGGAGTCTCACGTTAAACAAACTTGTCCATTTTCCATCTGATTGATTTTTTTCACAGGTCTCAAGGCCTTGCCTTCTTTCCACAAGGGTCCTTAGCATTGCAAACATCCATTTACTTTTGTTTCAAATTGCAAAGAGTGATTTTGATCACTGAGAGATAATCAAAGAAGAACCCTTGAATTTGGAAAGGTTTATTTTATGCATTGATCATGTTGGTCATCTGTCTCCTTCGTTGTTTTTCTCTACGGGAATGAAGGTTTTTTTTTTTTTTTTTCCTGAGACAAAGTCTTACTAAGTGACTAAGTTGCCAGGCCGGTGTCAAATCTGTCTCCTCCTGCCTCAGCCTCCCAAAGGTTCACTGTGCTTGGCTTGGAACAAAGTATCTTTTAGTGATGATCATGTTTACTTAGTTTACCTAGAGATTTCTTCTGCATTTTAGTTTTTCAAATATCCACCAAGAACAGAGGCTTCTCAGAAGGTAAAATCCAATGGGTTGCTTATTTCAAAACAAGTTGTTAAATATAATTTTGTAGAAACAGAGTCCAAACTGACTCCTGGGAAGTAAATGTACTTACTAAATTTTAGGAGTTGACCTACCTGGGCTGATGACACTCCAGGATTCAAACCCTAAGTTAAAGAAGCTAGCTCCTGGCTTGTAATACTTGGTTTCTTCATATTATACATTGGCTCCCTCAAGGCTTTAAGAAAAATTGCTCTTTTAGTTCCAAGAAAGAAAAATCATTTTTAATCCAATAAAAAAAAAAAA
>NW_022900915.1:23203030-23217825 GCF_012274545.1 Fukomys damarensis
AAAGTTTTTTTTTTAGTTCCAAGGAGGAAAAATCCTTTTTAATCCAATAAAAAAAAAAAAAGGAATTCCTTAAAATGATTTCAGTCTTATGACTTCCTTTTGAGCGTTTTGGAAAGCTTATAAGAAAAACACCACATTTACATAAGCAGGATCAATTATATCTTCCATTGCTGTCCCTACACGTGCTCGGCAATTTCTTATTTAGATAGGGAACCAGAAAAATGTACACACTATACATTTCTGTTCTCATAAACGTGAATGTTTCCTTCACATACATGATCTCAGTTGCTCCTCCCCACAGTGCTGTGAATTAGGGAGAATGGGAATCCCCGCCTCCCATAGGCAGCTGGCAGGTGTGTGTCCTGCCCTAAGATACAGTGGTCAGTGCAGACCTGGATCCAGAACCCAGACCTTTGGACTCCTCAGCCCATGCCCCTTCCAATTCCTCCTACTACTTGAAGGAGCTTGTCAGAGATGACGAACCCCTCAAACAGATTCCCTGGCAGCATTTCCTCTCAAACAATGGCAAGATATTCTTCATCCTCAAGACTATAATCACTTTATCACATTAATATTTATCTTTCATTTGGAGAAAAATCTTCTCATTTCCAGGCTCTTGACAAATAGTCCAGTGAAAAAATGAACTCTGTTCTCTCTCCTACCTGCTAATTTCTTAGCTATTTTAGTATTAATATGCAGGGCCAATGTCAGGAGGAAGCAAAACAAGTTTCCACAGTGACTGAAATCCTACTATTGTAACTTTTTTGTGGGGGGGTACCTGGGATCGAATTGTGGACCTTGTGCTTGCAAGTCAGGCGGTGGAACCACTGAACTAAATCACCAGCCCTGTAACTTTTAATTCTTTATACATCTTTATCCTCAATTGAAATTCTCAGAATCTTCAAACACAAATTGAACTTTAATATGTACTGGTCTCAGTGGTTATAGATACAAATAATAACATATTAAACTCTTAGTATCACCAAGTATTATATTGAGCACTTTTCATATATTTTCTTATTGAGCTATAAAAGAAAATCAATAGGGAGGTCTTACTATTAGTCTCATTTTACAGATTAGGAGATGGAGGCATTGGTGGTTAAATAACTTGCCTAAAGCTTGCAGCTAAATAAAGAGCTAGAGTCAGCTCTTAGAACTTAGACTGGTCTCTAACTATTTGCTTTAAGTAATTAATGCTAAGGAAACACTTTTCCTATCCATGTGAAACCCATGGTCTTGTCAGGGAGAGAATGACGTGAGAGGAGCAGAGCACCATGGGAACACAGAGGAAGTAGATTCCCACTTTGCATGTAGCTTAGAAGGTGTTTATAGAGGGGAAGTTGGGCTGGGTCTTGAAGGATGGTTAGCAGCTCTCTAGGATGATGAAGGTGCAGCATGTATTTTGGGTGGAGAGAACATCAGGACAAAACCGTGGATCAGTCACTCTCAAGTTGCTGGGACAAAATACCCAACACGCACAATTTGAAGGAGGAGCAGCTTATTTTGGCTCATGGTTTTCAGAGGATTCAGTTCATGGCTGGCTGGCTTGAGAGAGAACTTCATGGTGGAAGGGCATTATAGAGGAAAGCTTCTCAACTCACAGCATCCAGGAAGCAGAGAGAGCAGAGAGAAGCTAAGGACAAGAATATACTCTTCCGGGTCAGGCCCTGGAAGCTCCCTTCAATCATGCCCCACCTCCTACCAACACATTCTGCTATGAATTCATCAGTGGGTAAGTACATTGATGAATAAATAGCACCCCATAATCCAATCCCTTCCAACGACCCCACCTCTGACTACATGAAACTTTTGGGGGCTATTTTATTTTATTTTTTGGTATCGGGAATAGAACTCGGGACCTTGCGCTTGCGAGGCAGGCGGTAGAACCACTGTTGGGGGCTATTTTAGATCTAAACCATAACTCAAGTAACATAAAAAAATTTGTCTGCTTGGGAATTGCAAGCATTTTGGTATAGTTGAAGCAGAGACTTTTAGAGCTGGGAGCCCTGATAGTAGGTTGAAACTGTAAGAAAGTGCCAGATTCCCAAGGAACTAAGATGTTCTGTGCAGGATTCTAGAATGTTTTCTTCTGACACAATAAGGAATCATAAAATGGTTTTTAGTAAGGTGAATATGATTTGATGTTTGGTGAGTGAAAGTATAGAAGCAAGGATACCATTTGTCAGTTACAGTATCATAGAAAACAGGACTGAGTGAATGAGTTATTTATGCTATATAACAAATTATCCCTGACTTCAGCAGCTTAAAACAACAAAGAGTTATCATCTCAAGCTTTTTTGGATCAGGAGTCTTGGCTCAGCTGGCTGTTTTTGACAAAAGTTCTCTCACAGGGAGCAAAGGGTGTCAGCTTGGCCCAAAGCATCTCCACGCTGGACCAGGGAGGATTCACTCATAGTTAACTTATGAGTCAGAGGCCTCACAAGACACTTCCAAGCTCAGATGTGTGGCTATTGTCAGGTCTCAGGTCCCAGGTCTTCACTGTTCATCGACCGAAACATCAATTCCCTGTCATAGGTTCCTCTCCGTAGAGGTACTTACAACATGGCCGCTCGCTTCCCTCAGTGAGGCCTGAGAGAGGAAGGCGAGGAGTAAGGGAGAGAAAACAAAAACAAGCAGAGAATGAGAAATTGAGGACCAAGCAAGACAGATGACAGAAACTTTGGGACTCTAATCTCGGAATTAATATCTTATAACTTTTTGTGTTCTGTTAGAAGTGAGTGCCTGGGTCCAGTCTACTCAAGAGGAAGGGATTACTCAGGAGCATGAATTCCAGCAAGCAGAAATCTTGGCAGTCATTTTAGCAGCTGCTTACCACACTGGCTTTTCAGAATGCTTTTTAGTTCTTTCTTGGACCTCAGGATGCTGATGAGGATTGGTAGTTCATATAGGTTTGAAGTCTGTGTGAAGCGATTAAAAAAAAACAAAACCCTCTGTGGCAGCGACGTCTGAGGGTAGGGCTGCTCTAGATAGGTTCTCATTTTGTCAGTAAATATTTAGCGCCCTCTGTGCATGAGACAATATGTCAGGCCTTCGGGGGAAACTTTGGTGTGTTGTTCTCCTACTTCTTAATAGGGCTCGACCTCTTATGGCCTTGTGATGTTAAAGCCTTTATACCTGTGCACAACGGTGGGGTTGCGAGCTCTTATCCTTCCCTTCGCTGTTCCTACCGTGGCCAGAGGAGAGGCCGGTGGTGGCAGTGCCGGTCTTGGCCAATGAAGCAGCGCCAGCTCCCCCACCCCCACACACACCTCCAGGCTAAGGAAAGCTAGTGCTCAGTTGTAGTTTGCAATGTTACAGTGGATGCCAGCTGATCTCAACAAACCTCCTACTACACAAAATGGATTAGGACAAAGAGCCCAAACCTGCTGCTGCCTTCGTTAAAGTAAACTCAGGTTTTTAAAACTAAGAACCATAATTTTGCAATGGTGAGATTCATGGTCTGCAAATGCAAATATATTAGAAACAGAGACATTATTTGCTGTGCTTACTCAAAGTGGCTTACATGCTTTGAAAAATAATAAACTGATCACTTAAGATCATTTTTAGGTAGTTTTAACATTTTAAACCTTCCTATACCAGACACCATTACAATGATAACAACTTACAGAAATCTAGTACCCCAATGATGATTCACTTCTTGCAAACAATCTTCAAGGTTCAAAATAATTAAGACTGTGTCTTAAAGTTTGCTGAAATGGGGTTTTACTTATATCTAGATAATTAAGATGAGTCAGTGGTTTTCCTGAAATCTCCAGATAATTGCCTCACTTACCCTCTTGGGATACAGGTGAATAAATGAACTCCTGTGTAACCTACAGAAGAGTCCCAGGTGCTTCAGAGAAGCTGTAAGTACCTCACACTTTGGTTCATTATTCAGAAGTGCAGAAAGTACAGCAGTCAGATAATTAAATGCCCAGCCTGTCAACACTCAATGTGATACATTTGTGTAGCACATGAGAAACCACAGTGAATTACAACTTTGGGGAGAGGTGTATGACTAAAGCCATATGCAGCCAAGCTTTGGGGAAAAAATATCACCAGAGCCAGGGAAATACTATCACCTTTCTACCCAAACATGACTCATAATCTCCCATGCTGATAAGTTAATTTGTATTCTGTTATTTTTTGTCTCCCTACCCAAGACTGTTGAATTGTATGGCATGGAATGGAGCCAGAGCTTCACTAGGAAGTGAAGCCCCTTGTCACCACGCCTGTCCTTTGATAACACAGACCGTCTACATATCTGGCCTGGCTTTTTCCAAATATTCCATTCTCTTCTTTCTTCATATTCTTTTTCACCCGACTGGACTTGCCATATGCCAGTGACTAAGGTTATTGTCAGGACCAAACCTTTGACTTACATGTGTTTTACTAAACTCCAGCTAGTGGTTGAAGCTGGTCCTCATGCATCTCTATGTATTCACAACACGGGTGTATTTGAAATATTTGAATGGAGAATCCACCATGACTTGATACATAAGCAGTGTATCTTGCATTTGTGACGCCTCTGAATCTTTATACATTTTGTTTTCATTCAAACACAAGGCAGGTATTACTGAGCTTATGTTTTCAGTGAAGAAAGGGATGAAGAAAGTTGAGTCACATATCTAGGTTCATACACATCTGGTGACAAGACTGAGATGATATATTATCCTTTCCAAGGAAATGGGTACAAATGAATCCTGAATACCTCTCCATCCTGTTTTCATCAGTTAGCACAGCAGCATAAGCCCTGTAGCTCTGTAGTGCATGTATTCTAATGAAACTTACACCGTCACACCTCCTTAATGGCACCAGCTCCCTTGGGAGTTTGTTTTCTCCTTTATTATTGACCCGGTTTCCCAATCTTCACTCAACCCAGCACCATAAATGATTCTGCCTTGCTTCCTGGAATTGTCATATTCCAACAAGCCAGGAAAATCATTCTTTTTTCTCACAGTGCTCTTTTTAGTTCTTTCCTTTAATTGACACCTGTGCCTTCCCTAGTGATTTTACATTCCCTGAAGCCCTTTCAAGTCTGGCTGTTTATTATCTCTCATCCATTGCACTTTGTGGCTGGCCGGAGGGGGTCAGAGTCCTCACAAGGCAGCACCACCGAGCAATGAAACCTTTCAGCTGTGTCACTTTCTCCCTATCTCAGAGGCTACTCATTTATTGACCTATGACATCCTCCACGTTACCTTTCTTATCCTTCATACATCTTTTAAAAAACACATTCTTTTAGGTACCTTCAGCTCTCTAATACTATACCTGTATGTTTTCCTTCAGGATGCCCATCCTGACCGCTGAGCACAGGGACCCTGTTCAGTCCTGAACTGCCACATCAGTTTTCATTACCGCTGTCAAGTCTACCACCTTCACTACTTCCAAAACCACTATTCAACTACTGTTAACTGAGAAGTTATTTCTGATCTCATTTTTTTCCAGGTCCTCTTTCTTCGCCAGTTCAGTGAGTCCAAGTGGTTGAGTATCAGATTGTTCCATCTGGGTTCCCTTTGGAGTTGCCTCAGGTGATCTGGAAGTCTGGTTCTGAGATTTATTTCCATGTCTCCTCATTTCAACGGATGCAGCCCACTGTGCCTTTGTTGAGGGAACTTTTTGCTCATGCAGTGGTCTTCAATTCTCAGCAGGCCACCAAGTAGCCTTTATGCTGCTGCTCCCTGGTACAACAATTCCTGGGTTTAGAATGGTGGCCTTCTGTATCCCTGAGCTGACCTGTTGTTTGGGTGGGCTTCTGGCTGGGGCCTGTGCACACTTGGGATGGTATCTAGGTGTGCCTCTTGCTGGGACCTTATGTAGCTGTTGTCTGGGAGGGCCTTTGGCTAGGGGCTGTGTATCCCAGTTCCTGTTGTCTGTGTAGGCTTCTGGCTAGGGTCTTCAGGCATGAATCAGTGGTATGGGGTGAGCTTCTGGATGTGGTTTGTGCGTCTCGGTAGTTCTTTTCCAGGTGGGCCATTGGCTGTGGCCAATGGTACCGCAGGACTCTGGATGAAGTTTGTGTGCCTCTGCAGCTCTTTTCTAGGTGGGCTGTGGCTTGGGCACGTGTGCCCACACCTCTGGGGTCAGGGCGAGGCCCTAGCTGGGACCTGCCTGCAGCTGTGCCACGCTGGTCCACACAGCTGCTCCCAGAATGTGCACACACTTACTGATGATATGGCAGAACTCTGGATGAAGGTTGCATGCCTGTGCAGCTCTTCGTGTGCCCACACCTCTACTATTATGAATATCATCACCACCATCTACTATTAGCTGGACGCATAACCTGTGCCAGCTTTGTGATAAGTGTTTCACACAAATCATCTTTTCTAATTTTCACAACAATCCTGCAAGGTAGAGCCTACTATTATCCCCAAATTGTGAATAGAGTCTAGGATTTAGTAAGATGTACTGTCTAGCACTTTGTGTGTAGCTATATTATTTTAAAGAAGCAACTTTTTTCTAACAAACCTGATCTACTTCCCTAATAACAAGCTCTTAAAGTGCAGCTGAGTCTTACTGAATTTGCACCTCCTGATCCTAAACTGTGGTGCACCTATCATAGCCCCGTTAGTTGCCATCATTGAAGGTGCTTCCAGTGACATAAAACACATTTCTTTAAAGATCAACTATAACCAGGATTACAACAAACACTTCAGTTACACTGATCAACAAAACAAATAATTGCCCTTTCAAATTTGGGGTAAATATAAAGAAGACAGATAATTACACATGCAACTTCCATCAGGCATGCTTATATTTCGGGGACCAGGACAAGAGTACAAATAGAGACCCACATACCATATGCCTAAGTGTTTAAACCTAATGAATTGTTAAACAAAATATGTTCTGTTTTCCTTACTTGACAATTATATTTAAGAGACAAAATTGAAAAATATGAGTAAAATCATGGTCTATGACTTAAAGTTGGCAAAATGTCAAAAATGAGTGACTTAATCATTATTGCACATGTCTGAGTAGTCTTGTGAAGAGCTGGGGATGTTCAAATGAGTAATAAAATAAAGACATACATAATTCATAAACTAGCATAGATTTCATAACATTCATTTTAACAAAATCAAGACAATATATTCAACATTTCCCATATAATTTGTGGCTACCTTAGACTAATGTTTAAAGACTTAAAATATTAAGATATAATTATATTCAAATATCTACCATGGCTGGTTTCCAGGGGTCTGTGAGAAAGGGAAGGGTGTTTGTTAAGGGGTACGGACTTTCAGTTTTGCACAATGAAAGCTCTAGAGATCTGATGCACATGTGAGGGCATTTAATTAACACTACTATACTGTGCAATTCTAAATGACTAACATGGTGGATTTTGTGCTTTTTTTTTTTTTTTTTTTTTTGGTACCGGGGATTGAACTAAGGTCCTTGCACTTGTGATGCAGGTCCTAGAACCACTGAGCTAAATACCTGGCCCTGTGCTTTTCTTAACCACAATAAAAACACTTTGCTTTTAAAATATTCAAAATTATATTTAAAAATTAAAGGTAAAATTTAAATTATAATTAATAAAGTCAACATTTTAAATAAGTCATTTAAAGGCTACATATTTATTCACTTTTTGAACATAAGTTTTATCATATATTTTTATTTTTTAAAAGCTACTTTTAGCTCTACTACCAAATTTTCATCTGTCTATAAAGAATAGCATTGTGCTTCACTCATGTTCAGACACCTACACCTGTATATACAAATTCAGAGTGATCCTCATTAGTAGCCAGTAGTAACTGTGGTGAATGCCATGCTAATAGGTGGGTACTTTTAGAATCCCCAGTTGGAGAAAGAAGAGAAGCAAATGGATAGTTGGTACTACTGGGAAATGGTGCGTTGATATGCATGAATCCATTACATTTCTGTTTTATGAGAGGAAGAATTTGACAAGTTAATTAATTTGATTTCTCTGCCTTAAGTGTTTGGGATCCACTCTGTATTCTGAGGCAAAGTCCACCTCCTCCATCTCCCACTTTAATGACACAGAATAGACCTTTCAGGCATTTGCATGTGGTCACCACGTTTTTTTTGTTTGTTTTTTTTTTTTTTTTTTTTTTTTTTTTTTTTTGAGGACCTAGGGCAAGAAATGTAACAAGGTTTTCCCTGGGACTAAAAGATTATTTAGGAGATGGAAGTTTAAGATTACAGAGATCCTGTGCTACAATTGAGTTTAGAGTCTGGAATGGTAAAGGGCTACAGAATTGTTAGGTAAATAAAAATTAGCATCTCATGGCTTTCTCCATCTCTGTTTCCTGAGTTCCTTCCTGTCCTTCTGGCCTCACTAGAGGCTTCGTGCTCTCCATTCAGAACTCACTGTGGCTCTTTGTCTTGTTAAGGACACATGCTTTCTTCCTGTCTCTATATTACCCTCAGACTGTACAACAGAATTTTTGCTACTTCTGGTCAAAGTTGTAATGCAAACTATACAGTGATTATGCCTTTCCCAAGAGTAGGTAACTAAAGCAGGTTTCTTCCAAGATTATGTTCTTGAGTCTTGCTGGTCTGTTTGGTTCCAACAACTTTTTCCACAGGACCAACTTCAATACACGAACTGAAGTGAGGGACACATTTTAGGACAGATAGGTGGATTTTCTTAGCCTCTCCAAAACATTCAGTATGAAAAATGTCACAATTCACTGTTCCCAATTCAAATATTTTTAATTCAGTTACCTGATTCTATTCTCATTAACCAATCTTCCATTAGGCTTGGTTCTAGATAATTTTGAAGGATCAGAATGATACTTGCTTTTAACATAGCAAAATGAATCTCACTTAGGTTTTTCTTTATCTTTCAACAGTTAATCCCTCAGATATAAGGAAAGTTAAGAAACTGGTTGGGTTTTTAACAAGCCACTATATTGTAATTCATAAATTTGAAAAGTTTTACTTTGGGCTGGCCTAGACCATCATATGCAACATGTTATTTAAAGTCAAACTTTTCAAGAAGCCCAGCCTTATGATACCAGTGTACTTACATGTTAGCAGTAGCAACATTAGTGACTTTCCAGTGCCAGCCAAGGCAGGCAAGAAAACTAAAACTCTTATGAACGATGATGATGAAAATTAATTTCCATAGACACTTTTCAAAACTAAATAGTTGAGACACCTTACATTTTTCTCATAATTCTAAAAATAATTAGATCACAATGTGGATTAATTTCTTGTCACATTTAATTTTTAGACAAATCTGTTGTTCAGTTATGAGCACCAAAAAGAAAAAAATCATTCAAACTGTGTTACTTCCTATTTTGCCCTTGCATCTTACTCTAAGAAAATAAAGACTAGGCTTCCTAGAATTTGGACTGAAGATCAAGATGGGATTTGTACACTGGTTCCTAATTTTCTAAAATAATAATAATAATGGTGATGATGTCATTATATAATCAAGTTGTTGATTTAAACAGAAATCAACACATTAACTCCTGACAGTATTTCAGATAATGGATTTTTTTTTCCTCATTGAGTTTATTGGTACATTTTAGGTATACAGTACAGTTACATTCATTATTGGGATCTTGTACCTTTACATGACAGGTCTTGGTTCTCATTTTTTCCCCTTACCCCTGCCCTCCCTTCACCCCTCCTCCCTCCCCCTTTACAAACACTTCATTTCCACTTTTTCATTTTCTCATATTTTTTTCTTTTTCTTTATTAGCTTTCCCCTACCCTTCCCACTTTCCCTACACCTTTAGCCCCTTCCTATTCAGATAATGGATTTGACTGTTCAAGAAAATCTGGAGTCTCAAGAGTAAAAAATGATAAAAGGTAACATACATTGTATCATAGCTGCCTCTATGGGTTATTAACCCAGGTTTCTCTAGTTGCCGAGATCTTTGACACTACCTGTAGATAGATCTAGGTTCTGATCACAGCTCCCATATCCACTTCCTGATTGTCCTTGCCTCTCTGAGCCTTGGTCTCTTCATCTATAACTGTGAGGTACTGATTTTACCTGGTCATTCAGTACTGTGATGAAGTGAGAAAAGGCGTGGACAGTGCTCAGCACAGGTCCTACTTCAGTTCATTTCAGAAAACTACACTGAGGAAGTCAGCTTGACTTCCAGGACAGTGTACTTCCCACTTAGCATCAAATTAAGACTCACAGGCAACAGAGCGGCTTTGAGATGGAAAAAAATCAGACTATCAGGGGATCATATACATCTCTAGGCTCCAAGAGGTTATGGAACACTTCTGATTTAAGCATGTGGTAATGGATTTAGTTAATATCACCAAATTGTCTAGGAATTGTCTAACCTCTGAACTCCTAACCTCCTGGCCTCATTCTTGTGGAGCTGTTCCCAAGCCCAGAACTTCCCAGGTCAGGGTGACAGCCAGGAAGCTGCGGGGGGTCCAGGAAGGACCTCCTGCCGAAGGGATGACAAAGGAAATATTCAACCTTGAACTCAGCAGGGAATGTCTGGAGAGACCAGTGCAGGTGGGTGGGTAGCATCTGTGAAGGATGACCAACTTCATTCACTAGCTAAAATAAACTGGAGGCGATCTAGTGCTGAAGCCGGAAATCTGGATCCTATAAGCCTGAATGGGAAAAAGGATCTCCCTGTATCCCCACATATCTTGGCATACCAGAGGATGAGAAAACACAGGCTCCAGAGTCAGACAACCTGGGTTCAAATCCTAGCCACACCCCTTGGTTTCATTTGGACAGTTGCTCAACCTGCTCATTCTCCAATTACTCACAGTAAGATGGGATTGATTACTTATCAGGGTGGGCAGTTTAGAGACCTTGTCTTAAAAAATGAAAAGGGCTGGAGATGTATCTCAGCATAAAGTCCTTAATACCACTACTACAAAAAAAATCAATTAATACTATTAGTTTTATAAGTGATGGTTGAATGTTGCATAACACAAACTTCTCAATAAACATAGTTGATATAATCTTTCAAGAAATAATTATTTCTTGATTGTCCAGAGCAAGTATCATCTGCTCCTGTTAAGCCACATCTACCCAGTCTCCTACTGGACCCCCTGTAAGTCCTCAAAGACAGAGACTTGCCCTTCTCCAGTCTCAGGGGTCAAGCTTTAATATCTGCCCCCGGAAGCCATAACTCATCATCAGAGATCTGTGTCCTCCTACACCCTGGTCTTGGCCCTGCCCATGAAATAATCAAAGGTAGTTTTAGGTGTGTGTTAATCCGTGGGGGGTTAACATTAGCATGGCTAGGCTAGAATGTTCACACACTTTGTGTAGAGGGACCCTATCCTCATTTGAACTCTGAACACCTCATGGGTTCATGACATTGACAACTCGTGCAATTGTTGTAAAAGTTAATAATAAGGTATTTTATCCTATTTTTATTTGCCGAAAACTATTCTCACGTGTACTTCTGTAGAGAGAATGTAGCTGAGCCTCATGGATATTTATAATATTTGACTCACTCCAGAATGATTCTATGAATTTTGCTGGGTCAGCCATCTGGCCCATGTAGAATGAGCTGTCTGGTGTCTCACTGTGGTACCTCCCAACCTTCTATCCTTTGTTTAGTTGTGTGACAGCTTGCTTCAGTGATCAAATGCAGCCCGTGACCTCATCCGCCTCTTCTCTCACTGAAGTCAATCCCTGAATGGTTACAGTGGCCATGGTGGAGGTGGTGGCCATGTCAGGGGTAGGGGTAGAGACTGGAGAAGAAGAGAAAGGGGAGCTCCCAGCTGCATGACTGTCAGGGGCTTCTGGTGGGGGAATCTGACAGAGTCAGAAGGCGAGAGAAGGATCAGCTGCTTAGCAGCTATTTATAAGACTGTCATATGGGGAAGTGTGTCTGGCCGGACGAAGCAAAAGGGGGTGCGGGACTGAACTGGCTCCTTATTCAGCTTGATGACACACACACAGCCAACCTGTGAGAACCCACTTTGTGTGGAGACACCTGGTCAAATCTGCCTCCAGCAGATAGTGGGAGAAGAAACATTGGCATTTCTCAATGGAACTGAAAAGTGACAGTGCAGTTGGGTTTTCAGCAAGAACAATGAAAATTTTCTGCCTTGATTACTTGATCTCTTGGGCTTCCCATCAAATGAACTGGTATTACCCCATCTCCTGCATGCAGGAGTCTAGGATCCAGCCTGTTAGCCATTGTCTCTAACTACGAAAGAATAGGAGTGGAGGTAGACTCTTCTTTAAACTGGGCAGGAGCAGTCAAAGGCAAGAGATTTTTTTAAAAACCAGTTAAATAGCAGGAAAGAGTGTCTGTTGGTCTCTGGGAGTGGAGAGAGGTTAATAGCATGGTGCATTTGGGGTCTGTTTGGGGACCAATAGCATTTAATGTGTTTATTATTGATTTGGGGAAGTGAGTGGATAGTAAGTTACTGAAGGCTGTGGAGGGCACTAAGTTATTTCACTTGTAAACACCACAGAGAGTTATGGAGAATTCAAAAAGGATTTTCCATGGAGTTAAAGAAATTAGAAATGAAAATGTCTTGTTACATGATATACTCCATCCCTGTAGGCCAGCATAGAACTGTTACTGACAATAGGAAATACTTCCCAGAATTTAATTCCACTTCAATTTTTAAATGAGATGAATATGTCCATCTTCCCCTGGGAATCTGGAAGTTATGGCTCCTCCGTAATGCCTGTCTGAATGTTTTCTCTTTAAATTCCTGTTATACTTCAGAGTTACCCATGGGGAGGAGTACTCTTTGTGGCACATTCTATACAACACAATAAAAACAGACTATTAACAGCCTTCCTGGCCTATTCTAACCCAAAGTGACTGTTTCACTTTTTTCTTAAACTGTTTTGTCATTATTCGTTCGTCCCATTTCTCCAAATCTGGGTAGCCACCCCATTTCCAAACACTCCTTTTGGGTCTCAGAAGTAGTCTGATTCCTAGGCCTGGCAGATTCCCCTAATGACCTCATCTTCATTTCTACAGGGAACAATATTCTGGAGCTGTTATATAAAACATGTATTTACACAAATACCTATTTTGTATGCCTCTCTAATACTGTGGTCTGTGGTTGAAGCTCACTGTCCTAACAACCACATTTTTATACCATGATACTGAAAATGCACTTCACAAATATGTATATTGAAAACTCATTTCTAATTTGCCATCCAAGCTCACTACCAGTATTTCAGAGTTCCAAGTGTCTACCTAGATTTACCTATTTGTTTTTCAGCTTATTATCTCCCAGCAAACAATTTGCTATTTTCAATTCCCAGAACAGGGAGCTCTAGGCTGCATAGAACATTTCTTATTGCTTAAAATATTCCTGAACATGCCTGGAGATGAAGAACTGGAGGAGAAATGGCCATTTAAATTAGTGTAAAGTGAAAAACATAATATTACTAGTCATCCTGAGTGGTTGACTACAATAGGAACGTAGGTAAACATGATTTGTGGATGGAGTGTTATGTATATCCAGACTAGACAGTGGAGAAAGATCCCAGTGTTTTAGCCAAAATTCAATCATTTTTCTCCCCATTGATAGTATCTTTCCATTTTCACCCTTCTGAGATTGTGTATAACCATTGATTGACCTCCCTACTCCAAAGTTTAGACAAAGAAGGGATGGGGAGCATGAAGCAGGGGGATCTTCCAATTCCGTTGTTATATTAGCAGACTTTTTATAATGCTTCCATTCTGGAAGAATAGGCTTTTACTTAGAGATCTCCCTGCACTGCCTGCTCACGTCTGGGAAGAAATGTGGTACTCCCAGACCAAGAAAATAGATAGGCTTGGAGAAGCAGAACCACAGAGTGTGAGAGCCAGTGTAATCTTAGAGGTCACCCTTTCATTTCTGGATGTTGGACGGAGATAAGCAGGGTGTACGGTCTTTGTTTGAATGCAAAAAACAATTCCAACAACTCATTCACAAGCAGGAGGGTCAAGTAAAACATTTAATAAATGTAAATAAAAGAATTACCACTAAGTAGTTGCATGCAAGTGGAACTACTAGCTTACTTAAAATATATACCAAGACAGCTAGCCCCATTTGTGTCTATTTAAAGATCAGTTATTCTTTCCCTGGAAATGTGCCTTCTCCACCCAAGTGTGGAAGTTTAGGAGGGAATACACAAGGAGCTTTGGTGGAGAAGTGGGATTTTAGCCCAAACACACCAGAGCAGCCCAATCAACACTAATAATTATAAGGTAGCCAGATCATTCTTACGTCAAAATTGAGTAAATCTCAAAGACCATTTGCAAGATCACATTTATTTGTGGGTTAATAACAGAAAATGAATAACTTCTTATTTTTTGCAAATTTCCAATCTGCATTTCAGTATCAATGCCTGCATGATCCTGTGGAGGGATGTGTGGCAAGCTCCCCCACCCCCTTCAGCATGGAGGCCTTCGTCCTAAAGCTCCTAGGAGTTGAGGTGGAGGTGGTGACTGATAGCTTTCAGCCACTCACTCTCCAGGGCCGGGATCACAATGAGCTGACTTCCTTTGAGTCACTTCTCCTTCTGGAAACAGCCGTAACTGTACAATTTCAACCTCCAACAACAGTTTATGCTGACAGCACTCCTCATTAAACTTCCTACGCAGGCCTTCTCAGAGTCTGCTTCCTGGGAAACTTTCCCCAGGATGCAGATACATAACAGGTATTAGTACCTCCCTCACAAAAGGAGTGTAATGGAAGCTCGAAGCAAACACTTCCCCTTTTGTAGTACTTACCATATTCTATTGTTTAATTTTAGCACTTTCCTATGCTAATCAGAAACACTGAAGCATTTTCCAAAAATTCATATGCCCCAGAGATGCTACTCAGTTGAATTAAGTCCAGGCTGGCATCTCAGTCGGTGCATTTTTTTCAGTTTT
>NW_022900915.1:23218085-23257757 GCF_012274545.1 Fukomys damarensis
TATTTGTTTTTTGGTTTTTTGAGACAGGGTCTCACTATGTAGTTGAGACTGACCTGGATCTCACTATGCAGTCCAGGCTGGTCTCGAACTCACAGCGATCCTCCTGTCTCAGCCTCCCGAGTGCTGGGATTACAGGCGTGCGCCACCACGCCCGGCCCAGTTTTCGTTTTTATTAGCACACGTTTGCAGTGCCTACTGATTGCATTCCTTGTGGTTCACGTGCATAACACAGCTTAATTCTTTTTTCATCCCCTCTTCAGTCTTCCTCTTCCCTCCACATCTTGCTCCTCTTTCCGTTTGCAAAAAAAAAAAAAAAAATCTATCTCCCTTTTCCCTATCATCTACCTTTTATTCTGCTCTTTATTTTGGGCTTTTTGTGTAAGAGAAATCACTCAGTATTAAAGCTTGTGTGTTTGATTTATTTCGCTTAAAGATATCCGGGTGTTTCAAAGGGCTATCCTGGTTTTAGAATACCTAGGAAGAGGGGCCCAGTTTTCCTTGATCAGTGCTTTGTGCTTTGAACCTAAGACAGTTCCTAGCATACAGCCGCACTCCATAAACGCTGAATGAATGAATGAATTCCCTAGGATCTTGGGCTGGCTCATAATAAAGCTCCAGAAATCCTGGCCCATTGCTTTCACTACTGATGGTATTAAAAAAAAAAAAACAAAAAAACAAAAAAACAAACCAAAACTTCCTTAGCGATATCTTAATCATCACTCCTTTGGCAATTGTTTATTTATTTAGCTTCTCCTTAAAATTCCTCTCAACAATGGCAACAAAAATAAAACCACCGAAGAAGAAGCTGCATACTAATGGGCTCTCTTCATAATTTTGCCACCAAAGTGGCATCTCCTCTGCCATCCCCCACTTCAGCGTCGTCTGTGCTAGAAGATGATGGATCCGCATATTAGTCTCTTTTGGTAATGAGCACATCCATTATAAAAGCAATAGTAACTGCAATGGGGATTATGTGCTCTGCTCGGTGCAAACATCTCCAGTGCCTTGTAAACACCTCTGCCTTCTGGCAGCCACCCTGTGGACCTATTTACTGCCTCTGCTATGCAAGGTAGCTACTGTCTAATTATACACAACTGGCTTGGTTAATCCTGTATAATAATAATTAAAAACAATTCGTATTTTTTCTTTTACTCTCTTTATTAACTTTAAACTTTTAAAAGCCTCAGAGGTCCCTGTAGAATCAAAAGCTTATTAAAATATCAAGACATGTGAGCCTTTTCTAGTGCATATTATTACATTTGTTTTTGTTAACATGACAAGGCCCCAAAGAAACTCAGCAGACTTTTGTAGATCAAAACAAAGGCACCGTAAAAGAAACTAGGATGCCTGTGCAGTGTCACCCAGAGTCATAAGGAAAACAGCAGGCTCTAAGGAGCCTCCCTCAGCAGTCCGCCCAGATGAGGAGGGCAACGTCAAGGGAGAAAAAACCGAGCTGAGGGAGCCACTCCACCGTGAATGCTGGGAGCCTGCAGCCCTTTAAGCTGTCCTCAGGAGGCCCATTTGGGACCTGGGGCTTTTGGTTACCTTGGTTACCTGGCCTGTGGAACCCTGGTGTCAGATGCAGGCTGCAGACAGGAGGATTGAAGAGAGCGGGTGGGGAAGGGAGGAGAAGACACCAGGCCCTGCTGGAAGACTCAAAGTGAACAAGGTGAAGGTGGCCGCTTGATTTGTGAGGGAAGAAATCTTACATGGGTCCAAAAATCCATGTATGCATTGTGGAAACATGCAGTTTATACTATCTCCTTTGCGTGGACTCATAAGTAAAGCAGTGGCCTGCCCTTCAAACTGTGTGCTCCAGGATGCCCTTTGATTTTTTTTTTTTCCCCCATTTTGGAAATAGCCTTTCCCCTTATTCTGCCTTTTTCTAGGCTGAGAAGGTAGGAAGTTAAGATGGAGTTGTGTACATGGTAGGACTGGGCTGCGGGCCTCCTTGAGGTAGCCTCGTGCCCTGAAGGCTCTCATGAGACTCCTTACGCAGCCTCAGAGTGGACCCTTGTAATTCCCTAAACAACAAAGAAATTCACATATTCTATGGAGAATTAGAACATTAGAGTAAAATGTTTGGAGTGATTGGGGGAAGGAAAGATTCCCTTGCTTACCGGTACTGACTAATGAACACTAAGTAATTTTAATTGGTCTCAAGAAGCAGGGGAGAGTGTGAATCTGTGTAGGCCACACAGAGGCAATTACTACACTCAGCCAAGAATTATCTACTGAGCACCTTCTTGGGTCAGGCACTGGTCTAGGTGTTTTACAAATATGTAATCTCCTACTTGAGGCAGGGAACCATGTGTTACTCAAATTCAGGTACCTAATACAGTGACTGCACTTACTACATATTTATTAAATGGATTAACTCCTTTACAATTCTCACAGTAACCTCAAATATGCATTAATCTTCCCCTTAAGGAAATGCAGAAAGTGATGTTTGGCAATTTGCCTGAGTCCTTGCTTCAAACACATTCTTCCCTCAGCTTTCCGGTTATCCTCTTGACTTCTCTATGCCCTACCCCTCTTTTGCCAATTCCTCTTTTCCCCAGTCTCTTCATTTTTCAGTGCCTCTCTCTCTAAATTTACTCCCTTGGTGATTTCACTAAATCCCATGGCTTTAAATACTGAAAACTCCCCATATATGTTTTCAGCCCAGACCTCCCTCCCATACTCCAGACCTGTAAATGCAACTGCTGCTCAGTGTCTCCGGGCTGTTCAGAGGTCTACAGGAAAGTTTGATCTCAACATGTTGAAGAGTACATTTCTGATTTTTCCTTACCAAACCTATTTCACAAAGTCAGTGATGGCAATTTTACCCTTCCTAGTGCTTGGACCAAAAACTAGAAACCTTCTATTTTTTTTTTTTTTAACTCTGTCTATCTTTTAGCTTCAAAACACACCCCGTTTTGGCCCTCTTGTCAGTCTTCTACTGTTCACACCTGGGGTGGAACTTCTGTTATCTCTTGCCTGAATTATTGCAGCCACTAACTGGCATCCCTGCCTGTCCCTGCCCCTCTAACAATGTGCCTGGATCATACCATCGTAGGCTCAAAATACTACCGTTTCCTCCATTTTAAAATCCTCAACAGTTTACAGGGCCTGAGACGACCCACCATCCTTTTTTACTTGTCAGAACCACCCCAGCTCCTACTTTCATTCTGGTTGTTTCTGCTATGAAAAATACTCTTCCTCCAGAAATTCACAAGGCTAACATGCCTTTACTTTAAGTTTTGTGTAGTTCATACTTTCTTAATGTGGCCTCTAGGATAATTTTATTTATCAATTGAGATAAGGACAAAAATTGAAAGTGTGTGGGAACTTACAACAACTTGCTGCTACCCCTACATCCATGCATGTAGTCTCTTGAGCAAATGTAGGCCAGACTGGCCAGACATTGCTGCATATGAGCTTACACAGGAGTTATACACAGTAGAAATGTGATGTGGTCCACAACAGATTAGAGTTAAAAACAAAACAAAATCCTGGCTCCTTGATACAGTGAACTTGAGAATAACTTCTAGAGAGCAGATGGGTATTGAGGGGATTGTTTGATGTAAAACAGGGACTTGGAGGTTAAGGAAGAATTCTCTCCATTGGCTCCAGCTAATCTAACACTTCCATGCTCTTACAAGTTCATTTCCCCGTTTTTTGCCCTCAATTTTCATCCAGGACCTTTATTCTGATTTGCTTTCCCCCTACAAAGTTGTATGTGATCCACTTCATTAACTTGGAGAGGGAAAGTGGAGAGGTAGAACCAGGGAGACAAAGAACACAGCTGCTAATCTTGACAGCTGCTGCTTCTGTTACTGAAACTGGGGATTAACTGAATGGAGAGATTGGATAGAATTAGCAAACTGTCAGACAGATCCTCTGGGAACCGAGTCCTGTGGAGCTGGTAGGGACAGGGGGCTTGGGGAGGAGGGATGGCATGAGAATCCCCTGAAGACCCCACGGGGGAGCATTTGCCTTGGTTCAGTTGAAGCTGCAATCAGCTCTGCCTTGAGCTGAGAGGGCTTAGTTTCCTCAGTTTTGCCCTTTCTCAGAATCATTACCTACCTCCCTCCAAAACAGACATTTTCCTCCTTTTCTTTCTATCACCTGTGGTAAAGCAGTTATCTTGATCAGGGAAGCATGAAGGGCTCTGACATTTTAATTATCATCTGTCTCCTTGAACAACAAGAAAAAGAGGAAAAACAAATCCCCAAAGAGTTACCTGCTGGAAGGTTTTGCCAGGTCTTGTTTTACCTATCTTTTCTCGTGTGGTGAAGCAGGCCTGGGCTGGGAGTTTCAGGAGAACCTATGAAAATGCACAGCTGAGTGTAGCTGACAGAAGGGAATGGAATAGACTTCAAGAGGCTAGGCCATGCCAGATCAGGAGAATAGGATCTTCTTGACTCTGTTACTTAGCACTTTATGGATCATAGGACCATTATATAATTTCTCTTTGCCTCTCCTAATCTGCGAATAGGGCTAATACAAACACCATTAGATTGATGTGAGGATTAAATATATGTGCAAAACGCATATACAGTCCATAGCTCAGAGTCAGATACCTTGTAAGTGCTCAGACACTGGTAGCAGCTGCTTTTGGTGAATTATGCTTCATTTTGTCAATTTTTGTATCTTTTGTCCCTTTTACTATCTCAGTGTGTTAAGCAGAATAATGCCCTCCCCAAGATGTTCACACGCTAATCCCTGAAAATGTGAATATGTTGTTACATGGCGAAGGGGAATTAAGGTTGCAGGTGAAATTAAGATTACTAATTAGCTGACGTTATTGTGGATTATCCAGCAAGGCCTAATGTAATCACAAGATCATTAAAAGCAGGAAAGGGAGGCAGAAGGCACAATCAAAGTACAGCAATGTGAGGTCTCAGCCCCCTGCGGCTGGCTTTGAAGATGGAGGAAGAGGACTGTGGGTTAAGGAACGTGGGCAGTCTCTGAAGCAAAGACAAGGGAATGGGTTATTCCCGAGAGCCTCCAGAAAGGATGAAATCCTGCAGACACCTTGATTGGAGCTCTGTGAAACCTGTTTCAGACTTCTGACCTCCAGAAGTGTAAGATAATAAATACATGTTATTTTAAGCCACTAAGTTTGTTCTAGTAGCAACAGGAAACAAAGCGTATCTCACCTTGTCTGGTATTTATAAATCTGTATGTGGGCAAGGTTCTCATTTAATAGTCAGAGCAGCTAGCACATGCTCATGGAGGCCCTGCTATGTACAGCCCTTGTTCCAGGGTCTCAGGGAAAATGGAAGGACTAAGTCCATCTCATTAGAGAAAATGAGCACAGATATGAAATCCATGATACAAAATATTTTAAAGGATGGGGGGAGGTGGCACTCACTGCAGGGTGTAAGTCTGAAGGATTTGCTAGGATCTGGATATTCACAGACATTCCTATAAAAGAATTATGTGTGTTTCATGATGTCCATATGAAGGAACACAGTCAATTTGACTCTCTGCCTTTATGACAGATAGACAGGCAGTGGAGTGGAGTGAGGATGTGCCCTAACTCCATTGCTTCTTAACTGGGAGCCCTAAGATGTATAACTTTTGTCTTCTTCATCTGTAAAACATGAAAAACAGAAAGAAGTTTTACGAAGGTTGTCAGACATGACCTGTGAAAGTACTTTGTAAATTATCAAGAAAACATTTTTTTAAAGATTTTTTTTCTAATCTCTTTTGTTAAATTTGGTAGCCTATATCCAACTGGCATCCTCAATGGTTAAGCCTCAAGGCTAATGCAAGTAACCCCTGGCTCAATCCAGAAACTGCCAGATAAAGACCATGGTTCCTTTTAAGAAATTGTTAATTACAAGCCAATAGCAGACATCTCTGTGAGTATCAGAACAGGGCAACTCCTAGAAAAATACTTCTAGCAAGTAGAAATCATCACTCAGTTTCACAGGGTACACTTAGATTGCATGTGGTAGGAAAAGGCAAGACTTCTGTGACCCTGTCTAGACAGAAGAACTGACTTCACAAACACTGGGGCATCAGTGTAGGGTTCACAATGCATATAAGCTCTCTAGGGGATTACAGCCGCAGGGTTGGTTTTGACAAGGAAGCACAGGTAAATTCTCAGTGTCTAGATCCCAAGGCAGTGTCTGTAGGACACCATTTCTCAATCTTCCCTTCTGACCATGAGTCTCCATGGCCCAGCGGACACTGTTAGACCTTCCTAAAGGTCCCTGCCCACCCCACATGGCCATCATGAGCAACAAGGGAGCTGATGCATGTAGAGGGGTTTTGCAAGCTCGAAAATAACAGCTCTCAAAGTGTGATTCTGAACCAACAACAGTGCCAACACCAGTAAAAAGAAATGCAAATTATCTGCTTCCACCCCATACCTACTACTTAGAAGTTCCAGAAGTTGGCTTCAGCACTGTTTCCTCCAGTCGGCTGGAAGATTCTGATGCCTGCCACAATTTTAGCACCACTTGCCATCCAGTTATACTGCTTACTCCTGAAAGTGTCCTGGCACTGCATCCTCATCTTGGAATGAATGACTCTTTCCTTGGGCTTCGGTTATACGGGGTCAACATTCCTGGTTTTCTATCACTGAGAGTCCTATGACCTTGGACACCCTCATCCTGGAAAAATCAGGTGGTTGTTCACCTGAGAAAGGATTAATCAATGCCGAGTGTTCTACTTCTCTGCCTTCTCTCCTATAGATCCCTTTGTCCACTCTTGGAATTGCCTCACCTCAGAATTTTAATAGCCTATTACACCCTACTGACACATCGCCCAACCCATGCAAGGAATGAATGTGGACTTAGCATCAGGCAGAGCTGATTCAGTCCCAGCTTCTCTATCCTCCACCCATTACTTTATTCATCTATTTGTTCATCTCTGTCTATACCATACAACAAACATTTGGACAGGATGTTAGGATACCAAGATAGGTCGGCAGTTGATTTAACCAGCTATTTTTGAGGTTTCTCCCTCTGTGAGGGTAAAATGAAATCACAGATAAAAGTGTATACCAGCCAGGTGTGGTGGTACACAGCCATAATCCCAGTTCTGAGGTAGGCTGAGGCGAGAGGATGGCAAGATGAAGCCCAGCTTCAATAATATAGCACCTTGGCAAGAAATTGTCTCAGAACAAAAAATGACAAGGGAGTGGAGGAACTTGGCATATAGCTCAGTGTGAAGGCCCTGGGTTCAATCTCCAGCACCAAATAAAGAAATAAACATTTACATTGGACTTGGCCTTCTCAACAAAGACTTGTTCCTTCTCACATTTTATTCTCTCCTTGGTTCTTCATGTTTAGACTACTAGAGTCAGGCACTAGCCATGTCACTTTGCAACTCAGAGACCTCCAATGTGGTCTCACTACTTATGCAACCTTGCTTCTTTGCCCTGAATCGGTGGTTCTCGCCTGTGTTTCAGACACACCCTATAAACTCATTGGTTCCTCTTTCAGGAATGTGTCCCCTCCCTCATCTTTCTTGTGAAAACCTCCACAAAGCAATTCAGATGTCAAATGCTCTAAGAAGCCCTTCTTGATCTCCTTAATTGAGCCTTGAATATGTCTTTTTTCATATTTCATCTCTAAGCTTTTCATGTCTTTGGGATACATACTTGTCCTAAAGTCCTTAAATGACCCGACAGAAAGTAGGGGCTGTGTACCAACTTTGCACAGCAAACATGTTATATTTATATAAATAAAGAAAGAACAATGACAGAAAAACATATAAGGCTCTGTGGTTATGAGGATACCAAATAAATCTTCAGAGGATGAGGAAAGGTTTCTAGTGACGAAGACACCAGAGACAGGAGATTTTTTGCTAGCTGAACAGCACTGGGCTTCATTCTGTCACCAGTATTGGTTAAGCTATTTCATCTGTTTATCTTTTCATTTTCTAGGGATGGAACCAAATCAAAAGCCTAAAGGTGTCAAGAAGGTAACACAAGTGAAAGAGGCAGGCAAGGTGTGAAAAACCCTAGAGACTCAAGAACATGTACCACTCACCACGAAAGGGGTGGGCTTCTCCATTCTAATCCAGTGTTTCAGGGTAGGGACATGTGCCACATGTTATCAAGCTTTGTAGTTGTGCGAGAGAAGCCAAAACTTCTGATTTTTAGCTAAAATCTATTGATTTTTTAAATACTGGAAGTTTATTCATTCTTTTAAAAAATTGCTGATGGGTTCAACTAGCCACTGGGACTGGCTGGTGAGCTCTCTCTGATGTAATTACCCTGAGGGCCTTTTTAGACCAGTGCTCGGTGATACTGGTGGGTAGTCCCTCAGCACCAGCACTCCTGTCCCTCTTCTTCCAACTCCCACCCCAATGAGGATTGACATAGCGATTGATGGGATTCCTTACTGAAATTCTCACAGTATTTACTAATATTGTGAGGACGTCACAAAGTACATTTCAGAGCCGAGAGACAGTGAGTAGTCCAATTCTCCTTCCTTGTGAAATTGAATACATTTATTTCTTGATTGTAGTAAATCATACTATGGTTTTTGTGGTCCTGGGAGACAGATGTATAACAGGTGTACTTAATTTTAATGATAGGACTTTTAAGAAGATTATGTGAGGTTAATTAGCAAGCAACATTGTGTATTAAAAGGTGATATTCTTACTAAACTCAATAGTAGAACTATTGCTAAGATAATATCACTCTGATTTTCACCTTTAGCTGGGCTGTGTTTCTAAACTAATATTTTGGGGGAATTCAAAAGTGCTGTAAAACATACACCACCAACACCAGAAACACACATATGTATGTACTTATGCACACACACACACACACACACACACACACACACACACACTCATTCACTAACTCATGCTTGTACATGAAGACATGGTTCATTCTGTTTGCCTGAGATTGGTTTTTCACTTTATTACTTTGATTGACTTTGCTTGATATCAAAGGAAGTACTAAATGCCTTATTTATCTTAAGTAATAGTAGTACAATTTTCATATCGATGGTTATAAATATTAATTAATGCAATCATTGTAAAGGAGTAGGGAAATTTTTGTTTAAAATGTTACATAAGAATTTTATCCTTAGGAAAATTTTAGATCATGTTTATTGAAATATCAATCAAAAGCCATGTAAGGCTTATGAAAATAAAAGTGTTGCTTTAAATTCTGGTCTATTTTTCCCAGCTAAATGGCCTTTCTGCAAAGAACGCTACTGGAAAAAAAAAGGTGAAAGTAGGCTAAGAAGCACTGTGGAAATTAATAAAAGCCCTGAGTGCTCTTAATAGCAGGTATCCTCTATGTTTCCAGAATTCACAAGTGAATAAGCCCAGTGTTCTATAAAATGCTCTTACGCAGTATTTAACTTCTGGAGGATTTCTATAATAAATATGTTATGATCATTTTACTGAAATTGTCTACTTGTGTAACAGCTTTGAACTAGTTAAATCTGGCATTTTTAAAAAATGCAATTTATTTTGGAGGAAAGGAAAAAAAAAACGTAGTTCTAAGCCACATTTTACTACTCTCTAGTTTTGCAAGATTTTTCTGCTTTTTAAGAAAAAGAGAATTAGCATAGAGTATTTCCTGGGCATCTCTTAAGGCTGAAAACTGAAGAAAATTGAAATAATGGCTTCTGCATTTGGTTTCCTTCCTCCATAGCTGAAAACTCTTCCATATGTTTGCTGACTTACCCTCCTCATCTGGCCCCTTACTCAATCCCTTTTTGTTTTCTGGGGTGGCTGATGTTGTTTTCCTGATTCTCTGTTTGGATTGTTATAGTTTTAAAGAACAGTGTAGGAGGAATCCTCTAACCGCAATGTGGGCCTTTATGACAACTACATCGCTCAGCATTTCAGGGCCTCCAATCATTTACATGGGCACAGAGTATATTTTGTCATTTGCTTCCTAAGACTCAAACTCCTCTTTAGCCTTCAAAGAGTCAAGAAAAAAATCAGTTCTTTGGCTGTGAGCAGCAACAAATGCGGTTTCACGCAGGAGGAAAGAGACACCTCTAGACCCACTCAGGACCAGACCACTGCAGTGCGGCTAATTACCATTGACAATAATGTGGCTGCTTTTTCTTCAGGCTTAGAGGTGGACATGCCAACTGAGCTGCAGCTCAGACTATCTCGGTGGGGTGAGCTGTGTCTGAGCACCTGGATCAAATTAGAGCTTGTTAAAGGGCGTCTGAGAACCACATTGAATGGACTCACCCCATACCAGGGATGATTTAATGCTGAGACCCAATTAAGTCTTTATTTCATCCAGAATCAGGACATGTATGAGAATTTAAACCCCCATCACTCTCTGTATAAGGCCCGAGTGACAGCAAAGACCATATCTAAGATCAAGGCAACTCTAGACTCAGGTCTAATTCATACATCCCAAAGCAAAGTATTCAAATACTGTCCTTCAGCATTTCCTGTACTGAACATACTAACTTTTCTACTTAGTTGATTGTCTTCTCTCCTTGGTATTCAACTGTGCTCTTAGATTTGGTGTTCCCTCTTTTTCTATTTAAAAAATGTTCTCAGGAATGATCTGGGAACAGTCATTTCTAAGAATTAGAGCATGTGTATTTCTCCAGATATGTGCATTTGCCTGTAGTAACAAGTTAAGCATGCTGAGGCAAAATTTAATGATAAGAAGTTGTGCTCAATTAGGACCGGAGTGAACTTAGATGTCTCCTAAACAATTTAGTCCCTTCCCTATCCATTCTTGGGTGGAGACCTGATACCTTCCACAACTTGAGTAGCCTTGAATGGCTACCCACTGGCACGATGGCTCTCTTGCTTTACCTAGCTCACCATATAGAATTTCTCTGCTACTTTCCACATCCCTCCACAGGAATCTTCTCCCCTGCAATATGCAAGTTCAGTATCTTATGTCCTCAGATGCACAGAACAAAACAATACTAAAGACTTGAAAGTCAAGCAGCTGAAATTCACAAATCTTGTCTCCTGCCTTGATAAAATGTGATTTGTCATGGTGATGGGAAGAGGAGGGAAAATTAGGAAAAGATGAGGAGATATTATAAAACTTTGGAGGATATTTCTTCCTCTGAGTCTTATGTGGACCAGGATATTGCTTAATTCTCATCATGTGATGAAAAATGGTCAGCAAACATAACTGGATTTTTTGTCTTATCATCTCTGCTTTCTCTGTGCTACCTGAGTCTTTAAAAGTACCAGACCTGCCCATGGATTTATACTTCTATGGTTTTCAATCCAAGTCTTATTTGTCACTGTGAAGTAAAAGACTATTGGAATTTCAAGCTTCATCAAGTGTGTGGATGATTTGGGTAAGAGAGAGCATGCTTGGAGTTGTGCTCTAAAAGTGAGTAGAACAGACCATGTTCCATCCTCAGGCTACACAACAGGAGGGGAGGGTGACAGAGTGGGTCTTTCCCTAATGAGTGCAGAAATAAATGTTTCTGAAATATTTATTCTTGACTAAGCATTCTTAGCTGAGAGCCACAAGTCTCTTATGTAAAGAGAGGTGACTGGAATCCCCATTACTACCTCCTTAACTGTTTATAGGGATCCAGAGTCACAAGAGAATTTCTAAGCAAATTCTAAGCATGAATATCTTTCTTGACTAGAGATTTTGGCTCCAAAGGCCTCCGTGGAGTCCCTAGCCTTGGATCACAGTAACTTTTTCCCCTTGGACTTAAGTCTGCATCTTAAATCTGACACAAAGAACCTTATACTAGTGTTCGCTCTGTAGGTCCTGACAGCTAGAAGGCATGAAATGACAGAAAATGGAAGACATGAGAGAAAAAGAGAGTCATTTTCTCCCTATAGTCTGGAGCATGTACCCCTCACATTCCCGTGTGTCCTGTTATCTAAACCCCACTTTGGATCCACTGGGTTTTCTACCAGGGAAACCAGGAAGTGCACATTTGCTCACATCCTGGAAGAGATCGAGCTCCTCTTCATACCAACTGTATGAGAGGGGACAGAGGGTCAGGGGATGGAGTGGGCTCAGGAGACAAAAACATGCTTCTTGAGGAAACCCAAAGGAGTATTTGTGTAGACGGATGAGCTTTAAACTTCTTTACCTGTTTGCATATCCTGACGAGACTTGGAACCCACTGGCCCAGTAGTACCTGTGGCCTTGATCAATATCACTCCTGCTCCCAGTTCCTCACTCCTTACCTCATTTTCCCCCAGTCCTCTAAACTCCTACTGGCCTCTGGGACACTTCCAGAAACTTTAATGGTTTTCAAATGGTTCAAAGAATTAATATCAACATGTGAAGGGGGCAAATAGAGAATTTGTGGAGGCTGTGGAGAATGTGATGGCATAACTCCCTAAAGCTTATATGTTCAATTTTTTCTTCCAAGGTTGATCTTAATGACTGTTATATGAAAAAGTATATTTGGGAAATTTAAAATAGAGTCATACAATGAAAGCAAGTTGGGAAACTCAGCTACAAGTAAAGAGAAACATAGTTTAAAACTATCTAAATTGAAGAACACATCTAATTCTCAATTCTTTGCCCCTACCTTTACTGCTAATGCACTGGTCCATGCCACATCATCTCTTGGTTAGATTGCTGCAATAACCTCCTGAGTCAACTCCCTTCATCTGTAATTGACTCATAGTTTATTCTCAATACTGTAGCCAAAGATCCTCTTAAACTATATTGGATCAGGGCTGGGGATTTGGCTCAGTCGTTCCACCGCCTGCCTTGCAAGTGCAAGGGCCCGAATTCAATCCCTGGTAGGCACCAAAAAAAAAAAAAAAAAAAAAAATCTATCTACCTACCTATATATCTATCTATAGGATCGTGTCTCTCCTTTGATTGAAGTTCTGCAACAGTTCCCATTCCACTTAGAGCCCAAACCAAAGCTCTTACAGAGGCCCAGGAAGTCCTCTGTGCTCTGATCCCCACTACTCTTCGGCCTCATCTGCTGCCCCTTTCTCCCCTGCTCATTTTGCTTCTGTACTGCTCAGCTTTGAGCCTTTCACTGGCTCTTCCCACTAACTTGAATATTCCTCCCCCAAACACCGCTGTTCTTGAGTTCCTCTAATGAAGAAGCCATCCTAACCACTCTTTAAATTGTGGTTCACTTTCTCCTGAACAGTCTCCTATCCCCTTTACCATGCTTTGTGTTTATTTGTCATCCAAAGTACATATCCTTTCAGGAAAATGTGTAGTTTATATGTAATATCTGTTGTTTATTCATTCTCCTCCGCAGTAGAATGTAAGCTTCACAAGGCTGGAAATACTTGTCTGTCTTGCTTACTGATGCGTCTCTGGTGCAGTGGGCTAACTCAGTATACCAATATGGTGAATGAATGAGTGAGTGAGATTATTCGTGGAAACCCATCCCTAACAGACCTTAGTGCTGTGAAGAATATATCTGTAACTGACAGCCTGTTGTATGGCTGGATTTGGTCCAGAGATCAGGTGGCTGCTTACTGTCCCAGGACCACAAAGTGTGTGTGGTAGACAACAGTGAGCTCCTTGAATTTTGCTTTCCTGAAGGTGCTGTGGGAGCACATGAACCTGGAAATGGTTCGCCTGAAATGGTACACAGGGAACAGAGCCCTGCAGTTCCACTGCCTTTTTGAAATCTGGTCTAGAATGACATCTCCTTGGCAAAAACTCAGTCCCCACAGCCCTGACTAATGTTCCATTAAGACCTTGAGGTAGCAGAATCATTTCTCCCAGGAGCTTGGAGGAAGCCCTGGCAAACAGACAAGCAATCCATCCTTGCATGCTGGCAGCTGGCCTTGCCTCAACATCTGCTCCCTTCATTTTTCCTGTTACCACACACATGCCAATTAATTTTTAACTCCATTAGCACGCACTTCCTGACACACCACCCACATTCTTGTTCCCTTCTTGGTGATCTTCCTTCAGACCTATTCTCCTCAGAGGGGACATTATCCAGGCATGATCCACAGTGAACCTTACTGAGAAGTCAATGTATCAGTGCAATCTTACTTCAGCCGTAGCCCACCACACACTGTTTAAATGAAAACTGCACACAGCACAAGACAATACACAGCTTATGGGAAGAAATTTTATCTTGAAAACATGAATTGCTTAGCATAGCAAAGAGGTCCTACTCCTAACTACAACTCTCTGCCATCATTTACCCAACCTAGTCTGGCCCGGCTTAGGATTGATGGCTATGTATGGAAGGGCCTGAAAGCCAGCCAGAGGATAAGTCTGGGGAAAAGAGTTCTTGTTTTCCAAGACCTACAGAAATTCCTTAGTTACCTTGATAGATGGGCCCTCGGAGAACTGTATTCAGCCCCTGGAGTTCCTGAGAGTTGGGAAAGGAACCAGATTGAATTGCTTTAGTGGCCTGCTGAGAAAGGAGGTCAAGAGCTTTAAGGATGGCTTGGGTTGGGCCTTGCAGTTGGATTGGTCTCACATTTTTCCTGGTTTTGGCCACATTATATTCTCCCCTTAGGCCTTTGCTCACTTTATACTTTTACCTCCTGACCCAATTCCATCCTTCTTAAAGGCCAGCCATACCCCTTTCTCTTTACGCACCCTTCTTGAGGACCCCCTAGTCCAATAAATCTAACATCTGGAGATTGCCTTGATTCCCTAGTCTCTTTCCCACGCAGGTTAGCATTCTGCTACTTTGAGCCATTTCATATATATTCTTTTTCCAACTACCTTATCAAATCATGTTCTTTAGACTACAATGCTGATATAGTGATGTTTTAGTAGTAAGGATCTCAGGAGAGGTGAAAGGAAATCTCAGTTAACCAGAAGAGTATGACATTAAGGAATTAGGGTGTGGTTCCAATGTGAAGGATTATGATATCCACAATGGAAACTGACCCTAGGGAATTCACAAGATGATCCACTAAATTAAGAAAAGATGGCATTAGGATTTCTATTTACATTTACTTTGAATTTCATCCTCATGTTTATAGTGTAATGATTAATTAGACATATTATACTAGTATAGTAGTATACATGCACATATTTTATTAATTAATATAAATATATTGGAGAGGAAAAGTCAACATTAGGTGTGCAGTTAAAAGGGCTTTGAGGTGATTAAATAGAAGTCCAGGGATAAACCTAAATACTTTGATCCATGTATTCCTAAATGAAAAAAGCAACAATCTGATTTTTAGAGGAAACAATCTGCTATATTTAATCATAGATTATAACACCAGAACGTTTTTGTTTCTTGCTAGGATGAATTCTATGACTTTTTAAAAATAGTTCCTTTTTAAAGCTTTTCAATATGAGTTTCTAACATAGAGATGAGGAATTTGTTAATATTTATTTATTGTGGGCCCAGACAACAGTGAGTAGTACTAAGCTCTGGATAAAGGTAAATAAATGAGTTCAAAGTAGATAGGTCCACTCAAGTCCTGAATTATGCAATGCAGCTTCCTGGATGTGATAGTGGGGGTGAAGGAGAGGAGACTTAGTGCCTGTAAAAAAAAAAAAAAGGTTTAATAGAGTGATCCAAGAGTTGATACATCATCCTTCTAATCTGAATACACACTGAAGAGTTGACTTGCAGATCTGAGTCGTTCAATCCCTTTGTGCTCCAGAGAAAGGACTGGCCCTGGGCTGGCTCTCTCTAGACAACTTCTAAGTCCTTGAAATGTCCAACCTGATAAGAGTGTCTCTTAAGGCCCAGGGTCTTGGGCCAGGCTGTATCAGTTGGCTTTGGGAGGACCACAGTTAGCCATGTGGGTACTCTATGTTCACGTGACTGACCCCCAATAAAAGCCCTAGACACAGGCTCAGGTGAGATCCTAGGTCGGCAATATTTTGTAGATACTGAAAATTAATCTCTAATTCCACTGGGAGGGGACAAGTGGAATCTTGTGCCTGGTATCCCTGGGAACCTGCCTTATGCTTTTTCCTGCTATTCATTTCAGTATGAATCCATTCAGTGTAATAAACTATAATCATGAATGAACCAGCTTTTCTAAATCTTGAGTCCTTTTAGTGAATCTTTGAATCTGATGGTGGTCTTGGAAAACTATAAAATAGTGTTGGGTGTGTCTATGAGGTACATTCTTAAAAATATCTATCAGCCAGGCATGGTGGCATATTCCTATAACCCCAGCTACTTGGGAGACTGAGATAGGAAGATCAGAAGTTTGAGGTCAACCTGGGCAGCTTAACAAAATCTTGTTTCAAAATAAAATTTAAGAAAAGACTGAGATATAGCTCAGTAGTAGAACACTTGCCTAGCATTGGGCAAGCCCTGAGTTCAATTCCCAGTATTTTACACACACATGTGCACACACACACACACTCATCCATCATGCAATCTTATTGCATAGAGTATGAAGATCACAGAAGTGAAGCAAAATGCCTCAGATTGTACACATGGGAGAAAGATGTAATATAGAACTGTTTGATATTTAGATGTATACTCAGATTTCCTGAACTCACACATTGGCTCTGTTACTTACTAGCTGTGTGACCTTCCCCTTTTCCAAATTATTTAACAGTTCTGTGTCTTCATTGCTTCCCCCATAATGCAATGATGATAAAGTAGCTGTTTTCTCTGTATAGCAAAGATGATAAAAATAGCCTTAAAGGGCTGTTGCAGTTGTGAAGATTTAATGAGATAGTGCTTATAAAGGTACTTAGAAGAGTGCTTGGCATATGGCAAACACTTAGCAGGTATTAGTTTATATAATTGCCATGATGAAAGCAGTACTTAAGACCAGATTTATTCTAAACTTGAGAAATCAGGTGTGCGCGCCTGTGCATGCATGCGTACATTTGTGTGTGTGTGTGTGTGTGTGTGTGTGTGTGTGTGTTATAGTTTACATCTAGATGTCCTCCCAAAGTCTCAGAGCTCCTAGGTGAGGTGTTGGAAGGTGATTGGCTCTTGGGAGTGTGGTACTGAAAAGTTTAGAGCTAAATGTGATGCGAAGGCTGGCGGGTCCCTGAAGTAGAGGTCTGGAAGGGTTTATCTCCATCCTGCTCTTTCTGCTCCCTGTCCGCCATGCTGTGAGCAACTCCCCTCTGTTATTCCCTGTGTCATCCATTCTGCCTTAGAGCCAGCCAGCTATGGACTGAAATGTGAGCCACAATAAACCAGCAATGAAGAAAGTGACTAAGACTGCGCGTGGAACAGTCTGTGTTCCACACATGTACACAACATCTGTTCTTAAATCTCACCCCTAACAGACCTTCACCTGGTCTATTACTTCATGTCTAACTGGTCCAGTTTGACCCTGGTGAACTAAAGGAAAAGATCTGAGGTGCTGTATTCGTTCTCTCTCACTGTGGCTATAGTTTCCATGCCCAGTAGCAGCCAACTTTGCTGTAGCCCAAAGCTCATGCTGATGGCAGAATGGAGAGGGAAGAAGAACCTCAGTTCATGATGATGTTCTTCGGCTGCTGAAGCCATGCGGTCTTTCTTCTGGATTCCCAGCTATATGAGATGATACATTTTGTTATTGTTTAAGTCACTTTGAGTTAGGATTTTTTTTTTTTTTTATTTTAACTTGCAGCCAAATGCATCTTAACTGATAGCTGAACCCCTTTGGCTGATTGTCAACTTTGCTATTCTGACTTGGAAAGTCTAAAAACAATGAAACTTTTCTTCAGTCACTGAGCATTCTTCGCTGGCAGGACAGAGAAAACTGTGTCAAACTAACTTGACTCGGAGAGAGGTTATGTTGGTTCGTGTGAGTTTTTAATGGTTCCTGACCTTCAGGTGAGCTGTAGGTGTGCCTTGATAAGAATTCTGGCTCCATTTCTGTGTCTTTACAATTCTTTCTCTGTATAAGTTCAGAATGGCTTCATAAGACACCTGGATGGCAGAATCTATCTGCTGTTCTTCCAGAATATATTTCCTGACCCCTGGTACCTCCATGCTAGGTGGAGACCTACTTTTGTTAAATGCGTGCTTTAGTCCTTTTGTGCTGCTATAACAAAATACTGTTAACTATGTGGCTTATATACACTAGTACCTCATTTCTGATAATTTTGAAAACTGAGAGTTCAAGATCAAGGTGCTAGCAGATTCACAGTCTACTTCCTGGTTCATAGCATCTTGCTGCACCCTCATGCTGGAAGGGATAAGGGAACTCTCTAAGTATTAATCTCATTCTTGAGGACTCCACCCTTGCTGTCCTTGGGCAGCCAAGCAACAGGGTGCTGGTGTGCAGGGGGCAGAGCCTGCCATGCCAGGCAGCGTAAGCAGCACCCACCACAGTTTTGTAGGTGCAGGCAGCCTCTTCTTTGCGCTGTTCCAGTGTCTTGGACAATATTTCCTGGCTTCTGTGCAAATGCCTGACTGATCTTTCTGTGATTTAGCAGTATACCATCTTCCATAGACTTTCTCAATCTTTTCAGTAAGGACAGCCTGGGAATAGTCCTAGTTCTTAAATTTTGCTTTCCTTTTGATTAACAATTCTATAATTGTTATTATACACAGTCAAGAAAAAACATGCTACATCTTTAATACTTTGCTTAGTAATTTTCTCAGTCAAATGTGCAACTCATAACACACAGATTCCAGGTTCTACCTGTTTGATGGCTATACAATATTTTACATAATGTTGGGTAATTTGTTTAGCTATTACCTGAGTTCCAATGTCATGAGAGAAACAGAGCTTGTGCTGGGTGTGGTGGCCCACACCTATAATCCGAGCACTGAGACATAAAGATTGTTGTGAGTTTGAGGCCAGCCTGGGGTACATAGTGAGATTTAAAATGCATTTGCAGTGAGGAGATCTCATGCTTTTTCTTTTTAATTCTTTATGATAAAATGTGATTATGATGACTCTTCCTCATTTTCCTAGGAAGTAGCAGATATTCATTTATTGACCACAGAGGAATATTGCCCAATAATTGAGATATTGGACAGCAGTCCCAATTTTAGGATTCAACTTTTAGACTGATATGGACAAAATAAAAGAACAAGCTTTGACAAATTGACAACTTCAATTGAGAGAGAGAGAGAGAGAGAGAGAGAGAGAGAATTTGGAGATTAACATATTAAGACCTGTTTTCGATTTTTAAAAACATGTTTCTGAATGATTTCACAGTCTCCAGTATTTGGGAAAAGTTAGAATTCATGGCCTCTTCAGAAAAATCACAGAATATATCAGCATAACAAAAGCTCTGAGAATTCTGTAGTAAAAAGTAAAGACTATTTTAACTGAATACAGTTTTTCCCAAATGCACTTGCTCATTAAATTCTGCTTCTTTCCTTTATTTTGGACAAAGGCTTATCCTATCCTGAAGACTCGAATATTCGAAGAAACCCACTTTGAGAAGGTTGTTACAGGGCTTTTCCATTGCAAAATGAAACCCAGAGGTAAAGCAGTGTCAGCAAAATGCAGTTCTATTAGAAATACAAGTGACTTGGTGGATTTAATGGGTAATCAATAAATGTGAACATAATACACTTATTTGTTTTTTATTACTTCTAAAGAATCTTTTTATTGCAATTAGGGAAGAAAGCAAAAATATGTCAAATAAAGATTATAGATGGTTACTGAACTGAGGTAAGAAACTAATTTACTAATCTTGTTACAATTGGGGTCTCAAAGAAAATGAAAGGGAATTCATCTGGTTAAAAATTATAGATTTCTGTACTTCGACAGGAATGGTAAATGATCAGAATAAGTAGGACAATTTCAGAATGGAGCATAACAGCTGAATATTATTTATATTTGATTATATATCAAGAATTTTGGAGTGTTAAATTTCGACTTGAAATGTAAATCCAAAGACATAGTAATCTGTACCAGCAATTTTGAAATGGTGAAATCTTGACATGGAATTGGCACTCTGCATTTGTCAGTCACTGATACTCTTGTCATTTTGTGGAAACAGAGAAAGAAGAATGAACATTTTGTGTTTTCCAAAGCATTCTGCTTCTTGTTTTTTTCTTTGTAGATTTACATTAGCACGAATCAGTAGAATACTCTTTTGTTGGATCTCTCTGTGGAAGATCACTATTTTACAGCCAATGGAGAAAAATTGAGTTTTCATTTCTAAATATAAGGACATCATATAATACACCTTCAGTACAAATATGAAGGGCCAGCTCTTAGCTATATCATATTTAAACAACCTTCAGATTGCCATGTTAGGAAGATGAAGGAGGTTTTATAGAAACTGAATTAAATGTCGTCAGCCTTGTAAATGGCACTAAAAATCTCATATACTATTTTCATTTTTAAAATTAGTGACCTTTGTCAAAAAAGTCTGAAAGGATAAATAAATAAAATTAGAGAAAAACTTATTTTTAACTTGCATAGATACTGTATTTTCTTAGATTGCTAGAAAGAGAGTGATGAACAGGAAAACCATGTGCATGCTTTTCAAATAACATACACTCAATTTATATGCATGCATGTATATATCAGATTGGTTTATACTTGAGCAAAAATATCTATGTAAAATATTTTCCCTGGAGGTTTTTGCTATTCCTATGTCACAGAAGTAAATTCTGTCCTGATCTCAACTCAGTCTAGAATAATCAGTAATAATCAAATCCACTAATACCCCCCCCACACACACTTCTTTTGTTATCCTTACTAACTCACTACCTAACTTCTTTCAAGAGTGAAATTCTGAGCTCATCCAAATTTTTATTAGTGGTAAATTGCATATTTCTGACTTCTAAAAATTGATCTTTTTCTAGATTATAAGTATAATCATCAAATATTTCTTTTCTAAGGAAAATGCATTCAGTTCTCCTTCTTCCAATTGGATCAAACTAGCATTTCTAAAAGTCACTAACTCCATGACAGGAAGTCTTGAGTTTGTGACAGCAATGGTAATCCTGATTTTCTATTGAAGTTTTTTAAGAGAAAAAGAAGTGCCTGGATTGAAAAACTTGTTATGGCCCCCTTTTTCCTGTTTTTTCTACTGCTTTTCCTTTATCCAAATGCCACAAGTCAGTTTTGGGCATGGGACATTGGTCTCTACCTTCCCACTCTCCTTGAGAAAAGCATAGGCCAGTATTTCGTCAGAAATGAAGTGTTTCTTTGGCGATCATATACTCTCCTGGGATGGGAAGTACAACCTCTTTGGGTAAAGTTTACTTTCAAATGATCTATAAAAGAGAAAAAAATAATGCCTCTTAGTGATAGAATGGAATCCAAAATTATGAAGTCAACTGGATATTAGAATTAGTTTTTTAAATTTAATCAGTCCAGTTCTCTGGTATGAACAGAGCATCATAATTATTTTCCCCCAATCAAAAACAGCTAAGTAAATGAAGAAAATTTCTGTAAACATCATTTTCAGTTAGAAAATAGGAGACAGATAATATCAACAAATTCTAACGTACATATAAAGGCCATAAAACTTCAAAAGAAAACATTTCAAAATATCTTTGTGACAGCGGGTCAAGAAAAGTTTTCTTAAGCGGGGCACATAAAGCACTAACCACAAAAGAAAAGATCACTAATTAGAGTTCTTCGGTGTAGAAATTTTTGTTAATTAAAAGACACAAAAAATAGGCAAACCACTCACAGGGAGAAAATAGTTTTCTTATACATATCTGGCAAAGTGCTTATATTCAGAATATGTAAAAAATATATATAACATTCAATTTTTTAAAGATAAAAATTTCATTAAAAGTGAGCATTCCTATGGTTATCCAAATTGCAATCTGAAGGGGCAGTCTTCTATATAACTACCCTCACTTTTGACACCAGATGCAAGTTTGAAAATGCCAAAACCACCATGTGGTTTGATAATTTATTGGAAGTACTAACAGAAGTCACTGAAAGCTATTTTACTTATGGTGTGGTTAATTATAGGAGAAGAATACAGAATATCAGACAAAGAAAGACACATAAGGCAGAGACTGGGTGGGATCCAAACAAGAAATTTCCATTGCCCTTGGGGTGTATCACTCTTCTAGTATCAGCTTGTGACAATACACATAAGGTACTTTCAACCTGGGAAGCACAGGAAAGCAGGGGGTCACATCACCTATAAAAAGAAAAGTTAGACTGGCTTTAGATTCTCCAAAGAACTTGTCAGCTCCTCAACAATTTAAGATACTTAAGGAAAGAAAAGTAAGCCAATGATTTTATATTCAGCCAAACTTTATTTCCAGCAAAAGTAAAGACGACAGACAAAAGCTTTGAACACGCAAAACTCAGGAAATAAGAGAAGCACTTCTAAATTGGCAGGGTGAGGACAGCCAAAAATCTGCTTTATAAAAAAGCAACAAAAAACTGGCAAAAACTCAAAATCAACTTTTTCAGAACTCTGGAGATTAACCAGAGGCTTACAGCAATCAGAGGAGCATTTAGTCAAAAAGAATGGCTGAACTTTGATAAGATCATTGAACTTTGCGGTGTTTTAACTCACCCTATTCCTCTTTCCCCATGAGGTATCTGGTAGTTTTGAAAACCAGCAGGCTCACATCCATGATAGCTATGAAAACTAGCAGTCCAGCAACCCCTGGAGGGGTGTGAGTTTGGAACTCCCCAAAAGCCACATCCCAAGAGAATTGCCACTCTTTCATCTGTCAGTTCTCCGAAAAAGCCCCATCTTGAAGGCTTTCTTTATTTGACCTTAGCCCTCACCTCAGTAAGACAAGCCAAATCCTCAGACCATTTGTTGACACCAATCAGTGGCAGTTTTAATACTGCAGCTGCTGTGACAGTGATTCGAGTTAGGACAAACAAGGTGCAGGCTGAGGTCATTCACAGGTATGTGCACACAGCGAATAGGAGTCCATAGGAGGCTTTGGAAAGTATTTGTTTTCCTAAAAGTCCACGTGGATGTGTAGGTCTATGTGTATGACTGTCTGGCTGATGGTGAAGTTCTACACATGTAGGAAATGAAAATTAAGGCAGAGTGATAAGTCTCTGAAGTACAGAAATATTCCCAACACACTCTACAGAGCCCCATTAGTGAAGAGTGGGAGTCTTATTCATTAGGCATTTAAGAAATGTTGCATTATTAGCTGGAACAGACTAAGCCAACCAAGCAGAGACTACAAGGGTGGCATATAACAAAAAATGCAGACTTTAAGAATTGCTCCAAGAAAGCCATCAAACAAATATTAACAACAAACTTGTTATGGAAAGTATTGGTTAGAATTCTCTAGAGGAGAGATAGAGAGAGAGAAAGAGAGAGTGACATTAAACTGGAGGCCCAGAAGAGCTAACTGTGCAGTACTATTTATTAGGAAGGATGGTAAGTTCAAGACCCAAGAAGAACCACAGTTTCATAACTGAGTATGAAGGCTTCTTTTTTTCTATGTAACATTGAATGTTGAAATTGTGTAAATCAGGAAAGTAGGGATCTTCGCCCCTTACTTACATATCCAACATTCACAGCAAACTCTCAGTCCTCCCTCCACTGGAACAGGTCTGCAAGCTGCTAAATAAGTAGCATCCCTAGCTGCTTCTTGGATTTTTGTCTAAGAGATGTCCCTCCTATATACTGACCCCCAGTGCTGCAGCATAGACCCTATAAAAATGAAGGCTTCTTTGGTGTTCCTCTAAAAAGAAATTTTAAACTTTACTTAAAAAAATAAAGTCGTTTGTTTTTAACTTTACTTCAAATTTTGATATTCAGTATTTTTAATTTGTTATATTTTTTTCTTGTAGTTTTAACCTGTAATTTTTGAAAAATATGTAAAAACTAACACAACTTTTTATATTTGATTAAATTTGGGACAAAATATATTCAAATTTCACATATATTTATATCTACTACGTTTTATGTTGAAGGTTTTAGTGTTTGGCAAAAGAACAAAAATTACGTGAAAAAATTATTTACAATACAATTTTGCTCATGGTTGTCAGAGGTTGAGGAAAAATAGAAAAAGGGAGTGGATGTCTAATAAATAGGTAGAAGTTTTCCTTTGGGGATCATAAAAACATTTGATAACTAGATAGGGGTAATTTTTGCACAGCACTTTGACTATACAAAGAGCCGCTGAATTAATCACTTTAAAAAAGGCTAATGTTATGTTATATGGATTTCATTAAAAATAAATTTTATTTAATTTTTAATGAAATTTAGAAAATACATATAAAATATAACTGCTGAAAGGAAAGCAAGACAAAAAATTTAAGGGATAATATATAATACTTTATGAATCATGTATATCTTATTTTATTATTCATCATAACATCAGCAGCACATCAACAAAACATCCAGACATGTACAATCCAGGCAGTAATTAAATTCTGTCATCTTTTATATTTTGCTGACATTTAGGCATATAAAAACTATATCATTATATGTATTATTCCGTTTTGTTCTTGTGAGTGTATACTTACCAAGGTAGAAGAAAGCATAATTTAGCAAGTGCTGGTTTTAATGTGTAACTTGTGTAATTTTAGATAATAATGTGTAACAAATTTTAAGTATTTAGAAGCATGAGTGCCCTGAACTTGTGCTTCTACCTCAGACCCTCCCAGATGAGTGGGCCTATCCTACACTATATGATCCATCAACAACAGTGAAAAAGCCACAGTTCTGGGCAGATCTTGAAGCAATTCATCCAGTGATAAAGGGGAAATGCTAGAAACACTAACCAAGTGGTATTTTGGGATAAATGATGAAATTGTTTACTGTGGATTAATTTTTTCAATTTGATTTCCATGTTTAACCTGCATGACTCATTTAGTCGCATTTCAAAAGACAGTTTACATAGAGGAGACATTACAAGTTTATTCCTTTAGCAGTAGCATTCCAAATAACTTCACCAATATCTTAAAAATATACATTGCGGTAAGTACTGATCTGAATATCAGTATTTAAAATAGATGATTATCCATCAGTAAGTAATGTAGAGATTTACTCTCCCACTGATTTCTTAAATATATTGAATAAAACACAGCTAAAACAAGAGAAAAATGCAAGAAGAGATTAATTGCAGTGCTAGTACACACCTTGAATTAATAGGAACGGTACCTAAAAATGTGGCTGCCACAGAAAAACTAAATGATCACTTCATAAATTTCACCTAGTGTTGTTGAGGCTATTGAGAACTCTACCTTGAAATGGCATTGGCCAAGATGACTTTTTTTTCTTCTTGAGTCATTTCACCTAGTTTTACCTTCAGCAAATAATTTCAGGCACATGACAAACATCCTCTGGTAGCCTTATCTACAAAATAACGATTTTTCTTAGTTCTTCACAAAGAGTTAGAGACTGAAGACATTACAAAGGTCAGGGATTGACCTCCATTTCTTTTGTAGAAAGAAAAATATTTCAGTACTCTATATTCCAGCTGTACTGAAGGCTGATGTCACATTACAATTCTAGGAGGGTTTGATTGACAAAACTGCATGAGAGCCCATCCAAAAAATTAATGTGTGTTGGAAACAGTGAGACACCCTCGAGACACTCAGTCAGGTAGCTCTTTTTCACTTTTTCTTAGAGATTGTAAGGATTATACTGATTCTTCTGTCCTTGAGAAAAAGACGCCATGAGGACATGAGAGCAGCATCTTATGTCTGTACTTTCCAGCAGGGCAGTCATCTAATCTGTGAGCTTTAGTCTTCACAATCACACTGAAGTGTCAGTTTTGTCAAAAGATAGCATCACATCCAGGTCAAATACCTGGGTGGTGGGGCCGCACGAGGCCACGGAGATGCTATCTACAATGATGGAGGAGCTGGAGAGGGGATCACAGGCATGGTTGCTAGGTCCAAACCATTCTCATGTGTCAGCCTTCAGAAACTCCCTCGTAAGTATGGAGTTTGAAATAATCTTTCATGTGAAACATTTCAAAATGTCACACTACAATTGTTATTCTTCTAGCAAGTGTTGAGTTTTCATGGAATAAAAAAAGCAAAGAGGAGAAGGGCTTTTGCACGTAAGCCTTGAGAAGGCAGGCACCAATCCTTCTTCAGGACCTGATAGCAATTTTACTTTTGAAAGATGCATAGAAAGATAGGAGCATCGGCATTAGATAACTTTGAAGTTCATAGAGTCTAAGAAATTGCGATGCCCTTGAAGGTGCAATTTTACTCCAAATACTCATGCCTGCTATTTATTTTCTCCATTACCGTCAGCCTGCAAACTGAGCCCACTCTCTCTGACTTAGTCAATGACCTTTGTAATCAAAGGATAAACTGGGTCTTCCACAAAACCAAAGTCACAACTCAGTGGTTCTGCTTCTGCCCTTCTTGACTCTGAGACCTCTGAGAATTACAGACTTGCCTTAGCTTGTCTCTTGCAAAATACAAATGCTATTGAGAAGAGAAAAAATACTTCTCAGTTTGGGAATCTATTGAAAAAGGGTCCCTTTATGTTCCTGTTTTCCCCTAAACTATCAGAAAAATGATAGAAAACAGATCTTGAACACAAACCCTTTGGGTGGGTGGTGAGGGCCCACCACCATCTCTGATGTCAGAATTGCATCCTATCTTGAAGGAAGGAAACAGCTATTTTACTTACTAAAAAATAAAATATCACGTGCAGAACAGCTAGGCTGGAGAGCTATCATTTCCCCTCTGACTTCTGCTTGCTGCAGTCTGCTGAAAGATGTCATGGCTGACCGACCCTCAAAAACAGACACTGTGACGGCGATTTATTGTGACCCTTGAAGAATCTAATTGTCAAATTGACATTTATCAAAAGCTTTAGTGCATTTAAAAGATAAATTGTGCAAGTTTGGTTCAGATCAAAGAGCTCCCTTCTTTCCCCGTTGGTAGCCCAGGCTAGCTTCAGCAGGCAAGTCATGTGTGAAAAGTGATGCTCTTCCACTCCCAGCCCCTTTAAGTACTGCATTGCTGACAGATAATCAGAAATTTAAATGTTAGCCTCCTCTTCAGAAAGTTCTTAAAATAATGGAGGATCCATTGAGACCATTTGTATTTGAAAAGAATGCTAAATAATTTAGTGTTCTCAAGCAGGATGCGCTGTGCTGGGCAGATAAATGATGAAACCCTGCATAGGCTCTCTTCAGCAGTTGCCACACTAATTACAGATCAATTACTTCCCAGTTGTTTGCAACCTTATCAAAGAATAGTAAATTTACTGAGAGCGAAGTGTGATAAGATGACTTTTCATTATTACAGTAGATTTGTTGAAACAGCTCCAACACTGAGATTAATAATAGCTCTCCCAGAGGTAATAGGATCTGTGCACATATAGGGAAAATTTAAGAGCGAAAACCGGATGCTGGCCATTATCATAAAAACCTTTCCTCTCGTTAATTGTTATCATGAGGATGTTCATAATGCAGAAGTAAGGCAGGGAAATGTCCCATTCACTGAAACTTGCCTAAAACAATGTAGCTCTTTACTCCCAAAGAGGCATGCTGGAAATCAAAGGAGAATAGAAGTATTTTGGTTTGGATACAAGAGAAGAATGTGTATGTGTTTAGGGAGGGTGGACTGTGTTTGTGTGTGAGGGGAATATGCAAGTGTTTTGTGTGAATTCCATTTTAGTTAGAACAATCACAAAGACATACTCTGTCTACTGTCACTATTAAAAGAATTGTCGTAATTTTTGAGGGGGATGTCGGTGAAATCACTTCACAGCTGAAACCAATCACGAATTGGGGCGACAAACTAGGGCACACAACAAATTTCTACTGAAAGCAAAGGCCTGAGAGGAAAACTAAGGGTTCTTAGAGGGCAAGACATATTTTTGGTTGCAATCAATAATGTGTAACATATGCATAGCTATGGAACCCTGGTTTTTTTCATTGTTAAAATTGACAAATAAGTCATTGAGTAATACTTGCATTGGCTCAATTTTATGACTGGTATACCAATCTACATCAAACCCAGGGCCTCGTGCCTGTTAAGCATACCCTCTACTCCTGATCTACACGCTCAGCCCTCTCTAATCTGCTAACCTTTCGTTTGGCTGCCTTCGCATCTCCCATAGTAACCCCAAATTGCAGTGGGCACGTGAACATCTGTGGCATTGTTCGTTTAAATTTGCAAGATAACTCGATTTTAAAATTTCTGTTCTGATCAGAGGAGTCTGGGGAAATGAAAAGAGAATTTCTCCATGATTTGGATAAACTAGAATTATGTCTAAAATCCCAATGCAAATGGATGAAGCAAGACGCTGTGAGGCATAAGTCAGCTTCTGAGGAATGGACAGTCTTTTATAAGACATTCTAGTAGTCTTTCATGATGTTTTCCTGGCTTTCAAAGGAAATAAATAACTATAGGATAAAGGTCAGATCTCTTGAATTGAAAAGTGGTTAGTCGAAGGAGAGGCAAGGTGGGCTTGTGAGACAGGATTTAGTAGGGCATTTCCCCCTGATCTTGGCGAGTGTGGCAGATAGATGTATAAACTGATGAAGATTCATAAATAATATTTTAGGGGCTGGGGATTTAGCTCAGAGGTTCGGTGGCCTGCCTTGCAAGTGCAAGGACCCGAGTTCAATCCCTGGTACCACGCCCCCCCAAATTTTTTTTTAAATTTCACTTCTCAGCAATTCTATTCAGCTAATCCCTATATGATTATCCTTGTTTTTTGAGCATCCTCAAATAAGTAAACTGAATCTCAAGGAAAGAGAATAATTCCTTCATATTACTTCATAACCAGATAGGCAGCCTTATGGGTGTTCATAGAGAGAGATTCTGTCCCTTTGGGGCTGAGCCATGGAAAATTTGGAGACTTCAGATGCAACTGGGAAAGAGGCCAGGGAAAAGCATGTAATATTTAATTTGGACAAATGAACAGAAAGATGATAATGACTGGGGAAAGTTCATATAAAATTTGCCTACTTCAAATTTAATTCATATAAATGTATATATACAAACAAGTCACATGAATCCTTGTGGAAGGGTCTTATAAATAGTTGTCAACCAATCTAGTATGGTGAACCACGGACACCAAGAAAACAAGGTTAAAAAAGCATGTAAATGTGACTAAAATAGTGGTAGTTAATTGTGTTTACCTTGCATCTTTTTGCCACTGCAAAGAAACATAAGCAAAACTGTGTAAGACAAAGAAAACATGTTTGAAGCTATTAAAGTCTAGAAGAAGGTAGCAAAAATGAATGTTTGTGCTACAGTATTCTTAATGGCTGCAAGTTAGGCTATTTGTAAGGTGATAATAGAAAAGAAAGCTTTTCTAAAAGCCTTTTAAAATCACACAATGAAAGCTCAGGCCTAAATTTCTCTCCTCTCCCTGGATCCTGTCCCTTTCCTATCTCCTCTCACTTGCTAAGTTGGACTTAATTTACTCTTGATTATTTGGACACAGCAGTGCACTGCTTCATACATCTTTGTTACCAATATTTTTCCTTCATTTTATATATCAGATTGGGAAAATGTGTGTGTGTGTGTATGTGTGTGTGTGTGTGTGTGTGTGTGTACGCATGTGCCTGTTACATAAAGGGGGCAGAGTGTAAGGGAGTTTATGTTGTGTATGAGTTACACATGTTGAGCATATTTATCATGGGCTATCTTGAAGCAGATGCGTCTGATGTATTCAAACATGTGCATATTCAAAAATCATGAGAGGTGTGAGGAAAGCTGATCAGTTTTCGCCCTACTTCCTGCCTAGAATGTTAGTACAAAGGATCACTTGATGAAATGGAAAGAAAAAGATTTATGAAGGGAGTGGGTGCAAAATAGAAGGAAATTCCACTTCACATTGCCTGCGTTCAACCTTCTGAATCTGCTTGCATGAAAATCCTTGATTTAATACTGTAGTTGGATTTTAATAAAGGTTAATTTTCTTACCACTTGTACAAGGTTTAGCTGAGATTATGATAAAAATAATAAAATCTCGTCTCTGGGTTGTAAACCATCCTTGGAATGATTAATTTGATTCTGTGCAGAATGTTGGCAAAGTTATTTAAGGGAAGAGTTGGATTTATTTTCCTTCCTCAGAAGCATTATGGAGCCGGAGAACATTTTTGCTTTAGAAAAATCTTATTCATGACAGCCTGAAATCCACATAGTTGAAAAGACTGATTCCTTTGAGTGTTAACTGTCATTTTCTAAAGCATTATGTTTAAATCTTATTTTAAGAATTTATATTTTTTTATTATGAAAGTAATGATCACTTATGAAAATGTGGAAAATTAGAGAAAAGCAGGAAAAAAAAACAATATAACATAACAACAGAGCTACTGTCAATATTTCAGTGAATTTTCCCCTAATCTTATACTTCCTATACAAAGAATGTTTTGCTGGCTGGCTTCTAGAGTACACAATCATGCTTATTTAGAATTTTGTGTCTTGTTTTTCTGACAACATTCTAACATAAGTATTTTCTATGTTATTGTATAATTTTTATAATCATTGCAATAGTTGTATAACATTTCCCTGAAATCATAAACTGTGGTTTACCTAACGTTTCCACTACTGTTGAATATTTAACTTGTTTTTCTATTTTTTGCTATTGTTTAGAATTGTTTCCTTGGAACAAATTCCTACAAGTGGTGTTACCAAAATGAAGAGTATGAATATTTAAAGTGATTTCACTGATTTGAAACGCAAATAGCTAGACAAAATAGATTTGATAGTTTGTTTGATTCTTTATTACAATGTTTAAGTAACAAGGCATTTTTTAAGGCAGAGGAATAGCAATTACATCAGTTGAAAGCCATTTTGAGTAAGCTGATGTCTGCTCCGTTATGAAGACAGGACCTGAAGTCCCCTGTGGGTTCCAGTGCCCTTTAATGTCACCCATACCATGACAAGTGGCCATCATTTTTATGGGATATCAACCTCCATACTGGTTTTTTAACTGTTGCTTGCAATCTTTTGTCATTTTTACGTAGCAGATTCTCCCCTTGTAGAAAACATCTACAATGGCCATCCTGAAACTTCTTGAAGGCATTTGAATTTCGTTTTGTTTTGTTTTTTCCGCTTCTTAGAAGGCAGAGTATAGGGAAGGTGGGATGGGTAGGGGAAGAGTAAAAAGGGAAAAGAAAAAAAATGTGAGAGAATGAAAAGATGAAAATAAAGTGTTTGTAGATGGGGAGGGGAGGAGGGGGTGAAGGGAGGGCAGAGGTAAGGGGAAAAAATGAGAATCAAGACTTGTCATGTAGAGGTACAAGATCCCAACAATGAATGTAACTGTACTGTATCCCTAAAATGTACCAATAAACTCAATTAAAGCTGAAAAAAAAAAGAAGGCAGAGTAGACTCACCCACAGACACTCAAGGGCAAACCTCCCAACATAAATAAAGAGAATTGGGCTGTATTTCAGAAAGATTATTTTGGAGTGAAGAAAAAGTTTTAGACCACATTAAGTACATTTTGTAAGAAAGAATAATTATACTGTATTCAGATCTCCTACTCACAACTTCTGCTTTGAGTGCTCCCTGGTACATAATAAACAAGCACTCCACAAGGGAGGGCCATGGGCAGAGTCCTCTCCTTGCAATCCTGGGGCACTTGCATTGTCACAGTAACAGAACTAGGAGGTCAAAGCACGGTCTTTGGTGAGAGTGAGATTGTGCACATTCTACCCTTGCCCCCAAGACCTTGCTCCTTTTTTCCCTGGATATGCTTAAGCTTGTGATATAATATAATGTCGCCATCTGCACTGACCACCTCTATCCTATAGGCTTCCTGCTGGATAGGGGAGGATAAAAGCAGGTGCTTTCTAGAGCGTAGTGAGGCTCTGGCTCACAGATAAAGAAGTGGGGATCCCTGAAATGGGATCTTTTATGGAAGGAAATAAGTTCATACTGTAAGGCAAGCTGTAGGCAAGTTTTTTCAATCTGTTGGTAAATAGTTTTAACAAATTGCTAATCTTTAAAATTTGGCAAATTCATGGGCAAAATTAGTACTCTTATTTCTCCTTTTAAAAATCTAGAAGATAGCATTAGGCTGCATCTCCATAAAGTACTATTCTGAGCAGCAACTCCCCTCTCCTGCATTCTTTCCCAGTCACATGGTTCCCACCAGTCCTTTTGCATTTTTCACTCCTTGCTACTTCAGTCTTTCATCTCCTGGCCAGCTAGGCGCCTGAATTTGTGACCTCCAAGATGCAAGAGCATGCCTGAGAAGAATTGTGGGGTGCTGTATCCTGTATCAGACATGAAAGTGCCTTTCCTTTCTCATGGATGCTATAGGCTCTTTGGTAGGGGGCAATGTCTCTGACTATTCTAACTAAAACGTTCTCCAGGGTTTTTTGCATTTAACTAGACAAATGCTTGGCTGTTCACCTGCACAGTCACAGAAGTGAACCAGTTCACACTGACAATGGATTTAGCTTCACATTTTCTTAGAAGAATGGCACAGGAAACTTTCCTTTTTCATAAACACAAATTCTATGGAATATTTTGCTCATTGTATTAGTGTGATGCTAATTTAGTGAGAAACTATAGTTCAGTCCCTAAAACTTGATGTGTACAAGAAAGTTGGCCATGGTTATTCAGCCCTGGGAAATAAAACTGAGGTCTATGATGAGAGAGAGGCTTATTTTCTATCATATCACATTTCACTGTGCATTGTTTTTTTTTCTACCATACAAAGATGTAATTTTCATCTAAAAACAGCTAATGCTGGTTTTTAAATAACACGATGATAGAGAGAAGGGATTTTAATTTAAACAAAACATCAGTGAATATTATTATGTATATAGCAGGATTTCAAATTTACAAAAAACAATGTTTCATGTGCATATTAAAATCTGGAAGGGAATCATTCCCATTGTGATCTGTGATCCTCTCTAAGTGGTGAGAAACATTATTCTCTTTATATTTTATGTATTTGTAAATTTAAAAAATGGTTGTTGCCATTATAATAATTTAAGAATTATGTTAGGATACCTAATTTCAGAGTAAAGCTGGCTTAGCCTATTGGAATTTTTCTCTTATTGACTGCTCCAAGATGAGGTCAGCACATTTTACAGACAATACAACAGAGGATATACAAGGACATGGTAGACTTTATATCCAATATTTACAAGATTGTGGTGTTTCTCAGGTGAATGGGAATTTTCACTCTTTTCCTTAGGGTTTTAGGGAAGACGAATTCATTGAAGGGCCAAAGCAATTGAATATTATCATTTACTGCTGTGAAAGGTAAATACAGTCTCTTGTCTTTATTGCTTATGACATGTGACTAAGTAGTTCGAACAATAAAATCAGAAACAGAGCAGATTACAAAAGAAACATTGTCAAAGCACAGTTGTTATATGGTACACTTTTATGCTTTGTTTTATGAGAAACTAGACATTATATTAATAAATAGCTTTTCATTTTGAACTCTAGTTAAAAGATATTAAATACTGTTTACTACCATGAGAACTAGACATTAGAGTTTTTAAAAGGAATATCATACAATATCCATTAAAATATTTCAGTGCAGTACTAATAGGCAAAAATCTCAAAGGGGAAGAGTGTTTCAGAACCTTTCACCGATTTATTTATTTTATCAAGAGAAAGCACTGCGTTAGATCCAAGTTAAGCTAATTACAGGAATGTATTTAGACATCCCTAAACAAAGGTGGGGATCTTCATAAACATCTCTCGCATTCTTGTCTGGAGATGAAACAGGGGTATACCATTTAGAAGACCATGTACATTATTCTTAGCAAATCACCGGGCAGATTTGAATTGACTTTACGGAGTGTTCTCCCTCAGGTGTCAGTTGTCTCCGTGCCCACAGTGCTCTTTGCATGCCTGATCAGCCCTCTGGGCTCTTTCCCTGGCATCTCTGTCTCAACCCCTACTTCAAAAGCAGACGATAAGGGCCATTCTCCCAGGCATATTTTCTAGCTGCAACTATTAGCATTTTTTCCTTCTTCTTTTTTGCAATTTAAGGGCAAAAAATGTAGAGCTCTTTTCCAAAATTGGTGCATTCCTTTCAGCTGCAGATGGGGCCACCTGCAAGTCATTCCGCTTGCCCTCCATTTCCACAGAGGGGGAAAGAAGGCAGGCATTGTGCACCCTGCTCCATAGCTCTTCATCCTGTGTCTATTGAGGGACACCCCATAAACATAATTGTAGTATTTTAAGGAAGTGGGTGGGAAGTGAGAATTAGAAATTTCCAGTGTCTTATTCTAATCAGGGCGCACTCTGTTTTGCCAGCTCCCCTCTGGTGGAAAAGGTGTCTGGGTCTGACAAGTATCTCTCCTTTTGTGGCAGGGAGGCCCAGGGTGACACAAAGACAGACAGAAATGGACCAGAGCTGCCTGTTCCTTCGTTAATTCAATGACCATGAAAAGTAAACTTTACTGACACAGTTTTGTGGTTCACTGCTTTTATTCCCCCTGTCCTCTCTGATCACAGAACAACTTTTAACTCTCCCTCAATAATTAGTCAGCATCCGACAGATGAAATTTAAGGCCCCTCTGAGAAGTGGCAGTAAGATTCTAAAGAGTTTTGAGTAAAACCATTGGCCTACACCACATTTTCAGAAGCTTTTTTTTTTTTTTCCTTCAAAATTCTTCCACTTCAAATTTGAAGAACTCAGAAGCTGGGGAGAGTTATGGATACTTAATTCTTGATTTCGAATTTGAACAATCTGACTAGAAAGTCCAGCCTACTAAGAAAAATGAACCATTTATTCTGTTCATTAACAATCTAATTCCTAACATATCAGAGAATCTGTTGGTCTCAGGAAAAATTCCAATCATCACCTTAAAAATCCTCAAAACACTAGACTGGCGATCAAGACAAAAATTATGCTCTACTGTAGGGACTAGCATCTAACATTCTATTTGTCCCATGGATATAGGCTGTTTTCTTATGCAATCTATCAACCTTGATGCAAATATACTGAAATAAACTGGTGAATTTCCAAATCGCTAAGAAAGCCAACTGTAGGGAGAATTTAGGGAGTAATGAACCCCCATGGATTCCCCCCTCTTCTATTATTCTTTCTCAAAAATTCATCTCCTAAATCTTTTCCCCTAAGCCAGAGCCAGAGCCAGAGCCCTGGGGCTCCTTGACAATCCTTCATCTGACTCTGTAACTCCCTGCCCCAGACTCACTAATTCTCTCTCTGTACTGTTTCTGAGATTGAGGCCTCCCTCCCCTCTCTTTAAAAATGTTCAAGGCTCCTGCCACTCTCCGGGTAAAATTCTTGGTGCACACTACTAATCTTAAGACGTGCATCCTAATTGAAGTTCTAGAAGAGAGTTAGTTGGTGAGAACCTGTTCTCTGACTAATAGAGTCCCCTAGAGATAATACTCTAGTAGTCCAATGACAAGAAGGTAGCTGCCAGTTTCTCCTGTGCAGCAGGCTGGCTCTGCCCATAAGTATGTGCAGAGGAAATTGGATTGAAATTAGTAAACCTAGTATTTACCCTGAACTGAAATTATTTACGTGGAGGTCTTACTGATGCTTCTTTTCTGTCATGCTTTATAAACACAATTCCCTAAACTTATTTATTCTTTTTCCTTTTTCAGCTACAAGAGCCATTCTCAACTGCGCTCACTTTGCATATGTGTCATGATCAGTTGTGAGATGTCACAAGAAATTTGTTACCAGTAATAGTTTCTCTGGAGCCTGCAAAGTATTTGCTTTTGTTTTCTAGGAGGAGAGGTTTCCTGGCTATAGCAACCTTCGCACGCTCTTGTTACAGCTAGAATAACCTTCACAGTGCCCTTGGGAGTGTGTTATGCATGTGAAAGCTATCTACCATGGATGATAAGGAAGAAAAAAACATCCACACACTGTGCTACTACATTGGATCCAGTAATTGAACATGGAGGAGATTATTAGAACATTTATTCCAAAGGACTCCTATTCAATTAAACCTTACATCTAGAAGAGTAAGGCAGACAATTGACAAGAAGAAATAGGAATGATGGTGACTCTGACCTAAGAACATGACAGGTCTAAAAGAGGCAGCAACTATTTCCTTTGGCTGGTTGTTGCCAGAGAAGAATAAATTCCAGGGTAGCCAACCCTTCCAGTTCTTCCAAAGAAATTAGAGATGCGAATTTTAGTTAAGAAACACTTTATCTATAAACAGGAGTATCCTCTAAAATATAGAGCCTAACTTTTTAATACTCTGTTTAGACCTATTGAGATACAACCAATCAGATTGGTCTATAGGCCACAGTTTGGGGTTTCTAAATTAAATAAAACAGTAGCTAGGAGGTCTCAGTTGTAATCCAGTCAACATTCAAAGATGAGAGAGAGCCAGGGATTTAGCTCAGTGGCACAGTGCCTGCCTGGCAAGTGTGAGGTCCTGAGTTCAATTCCTAAAGATGAATGAGACTGTCTCTGGCTGCAAGAGAGACTGCTAGAGGAAGAAAGGAAGGCACCAAATGTGGGTTACCTTAGGAAAAATATGGTAAACTGCCTTAGGAAAAACACAAAGACCATTTGGCTGGGAAACAGCAGAGTTCAGAACTTATGTCTTGGGTCAACGTTTCTCTGCTGCTGAGCTAGGCTTCTGAAAACTCGAGCACTTGAACCCTGCCCTAACAGAGAAACCTCCTCCAACAGATCTACTTCCACTCATGAGTCAAGAGCGGATGAAGGATTCCTTTTGGAGGGCCACCATTACTGAGATGACTTATAGCACAGACTCACACGCATGAAGGTTGGGAGAGATGACATATTTGCACAGAACAGGGGAGAAAGCCTCACCCTCCAGCCAGTTGCAAACCCCATGACAAACTGCACCGCTTGGCTAGCAGACTCTAAGAGAGACTTATTCCCCTGCCATGGCCTCACCTGGGCACCCTTTTCCAAGACGTAGAATTCAGGGCACATTTGCCAATTTGCTCAGCTTCGTACCAGCCTGTCTGCATCTCCAGATGTGCTTTCCTTGAGCTTGATAAAATGTAGAGTGTGTTGAAAATTATTTTCCTGCAGTCTTCCTACCTGCCGTGTGGATGGAAATCAGGAGCCCTTGGGATGTGGAGCTATTTAAAAATAAATGTGGCATATGTAACCATAGCAAGCGATTATATCAATTCTAAATGGACTTTGCCCTAAGAAAAATAAAAAGCCAAGCTTTGGGGTTTTATTTCATTTAGCAGAACCCAAGTGAATTGGGCATGATTGAAGTGCCTGTGCTGGCTGGGCTCCTCTATGTAATGCTGGCTTGTTGGACTAGTCTGAGTGGACCCAGCTGTAAAACTAAGAAGCCCCTCTGGACACAATCTCTTCCCAGATGCCAAAAATACCTCCTCTTTGAGGAGCTGGAGGAATAATTCTGCTCCAACAATAGGACATTCTTTCTTCTTGAAGGTTTTATTTTTTCAGGGAATAGGAATGGAGCAGGAGGTTATTCTCTGCCACAAGGCAATGCCCAAAGCAGGGACAGAGTCCTAACCTAGTTAGGAGACTGGGAATTTGATCCAGTACCCTAAAGAGAAAACTTTTCTGTGTTTCTCATTAGATGCAGCACCGTGGTCCTACTCTATGTGTCTGCGTGCACCCACGTGTGTGTACACGCACGCAAGTGTGTCAGTGCTGCCGGATGAAGACAAGCATTACTAAGATTCTTGGAAGTGGACTTTGTTTTTATTCCAGAGGGCATCTCACTTTGAAACCTCAGCACTGGGATATTTCGCCAAGGCATATTATAATAGCATGCATTATGCTATGGGAGGTATGAACATTCTCTTCCTACACCTTGCTTTGTGGGTTGTTGTGTAGCTGTAACCTTTGGTGGAAACATTATCCTGTCTTTATTTTTCTCTCAGAGTGTCCTCAGTGGATCTCCCACACACCCTTGAAAAATGGTGTCTTCCTGTTTTATTTTAGCTCACCATTTAGTTTGAAAGTCTTGCTTCTTGATTCAATTTGAACAACTGCGAGAGTTCAGATTGAAACAAAACAAAAAAGCATTATCTCCCCATCTGATGTTGACTTTCAAATTGGCTAGAGGGCTCCTGGGATTAAACAGAAAATGTGTGGATATTCTGGTAAGAATCATTTTTTTTTTTTCCTTTTTAATAGAAAATCTCTGACTTTAAAAAAAAGACTAAGATATTCTGTTGAAAACTCGGAACATCTCATGTAACTATTCCAGTGGAAAATAAAAAAGAAACATGAACTGTGTCTAGCACCTCTCTCCCTGGGCAGGAGCCACGAATTTAGGAAGTTGGGAGTGATAATTCAGCTCACTAGGAATCTCAAGTAATTAAAAGCGTGATGCAAAACCTGATTCTGAATGGATTTAAATTGTCACTAGGGATATGCAATCCCTTTTGCAGGGCGGAAGAAAGTGAAAATATGCATTCCAAAGGCAAATAAGAAAGTGTTCAGGGCCTGGAGTTGTAAACTGTAGCATAGTGATGGAGCCCTTCCCAAGCCTGTGCAAGGCCCTCGGTTCCATCCCCAGTACTTAAAAAAAAAAAAAAAAGAGGCTGCTTCAGTTTGATTCTGTACCTCTTTATAGCATTTGCTTCTTTTCTGTCTGTCATACTTGAACTATCTTCCTTACTCTCACAATAAGGAAACAGTATTATAGCTTGTTATGGTGAAGTTGTGAAGGAAGTATGTTCCTAGCTGAAGAAAGCCTATGGTAATTTTTCTTAATTATTTCAGAAATGTCATCTCAGGTACTATCTACTCTTTTGTAACTGTGAGGAGAAAATTGAACAGCCACCCGTTTCCTGAGAACTGCTTTAAAAGTCTGCAGTCCATTTTTTTTTTCCAGATGGTTATGAAACAATTCAGTGATATGGGTAAGCTTGTGGGATGATAGGAGACCTGTTACATGTAATCAGGAAAAAAAATATTATAGTGTACACAGGCAGACTATTTCCCATAGTTCAGTTAGTTTAGGTTAAGAAATGTTTTCTCTCAGGAAATGCCTTTAAACCAGGGCTACATTTTATTTAATGATGTGGAAAAATTCCACAAAATATCCTTATGAGAAATGTATTTAATTTTCTCTTTTTAAGCCAGTCAGCAAGTCAAGTGAGCTGCATATTGCTCGCATTACTAACACCGCCTGGCAGACTGTACTGAAATATGCCTGGTCATGCACATTCAGAGGTAATGTTAGTTGGGAGCCCTTGGTATGGTTGCTTAGCACTTTCCAGAAACTGATTGACTTCAGCTGCTGAAAATTTCTGCCTAGATATTGATAGATGTGGAAGCCCAGAGTAAACTTCCCTTGCTTTTGCCCATCCCTGAGTACAAAGGAGTAAACAGACATGCATGTTGATATCACTGAGCCAGAGCCTCGCCTTCTCCCAGCTTTAACGACTGCAGTGAAGAAAGCGTTTGCACCCTGATCTGAAAGAGCAGTCATCAACCACAGCCTCATCAGGATAGGTGCGAGGAATGACCAAGCTCTAAGTGACCACCTTACTTCCCTCCCACTCCGGCTACTGTCATAACTCAATTGATCTTTTTAAAGGTTTAATCACAAACAGGTTGCCCTCTGTCCTTCCCCGGGTCATTTGGTTTCTTTTTCTGCCCTTTGGTGGGGGCGGGCTTGCTCCACGCTGCACTCTCAACACTAAAATGTAATGATGACAGTCTCAAAACAAGTGGGATTCGGTTATGAAAACCACTGGGTTGACAGTGATAAAACAGTGTGCTAAATTATCTTTCCCTACTCTATTTACAATTTACAAACTCTAATTTTTACTCCAGGTAAAAAGTAAACTGTAAAGATAGGCTGATTTTTGATAGAGGCAAGTGTGATAGAAAATTCTTGATGCAAATGAAACAATATCTGATTTATTTAAGATTTCGACTCTCATTTGACCTTCACTCTGGCTTCCAGCTCAAGGCTACCTGCTTGAACACTACAAAGAGTGTGTGTTTTTTAGATGTGAGATATGCAAAGGAAGGTTTTTATGGGAAGGGCTGCTTAGGCATTTTAATTCTATTAAAATTGTCGTAGGATAATATTTTTTATAGAATCAACTCGTGCAAATTTTAAATATATATAT
>NW_022900915.1:23257859-23296048 GCF_012274545.1 Fukomys damarensis
ATATATAGAGAGAGAGAGAGAGAGAGAGAGAGAGAGAGAGAGAGAGAAAGAGAGCCTTAAGTTCGTACATGATCAGCAAATTAATAAAGTATAAAGACTAACTGAGAGAATGAAGACAATAAAATTGTAATCCTTGATTCTGGTAAGGACAATCCTTGTGCTTATTTATCTACCCTCCAAGGTTAATTGCTGGGAGTTTTCAAAGTGCTAATAGCTTTTTAGGAGGGGATGTTAACTATCGTTAAAATGAAGCATTTTTGTTGCACAGAAAGAGCTTCTATCTTCCACACTGTGGATTGCCGCTAAGCCATGGATAACTTTGAGATACGTTCTTGGTGCAGCAGTCACTTGAAGCCAAGGGTTTGGCCTTATCTTGATCCTATGAGAACAGAAAGGAACCAGTGTCTGGCAACACAGTATTTCATCTTTGACCTGGAGACAGATGTTATCTCATGCTCAGTAGAGGTTGTTTTACAAACAGCTTTAGGATCCTTGGGAAATATGCTGACCTACCTGCCAAGGACTAGAAGATTCTCCTAAGGAAAAACCTTGCATGAAAAATAAATATCCCCATCATGGTCAAATCTTGGTCCCCTTTGCCGAATGACTTCTTTCATTAGCAGCCCATACCTGATAATTTCAAGTTGGCCTTAGTACAGTGGCCAACGAGTATGAGTTCCAGGTGATATTACTGAGTAAGGGAAATAAGTGTACCTCCTTTGTCGTAACCAACTAACACCCTATTGCTTTTGATTTTTCTACTATCATCTTTGATGCAATACTTTATATTTAGCTCTGTATAGGGTGAAATACTCATTCTTTTTGTTTTGCTAATTTTCCTAGTTATTAATTTCATACAGTGCGCTCTTTTCCTCTTTAACACGTACAAGTTAAAATATGGAGTTGCTCGGATTTCACTGAGGGTTTGACTAGCTCAATAAAGTGTCTAATAATTTTTCTCTATTGCAGAATAAAACAATGCTAGATTGTTCAATTTCATGCCATGTATTGAGCCATCCATCTTATATTTTCTATTTGGAGTCCTAACCTCGAGTAGTTGCTTTAACTCTTATTATGCTTGGCTGTCCTAAATCTTTTCTGAATAAAGTCAATACAATTAATAATACTCTTTAAAATAAATATTTTAATAAGTGCATTAATGTTATATTACAGTGCTTTATTCATCATTTCTAATTACAGGTATAATATATAGCAATTGTAGGAAATCTGCAAAAAAAATTTTTAAATACAAATCACTTTTAAAAAGTAATGCTGGATTAGTTGTTCCCCACCCCATTTGGTTCTTCTTCCCCAGGAACAATTTAAATTGAATATTGATTTTATTTTTTACTTCAGAATATATTAAGACTATGGCTGCATATTGATTCAATTAGTCTTTGAAACAAGTGTTTTAGAATTCAAGAGGCTCAGACTTTTTTTAAATTTCTTGTATCTCTTGAGAACAGAGCAACTTTCTAATTTCCCAAAATAATTCCTCTGGCCTAATTGATCAGGCAACCCAATTCTCAGACCTTTATTCAAGGAAAAACTCCCAATGGAGCCTGATGTTTAGGTAATAATGTAACATTGAGGCTGTATTGTATGTCCTGACCAATACTACGGCCATTCACATGCGAGTCCTCCTGGGGCAGCTCAATGAATACCATCTGGCTTTGGAGATCTGAAATACTTACATGTCTTAAGTGCTACGTAATGACTTCCTGGAAGATTTTATTTTCCATCAATGTTGTAGTAAAAGTGATTGCAGGAGAAATTTTTGTTTTACCTTAAACTTTTGGTCAAACTGCATCTTTTAACTCACCAGCTTAGAATCATAATCATACTCTCTGCGAAATTTATTTGTAGAAACACAGTGTTTCATCCAGCTTCTGAACTACAATATGCAGTTTCCATAAAAGTTCTCAATAATCTATTTTGTGTTCCTCTGTTGGTCTACCCCATCCCATCTGAATTTAATATATGTATTTAGTAATTCAATTTTTATGTCCAAGAAGATTTTTATTTTCTGTATTTTATTCTATTTTAAGGAATTCTTGTTTTCTTTCTAATCATTTCTGTGTTTCATCACACAGGAGTTGCTCTTTGTTGCCCTTACACTTTACTTTTGAAAAGTATAGTGACCTTCAGCACCTTTATCTCAGATGCTCACACAACGTCAAGGCTGATTCTGTGCTGCTGGGGTATGTTTATATGTTTTCTCTCTTTTTGGGGGGGTGTCCTCTTTTCTATGTTAAATTTGACTACAGGGCTGTTGTTGCAGCTGCTTATTATATCACGAGTTATAGAATTGTAGACTCTCAATGTTGCAAAGCTTCTCTGAGATTCATCTAGTTTAGTACTTCTTAATCTTTGTATTTTATTTCCAAGGAATGTACCAAAATAGTAAAATCCTTGAAGGCAGTGACTGTTGTTTATTTTATTATTTTTTTATTATTTGTTGTGCTGGGGGTCTTGTGTATGTGAGGCAAGCACTACACCATTGAGCTGTATACCCAGCCCCAGTTTATTAATGTTAACATAAATATCCCCAAATGCTCTAGCACAGTGCCTGACATTTATAACACACCTAATAAGAACTGAATAAAAGAATATATGTTCCTGGAACTTAACCATAATTCAGGATGCTCACTTTTTCTCTTGGCTTTTATTAGTTTATGTATCATCTATGGATAGTTCAAAAATATTAAGACTGCAAAAGTATTTTATTAATGACTTTCAGTGCTTTTTGTTAAAACAAAAGAAAAATATTTTTATTTTAGATCAGGAAAGAAGTTATGATGCTGCGCATGTGGAAAAAGCAATGATGGAGAATAAATCTTATGGTTTTTCTGAGATCCTTTGTCCACCTCCACTACTCTCTACCCACAAGTGGTTTGCAGGCACTAGCTGAAAGCCACCGGTCTAGTGCCATCAACTTTCTACCACTGTTCCCTCTCATTACTATATGTGGCGTCTGCACACCTCAGCTAGAACCCTGGCTCAGAGGGCTCCTTCAGCTGTCCTTCCCTTCCATCATCAGCAACATCGATACCAACAGCAAGAGAAACTGCAACTTCTGGTATTTATTGTCTGTTTGGTATATGCCAGGAAACGTTCTAATTATTTTACCACCATTAAATCTTTTAATCTCATAGTGACATCATTCAAAGATACTTTTCTTAGTGCCATTTTACTGATTAGGAAAATGAGGTAAAAGAGGGTAAATGAATTAAGGTCACCCCAGGATTGAGATTCAAACCCAAACATCCTTGTTCTAAACTCTGTCCTTTTAGTTTTTAATGTTCTACTTCCTAAAAAATTCCTTCTTAAATTGCTTCTTCTGATATCTATTGCTTGTAAAATCCACCCATAGATTGTACTTGTATATCCACATGTGTTTAATCAGTGAAACTACCACATACCTCTGAGTTGTCTCTTCTTATGGATTAGTATCATTGTCTTTTTTTTTTTTTTCCTGTCAGAAATAGATTACATGAGATCAGGCCCAATGATTCTCTGAATTAATCCCTCTCTTTTGTAAATATCTTCATGGTAAACCAAACCTAGTTTGGTGGAGGAATAGATTGGGCTATCAGAACCTTGCATTATGGTGATTATGCCTCTCTAAATATTCTAGAATTCGATATTTTCATTTAGATAATTAGAGTTAGATCATTTCATTTCTCTGGTGGCTCAGTTTGAATTGAATACCTTCGAAAACTCCTATGTGTCTTACAAATATTTTTTTCGTTTGGCCCTGTCTCTATTGTTGTGTATAATTCTCCCAGGGTTAACTTTCTTAGCCTCTCTGGATTTTGACCTGCCATCAGCAAACTAAGTATCCTTACCATGGCCTTTGTCGTGGGGCCCTTCAGTCCTTGTTTCAGGCTACTCTGATCTTCTAATCTTCACTATCCTCTTCTGTGTACCTCTTGTTGGCAAAGGCTCAGCTCAATTCTTTCCCTGCACCAATCTCAGGGGCACTTGGGGCACTAAATTACCACTCACCATGCCAACATGTCAACTTTCCTCTTCCTGTGCTCTCATGGCACTAAAGACATCCCCAAGACCTCCACAATCTCAAGATTTGTGAAAAAGGAGGTGAATAAAAAGTAATTCATTCTCAGAAGTAATAGGCATTCTAAATTCCTTAATTTAGAAAGAAAACAACAGTCCTATTGCCAATTAATTTTAATAATTGTCTAATTAGATTAGACTGTGTTTTGATGTGTTGCAGATCTGTGAAAGAGATGAATTTGAAATAAACAGAAACTTACCAGTTTTCTAGGACAGGCCATAATATCACCAGGGTCACCACTAGACCAGGAATGGTTGTGAAACTTTGACATATCATCACCTCTTTTCCGTTGTTTATTTTACTGAGCAATGATAACAGTACTGGCTTACCATGAAAGTAAAATGAAGAATCAATGTAAGTAAACTTCACAATGCGTGGAACACCCAAAAATATTTTATTAGAGTTCCTCAGTCTAGTAATTTCATGCAGCCATCGGGCCCTGTGAGACATCCAAGGACAGGGAGAAATTGCCGAGAACATGTAGAAACACGTAGTTTTCTCTTATACATGTCACCAGGTTGTGTGAACAGAAGATTCCCCAGGACTCCACATCCCCATTTTGTTGAAAAGAACTTAGCCTCAAGGATTTCCACAATTTCTGTAAGGTGAAGTTGAATTAAGAAATTTGCATCTGGGCTGGGGATTTAGCTCAGTGGTTCTGCTGACTGCCTTGCAAGGACTCAAGTTCGATCCCTGGTACAAAAAACAAACAAACAAGCAAACAAAAAACAAGAAATTTACATCTACCATGAATGTGAAGAGGATATAAGGACTGTGTGGGACTACTGCTTTATCCATGGTAAAATCGGCATCTCCTGATGGGGAAGGCCTGCCCAAGAAGCTGATTCAGGGCTCACATAACACCCCCTCTTCACCCTTCCTCAGTGGTCCTTAGGCTGTGCTCCCCAGATGGGCAGAATTAGCATCATCTGGGATCTTGTTAAAAATTCTAATTACTAAGCTCCACCCAGATTCACCCAGTTAAATATCTTACTTGTCCATCTATTGTACCAGAAACTCTTCAGGTGGGACCAGCAATCAGTTCTTTAACAAGATTTCCAACTGGTTCTGGTGCATATGAAAGCTAGAAAGTAGTGCCTTGTATCAGGGGCTGCTCTTCCCTAACCCCAGGGCCATATTCCAACAGCCTCATATTTTGTGAAAATGCCATACTGCGATTCCTAATCTACAATCCATCAGCCATCGTCTGAAGTTCCCTGAACATGCCCTAAAGCTTCTGGCCTCTTGTACTTTTCCTTCTGCTTTTCTTTTATCTCCACTACTTGCCTGTGTGGGAACTTCTTTTCACTCTTTGAAGTCTTGTTCAAGAGTCACCTTTGTGAAAACTTTTCTGGCTACCCTCTACTCACCCCAACAGCTTTGACAAAGTTACTTACACTGTCCAGTATATCTCCAAACTAGCTCTTTTCTCCGAATTCTAGACCCATAATGCCAACACCAACTGGATATCTCCACCTCAAGGAATTATAGTAAATCTAAACTTCGACATGTCTTCTGTGGAATGAAACATCTTTTCTCACCCTTCCCCCAGGCTTCTCTCAATTTCTCATTTGCTTCGTCTCTCTCTTTACTCTCCGAAGTTCTCACTGTCACTCAGTGAGCATTATAGGAAATCTGGGAGTCGCATTGGACTCTTTTGCTCTTTCTCCTAATATTTAACCATCACCTACTGCAAATTTTTACATCTTTGCTTGTTCAGACGCTGTAGGGACAACAGAAATGGTTTCTTCACTGTTTTCCTTGAAGTTAATTTCTATTCCCATGCTCATAACGGACCCGGTTCATCAGGCAGAGAGGTCATTCTAAATTGTAAAGTTGATGATAGCACTGCCCTCAGTAGCTTCCCATTCTGTACTCGTGAGAAGGACCAAACTTACTTATCTGGATTTTGGCTACATTCAACCTTAGCTTCACTTTCCACAATTTTATTATGAAAATGTTCAAATATAAAGAAAAAGTTGAAAGACTTTTACAGTGAGTGCCCATATCATTCAACCTTAGCTTCACTTTCCACAATTTTATTATGAAAATGTTCAAATATAAAGAAAAAGTACAGTGAGTGCCCATGCACATACCTTCTATTTAGACTATACAATTAATGTTGAACTATATCTGCTTGATCACAAAATGTACCTCTTAGTTCTCATTGTCAATTTGACTGGACTAAAAGACTCCTGGGGAGGTGAGTGGGTTATGAGGGTAATCCCATCGATGAATGCACTATTAGGAGCTGGGACCTAATTGGAGAAAGTTGGTCACGGGGGCATTGAACTTGCGGACTTCTGATCCCAAGCTCCCTTCTCTTTGGTGTTTCCCTTGCTTCCTGCTTCCTGGACACCATGAGTTGAGCAGCTTATCTCTGCCATGCCCTTCTGCCATGCTGTTTCCGCTTTGGAAGCCAATTGTAGATTGCAACCTCTGAAACCGTGAATGAAAATAAATCCTTCCTCATTTAAACTGTAGGTGTCAAATATATTGTTTCAGCAACAAAAAAGCTGACCAATACTCATAATAATCCATCTACTCATCTCTGTACACATCTTTCAATTTATTTTAATTTGTAATGTGTTCCCAAACATTAGTACATTTCTCCCCAGACATTTCCACAGAAATATCATAAACTAGGGTTCAATATTTGTTTTCTTCTTTCAGGTAAAATTTATATAAGGAAAATTGCACAAATCCTTTAAAAATTGAGTGAGCCGAGGACAAATATATGTACTTGTGTAAGTCAAACTTCTATCTAGACTAGAATATTATCAATATTCATGTTCCCTCATGCTCCTTCCTAGTCAAGTGTTGTTCTCTCAGCCACCTACTATTCATGTTTCCACCACAAAGTACTTTTTGCCTAACCTAGAAGAAATTCTATGATTCTCACTTAGCACTGTTTTTGAAATTCATCTGTACCATTGTATGTAATCACTTATGTTTCCCTTTAATACTGAGTAGCATTTCATTATGTGGATACAGCAGAGTTTATTTTTACATTATCCTATTGATAGTGTTTCTGTTTTTGAGCTCTTTTGAATAAAGTTGCTGTGAACACCAAGTATTTCTTTTTTAGTCCTGAGGATCAAGCCAAGAGGTTTGCAACGTGCTAGGCAAGTTCCCCAGCCTTATTGTAGAAGCTTTTGTGGACCTGTGTTTTAATTTTCTTATAGTAAGTGCCTATAAGTAGAATTTCTGAGTCGTAATGTAGGTTGTACTTACTCTAGGTTGTATTACATTTTTTTTTCTTCTGATGCTGGGGATTGAACTCAGGACGTTGTGCTCGTGAGGCAGTGGTGCCACTGAGCTAAATCTCCAATCCCAGGTTGTATTACCTTTTACTACTACATATAATGTTTGAGAATCCTAATCATGCCATATCCTTACCAATTTTTGGCGTTGACAGCCTTTTAAATTTTAGCCTCCATGGATGTGTAATGGTCTTTCACTGTGGTTTTAATTTGAATTTCTCTGTGACTAATATTGCTAATTTCACTTCTCATAGTCATTGACTGTTTATATATCTTCTTTTGTAAAGTGTCTGTTGAAATCTTTTGCCCCCTTTTATATTAAGCTATTTAACTTTGACTTACTGAGTCTTTTGTCCAGTAGATTTTTGGCAAGTATCTTCTTCGAATCTGCAATTGCTTATTCATTTCGCCAGCAGCATAATTTGTTAGAAGATTCTCCTTTGGTGAAGTCTATATTTTATTTACTTATTTTGGGGGGTAGGTAGTCTTGCTTTCTCTAACCTAAAAACAACAATAACAAAAAACCTTAGCTTAGCCCCAAAGCATAAGTATATTTTGTTTGTTTTAGCTTTTTTCATTTAGGTCTATTGTCTATCCTAAAATAATTTATGTGTAAGACAAAAGGTGGGAATACAAGTTTACTTTTTTCCATATGCATATTCAATTTATTGACATTTATTTCCTTTTATTTTTTTTCATTTGGAAAGAATTTATTTTCATATTGGATTTCCCTTGCACCTTTGACAAAAATCAAATGCTTGCATAAATATAGGTCTCTTAGTCTATGCTTTATCATGTTCCATTAATCTGTTTATCTTACTGTCTTGATTACTACAGCCTCATGGAATATTGACACAAGTTAGTATAAGTCCTCAAACTTTGTTCTTCTTTTTTAAGATTTCCTTAACACTTAAAGTCTTTTGCATTCTGTATAAATGTTAGGATCTGCTTAAAAAGCCTACTCACTCAGTCTTAATTTTTGATGTAACATCCCTTCTCTACAAATTCTGCAAAGTAGGAAGAGTGAAGAAACTGCTCTCTATTAAACTCTTGACCATATAAAGCATAAGTCAAGGACAAAGCTTTTTAATAGGACATTTTAAAATGTGGTTTTAAATAATCCTCTTTCTGTCTGATAAAAGCATACAATTCTATATTAATTTATAATGAATAATTTTCTACAAAGACAGGTAAAATAATGCAGCTAAATTTTTCTCTATATTTTATTCTTAGAAAAAGTGAGATTTCCTTATTACCAAAAAATTGTTTCCTTTGAGTTGCTGGTTTTAACAAAGAATAAGGATGTCAAATCTACCTGATTTTCTTCTTTATTGCCTTAGTCCTCCTCTTCATCACCTTTACTTTTGTCAATATTAATGACATAGCTGACATGTATTGAGCACTCTATTCCCCTCACCCTAGGCTGAGAACCTTATTCATACCTCATTTTAAATCCTCTCACCAGCCCCGTGTGGTCAAGAGTTGTTTTTATCTTGGCTTTGCAGATAAAGAAATTAAACTTAGTGAGGAAAAGTAGTGGTGCTGGGCTCAACCTTTTTCAGAAAGCTGTCATTTCAATCATCTTCCATAAAATAATGCTACACTGAGCCTAGTGCAATAGGTTTACCCATTTTAGGCTCCTTCAAGGATCTTTTAAAACTTTTATCATTGTTGTTGCTGTTTCTGTAGGGAAGTATCAGGAATACCCTGAAGTCATCTTCATACACTCTTTAAAAGTCTGCAATTTTGCAGTCCTGAAGACATCTGGAGAAAAAAAAAAGATGATTCAGTTGGTTTTTGCATTACATGTGGCTTTAAAGACAAAGTAATTTAACCTTCCCCTTTTCTCTTCACAGTGGTAAACTATTTTATAGTGTCTAAGGCTTTCTTTATACATCATGCATGTCTCATTCAAGTCCTAAGCTATCTTTATGTATAAGTCAAAGTAAAGATTGTCATGCCCCACTGCTTTCTATCATCCAAACATGTTGGTGAAATTCCAATTATGATGACTTTTTCTGACTAGCCATATAAATTCAACCCTACAGTTTGGAATTTTAAATTTCACCATTAGCATAGAGAGAGTTATTAATATATTTTGCATTAGGCTATATATAACACTTTGTACTGAACTCTTTGTTTTGCTAGGAATTGAGCATATGCTTCATTATCCTTGTTCTCAGGAATTCAAATTTTCCTTTGAAACACACACTCTCTCTCTCTCTCTCTCTCTCTCTCTCTCTCTCTCTCTCTCTCTCATACAGCTGCATAGGTAACTTTGGCATTTTGTGCTTTCTTCTGACTCTCAAATGGGGAATTGAAACTTTACCAGGTGTCTGTATCGATAGACTGATAACTGCTTCCAAGATCAGAATGATGATCTCTTTACTTGATATAAACAGAAGAGTTAAAGAATTCATACCCAGGGAGCCTTGACAAAATGATGTTTTCTGAAGGTAAATTGTAGAGGAAGAAAGAAGCAATGACACAGAGAAAAATATACTTTGTGTCCTAACCATTGGCTACAAACAAACATTCTATCACAAGTTCACCAAGTAGTGAGAAGTAGATTATAGCTCAATTTTTATTCCTTCTATTAGTATATGTTAATGATACATACTGAGTACTTTCACCATGGGGTATTGGTACATATCCATATCACATCCTGATTAGTTTTACTTTCTTTTCCCTCTGTGCCCTCCTGTCACCCCATCCCTAAGTCACTTGAATACCTTAGTTAATTTAAATATTGTTTTGAAGATGTGAAATTAAACATATGTATCCATTCATTTTGTCGGCATCATATCTGTGCACTTTATCCCTTTGGATGAAAGTGTAATGGAAAAAAGATAGTACATTCTCAGTTTAATTTTATAAAGATCACATAATAATGGTGACAGGTGGAGCCACATGGGGGTGAAGGCAAATTGGTCTTCTGTCCCAGACGTCAAAGACATGCTGCAGACATCAGGGAAATGTCTCATGGTTGGGAAAGGTAAGGGAACTCAGCAGGCTGGTCTTTGATACCTAGGGCTTTCATTTTTAATTAAAGAACATAACTCTCATGAAAAGTCATCATATCATCCTATTTTATATAAGGCTTGGATGATTTCTCTCTGAAGGAGATAATGATGGGGAAAATGCTTAATATAGTGCCTAGAAGGTGTTTCAGGTGTAATAAAAACTTAAAAGTTAACAGTTATTCATTATCACCCCAGTAACTACTCACAAAATCTTTATCCCCACTATGAAGATGAGAAAATTGTTTCTTAGAGAAGTGTACTGACCTATCTAGGATCACAAAGCTAGGAAATGGTAATACTGGAGAAGCAACCAGATTGTCCGATTTCAAAAGCTATGCATGTATCCACAATGCTGTATTTTGGAACCTTTCTTCCTGCTTTGGGCATAGATTAGATTCCTAACTTGTTTACTTAAAGAGCTTCCTGGTATGCTGTGTGATAGAATCATTTATTTCTCTATATGTGTGACCTCACTGGAACAGCAAAAGCTGGTGTGAGCCTTATCATTAGCACTTTTTCTTCTAGCACCCTTTCTTCCAGACAGGGTCCCACCTACTAGGCCCCAGTATGGAGAGGTGCCCTGCTGCTCTGTTGTTGTCACATGTTGTCATACTTCACAATCACACCAACCTCAGAGTCTGAGACTTTTCTCAATGTTTTTGGATGTCTCTTACAATAGCCCAAAGCATCTGTCCTGCTCTGAGGTGGAGCACGAAACAGCTGCTAACTGTCACTCACACGTTTTTTTAGATACTCAAAGCAGTTCTTAACGTTTTCTGCTCCTGCCGTTCCTAAGTTATAATCCTAGCTTCAGGACCTTTTTTCTCCTTCCTCTTCCTCCTTACCATCCTCCTTTTTCCTCATCATTCTATTTTTGCTTTACATATAAATTACTCCACAAAAGGCCTATTTCCAAAATTGCTAATCATTTTAGTTCCCATCTTCCAGAGTCTTTTGGCATTTAAATATTCAGTGGGTGTCATAAAGACATTACCATACAGTACTAAAATTATAGCATCTGGGAAAAATTTTAAACATGTCCACAGGGATATCTTCTGTTGTTATACAAATTACAGGCAAAACATTAAAGAAAATTGTGGCTTTCTTGGTTCTCAGATGGTATTTTGTCTAAACCAATGTAAGACAAAGGTGGTACTTTATATTGCTTCCCTGTAAAGATAGAGTGTAGTTGTAGAAAAATGTTATATTCTCTAACATTAGCAATTATTCACATTTGTGTATTTTAATGTGTACCATGGATGCCAACAGACTGGAAATTCAAGAGAAACAAATCATACTCTTTAAAGGAATCAGGCAGGGCTTTCTGGAAGAGGTATCATCTTAAACCATAAGTATGATGGAATACAGTGTGACATAAAGAAGTTGGAAGGAATAAAAGTTACAAATGGAAAAACAGTTGAATCAAATATTTGAAGGAATGAAAATATCTCAGAAAAGAGAAAATATTTCTATTTTGTTCCATCCACTTTGGCTGATATGTCAAAAAACATCAGGTGTGAAGCTAGAACTAAAGACTGGGGCTAATTTACTTAAGATATTTAAGCCAAAATTGACTTTTCTTTAGGAAGACAATTCTGACAATGGAGCACATGTGAATAGGGACATCTGTTTCAAAACTGACGCAAGTATGATCACTGGGACTGAAATACGTTGACTACTTACTATGCATCCTAGGGAGAGTCAGGAATATAAAATTAAGCCAAGGTTCCAAGAGGATGAAAAATATGAAAAGGCCTTTGGATTTTATGATTAGGAGATCACTGATCTACTTCGGGAGGTTTTCAGAAGAATGGTAGAAAGTGAGCAGAGACAGGTCAATGGGAATGAGAGATAGAAAGGACAATGATGGCGATTTGGAGGCCAAAGGATTTCTTGTTTTAGTTTGTTTTGGGCATAGGATGTTTAAACGGGTGTCTTCTCTTTGTTTAGAGGCAAAAGAGAAGAGAGTCCTGTCCAGCGTGATGGGGTGTGGCTATACTCCCTGCACTGGGAGAGGCTGAGGGAGAAGGATTGCAAGCTTGAATCCAGCCTTGGCAATTTAGCAACTTAGTGAGACCCTGTCTCAAAATAAGAAAGAAAGGAGGGAAGGAGGGAAGGAGGAAGGGAGGGAGGGAGAGAGAGAGAGAGAGAGAGGGAGGGAAGAGTTGAGGATATAGCTCAGTGTGAGGCTGCTATACCTGATCCCAGTGCCATACAATAAAAAATAAAAAAAGAGAAAAAATGAAGAAAAAGAGAAGGAAGGGAGCAAGGAAATGGAAGCTTCACAGGAGGTGAGGAAAGATAACAAAGATGAAAGCATAGTCTTGGCAAGCATAAAAATAATGTCTTCTGAAGAGACTAAAAAATGAGTCACTTTATGGGCAAAATTTGAGGTAAAGAGAATGGAAATTGAGGAGTCTTATATTGTTAGACATTAATTCTTCTAGTCAAATGGATTTGGAGTCATTTATAGGGAGAGGAACAAATGGTGGCTCAACTTTCAGAAGTGAGGAGAAATTGCCATAAGCTCATGGAGAATCACCAAATGTTAGGAAATCAACTGCTAAGCCACAGTGAGGGTGCAGCCAGGATGGTGAAGAGCACAGATGTGTAATGAGCTTCTGCAGCGTGCTTAATTTAAAGACAGTGGAACATCTGATGTATTCTTCATTTGCCTTGATGATTATTTCATCTCTCAGATATAGAGGAATGGACTAGGAAATTTATAATCTCTTCTTAATTCTGATCAACAGGAGGGAAAAATGCTAGGAATAATGGGTCAGTGATTATTTCACCTGAAAGTGTCCAGTAGAGTCAGATAGATAGCTCAGTTATTAGACGAGGTGATATCTGGAAACTTAGCAATGTATGAATACAAAAAGACAAGCGTGTCGTATAACCATCGTAAATATAAAAGAGAAGTAAAAGAATCTATTTTAAAATTGACACAAAGACCCAGCTAAAAATAAATATAGGGAGACATGACTTAGCAGGAGCATAAGTGAAAATGATGAAAGAGAACTGGCAATATATCCCTTACATATCAAGTGTGTGAGGCGGCCACTGTGAGCTTGGACTGGATTACTAAAAATGGTGTGAAGAACAAAGCACAGCCACCTTATTGGATTGAGTTTTGGTTGCCATGTCCAAGATTTTAAATATAACTTTTCTGCTATCTTGGATTTTTGCCACAGGCCCCAAAGTCATGAATAATACAAGAGGTATCAAATCCTCCTATATTCCAAACAGGACTGCTAGCTCATTTTCGTGGAACATGTTATCAGACTGTAAATCCAGTTTTGTCAGCATGAGCTCATCACCCATCTCAGGGGAAGATAAAAGAGGGGCGTGCTCCACTCCTATAGGAAAAGCAGAGGCTTTAAGAGAGCTCCTTGAGAGCCTGACTTTATCTCCTGGAGTCTGGGGCGCAGGGACACTCATATTTGCCTCTCCCCAGAAGTCTAGGATGGAAAATCTGGGTGCAGAGATCTCTGAGGTGTACAGCAATGAGGAAGGACAATGCTGCAGGGAGACTGCACCACCGCTGGCTAAAGGGAACATGTGTTATCCTGGGGTTTAGTGATGGGTTCAGCTCCGCACAGAAAACAGGCCTGGAGATGCCAGATGCTCAGAAGCCCAGGGCCTTTCCAGGCTCTAAATGACCAGACGAAAGAGGAACAACCAAACTTTATCCTGAATTAGAACTACCCAGAATGTGTCTTTTAAAACATAGATTCCCAGGCCACACATAAACCCTGGAGATTCTAATTCCTTGGGAATGAGGTGGGGACCAAAATATGCATTTCACTATAAGCTCCAGGTGATATCAATTTTGTCATCTCTGGACTTAACAGAAAAGCAAGTTTAAATGTCATCTATGGGGCATCTCCGAGGAACGTGTTATAATGCCACCCGAGAGAATCAGCTTTGCGTAACCATTAAGCCTGGGAGACATCAACAGATCTGTCATCTTTGTCGCCTCCTTTCTTTAACCTTCCCCAGTCTAACCCTAAAGTGGCTGGAAACAATGGCTTGTGAGAAAAAGAGCAAGAGTTGTGAAATGAACTCCAGGGTTCTAAGACCAGTTCAGTTCCACCGAGGGAGGAGAGAAAGCCTAAACTGGAAACTCCTTTGAAATTTTCGGTAGACTACAGTAGACCGGACTGGAGTTACAGTTGCTTGATTTTCAGTGCCCAGGGGACTGTTCTTAATGTCCACATTAAAAAAAGCTAGGAATCTGCTTTAGATTTTGTACACAGGTATAAAAAGAATGGATAAAAGATCACACAGATCTTAATTTTTCAAACTGTTAGCAGGTCCAGGGAAGTGCAGCCAGGAAAACAGGGCACTAGAAGCTTCACTAAAGACCGGGCAATGCAAGGAAACAAGGACCTCCAGCCCAGAGAAGATTTAGCAGACACAATGACACACTTAAAATACCAAAGGGTTTTCTTGTCAACAAAGTATTAGCCTTCTCTGTGGCTTCCTTCCCCAGGATTAGTTTAAATTAGAGGAGAAGTCTGAGCTTGGGCTCAGTATAAGAATACATAACAATTAAAGCCATGACACCTAGTGGTGGCCACTTGGCCAGGAATGCTGAAGAAAGTTTCAGACATGGCAGAGGGTTGGTTTTGGGTACTTTCTAAGAGCACACTCATTTCTACAGCATTAGGCAGCCCGAAGCTCGGGATGGTGAAAGTGGGGTTCCCAGGCTAGAGTCACTAGTTCTTCCTGGCTTCCTGTGCTTGCTCCCCTCTGTGTACTGCCGGTTAAAGTTAACACCACCAGTGCAACGCTGCAACTCAGCCCAGAGACTTCAGAGTTCTGATGAGAGAAATAAATCACTCGTGGTTTAAATTCTGGTTAATTGAAATTTTGTAAATGGTCTTTTGTAATCAGGCTTTTCTCTTTTTGTTGTTTGCTTTGTGGTGCTGGGGATTGAACTTTGGGCCTTCTACGTGCTAGGTAAGTCCTACCGAGCCTACAATCAGGCCTTTCTAAAGCAGAGCTTGTAAGCCTATCAGAGGACTAGATCCTGCCTGCTACAAGGCTCTGATTTGCTTTTGCCAGTTCCTCCCTCATCCTCTTTAACCAAGCACGACAGCAAAAACACTGTGAAAACAACTGGCCAGAAGCTGGAGGACAGATGGGGAACCAGGGAAGTCAGAGGCTGGGTGAGAAGCGTGAAAAGTCCAGCGTAGATAGGGAAATGAGAATCAGACTGAGCACATACAGTGCAGAGAGGGAAGGAGGAGATGAGAAATGTGTTATTGTGTCTAAGTTTAAATGCAGAAGTTTGTCAGGTCTTGTTTGCATGCTCATAGACAAGAACAGTGAGTAATTGCGCCAATCAAAATTTTGAGGGGTGAAGGGAGGGCAGGGACAAGGGGGAAAAATGAGAACCAAGACCTGTCGTGTAAAGGTACAAGATCCCAGTAATGAATGTAACTGCACTGTATACCTAGAATGTCCCAATAAACTCAATAAAAAAAATTTTTGAGCAAACAGAAAGGTATTGTGTCTCTAGCTCAAATGTTGACATAATAATCTGGGATCAAGAAATTCTGAATCCTCCACTAAAATAGCTTCCAAATGTCCTCAGGGATGCAGAAAAATATTAGTGAGGTCAGGTGACCACAAGATAGTGATTGTGACAGCTGCAACCCTTCACATTTACTTAGTGAAACAATTGGCTTTCAGACAATGTCTTTCCAATTTGTTTTCAACATTGCAGCCAGAGTGCTCTTTTCAAAATACAAATCTGATCATGTCACCAACCTGCTTAAAACCTTTGAATGGCTTCCCACTGTTCTTGGAATAAAGACCACATCTTTAACAAGGAATTTCGTAGCTTGGCGCCGGGCCTGTGGAGGCTGGGAGCGGGGGTGGGGTGGGGGGTGGAGCCCACCTTTGCTTGCCCTTCTTTGGTTCTGGACGCTCTCCCTCTGCCTACCCTTTCTTATTTTGCTTTTGCTCAAGCTTGCTCTTCAGATCAAAACTCAAACAGCCCATTCTCAGGGAAATTTAGGGTAGTGTCTGCACACTACCCCACCTGGAGTCCTTTGTTATTTGTGTTTTATCGGTCTCCATTCTTTTCTTTTAGGGCACTTATCTCAGTTTGTAATTATACATTCATCTGAGCCATTATTTGTTTACTCCTCTCCTCCAATTCCAATAGCCTCTCAGCTCCTAAAGACTGAGAAAGATCTTTTGTTTACCACTGTATCCCTGAGCCTAACACTGTGCCTGGCTCTAGGGGGGTCTTTAATGCCTTTTTGTTGAATGAAGGGTTGGCAAAATTATGCTTTCTCTCTAAAATTTTGATTTCTACAAACAAAGGAAAGTGTTAACCAGAATACTAAGAATAAAATTCCTAGTTATATTTCCTCTGCATCCATGCAGTGATTTATTTTAAAACACAGAACCCTATGAGCTCTAATCTTCCTTCATATTATATAGAAATAAGTTCATCAAAATAACCCTCTAACTCTACTTGGTATTCTCATTTATTCACCCATTTTCTCTAGAATAAATTTAAATAGTCGTTCTTGAGGTTCATCTTCTTGGAAATCACATAGAGAACATTTTACTTTAGGTTAATTCAGCTGAGATTTTATTTCAAAGCACCCTAACTTACAGACACTGACAGGTAAATGTTTATGAAAAGATAATATATATACACTCTGTATGTGTGTTTATCAATCCATCTAAAAATATGTGTTTTCATGATTTGAATTGAAAAAGATTAGAAAGCATTACAGTGTGGAAGTTCCCACCCCCAGACTCTTACTCTCTCAGCAAAGGATTTGGTGGAATGAGCAGGCAGTCACAATTTCCTGACTGAGGACATGTACTTCCTCTCCTAATGAAACACTCAAATAGTGAGTCATAATGCCAGAGGCACTGTTCTCCAAGACTGCATCTCTGCTTATTTCTAATCCAAATTCTGAAAAGAGCACAAGTCTAGATCTAACCCTTTAGATCTCTATGTGGGACTGAAGTGTATACTTCTTTTCTAACTTCTTTCTTCCTTGCATCTTCTGCAGTGAAACTGACAGCCATCACGCAGGAGTGGTCAGCTTTAGTGACTGATGGCAAAAGAAAAAATAGAGACGCCTGTTGTCATTGATGACTTTGTCGACTTGGAGAATGTTTCTTTCTTAAAGCCACAAAAATGGAGATTTAATCATTTGCTGAATCATGCTCAGCCCAGGCCAAGTAATATAAATGAACAACTCCCACTATCTGGCTCTATGGCTTACCGAGTATCAGTGTGATCCTTCTGCCCCTCAGAAAAGGCATTCTCTTGAGCTAGGTGGACTGATAACAATGCTCTATTTTATTCTACAACACCCTCTAGTTATCCTTGTATTTCTCACCATCTTTTCAGTGCCAGATTTCTTTAGAGATGGGCTTCCAAGAGCACTGCTTCCTTTTTTCACCACCTCTATTTTTCTTAACTTCTTTTTTTCTTTTCCCATCAGGTGACAGAAAGATTCTGGTAGCCCACTGCAACAGCCTTTGACGGCTTGTTTCCTAATTTAATATTAGGAAGTTGGCCAGTGTCATTCTTGCTGTCCTCCCTAGTTTCACTCACCCCAGCTTGGCCCTGCTCTGCTGAGACAGTGCCTGTGAGGCAGCCTCCTGTACTTCAGCTGCTGCCTCAAACACCATTAAATTCCAAGGTCCAGGTCTTGGTTTCCTCTCCGTAACTTTTGTCTTCGAAGTTGTCATTCATCTTCACATTTTCATCTATCATCCTTCTCCTGTAAATCCCCAAATATTCTTCCCTCACACCTAATTTTTCCCCCAGAGGTTCAGCCTCACAACTTTTATCATTCAGCTATCTACAAAACAATTCACACGTTCATAGCACGTTCCCTGTTTCCTCTTCTCGTTTTTCCAAGTCAATTTCTTGTAATCACTGAGACTCAGAAGCTCACTTTTCCTTGACTCCTTTTTCTCTCACAGTCTCCGTATCTTGTTAGTTACTAAAGTCTTCTTCATATGCCTCTAAAGCCTGCCCTGCTTCTCTCCTCTACTGCCATCAGTAACACCCCAGATCTTTACATATCATATTTAGATCGTGGCAATACACATTTTACTGGTTTTCCAATAAAGCTCCCTTCCCTATTCATAATAGACAATTGAAAGCATCCTTGTCTATAAGAAAAATCCCAAACCTCTCCTCTAGGCACCACAGAAAAATATTTACGATATCAATCAATACAATGTTCTGTCTCACTCTCCAGTACTTTCCCCTTCCCTATTCAATAGAGGAAGTCCTGCCTTTTGGATTACTTCTTTTGTGAGAGAGATGTTTGTATTATCTAGGCCAAAACCTACAAGGCACTTTCCAAAAGCCTGGTTTCCCATCAGTACTAAATATCTTTAAAAGTAGTAGAAGAGAGGAAAATGATTGATTTTCTCTGTAACGTATCTCTCATGGCAATGCCCCAAAAGGGGCTGGGATTCAGAAGCAATGGCATTAAGGTCTACACGGGGAGTGCTGCCATAGCCACATGCTGAGCAATATTCCCATATGCCAGTGTTTTGTAAAACAGAAAGAGAACCACACAACTTCAAGTGTGTTTGATGAACTTCATAAAGTAGAATGGCTAGCATTTTCCCACTGGAATAGACAAAAAAAGTCTGATCCCTTTTTTTTCCTGGGTTCCAGATAAGTTTTCTAATGTTGATCCTAGTGTGGGTGATGGGAAAATAATGAACAAGCTGGGTTTTCTCACATCTTGGCGAGCTCACTCAGAATGTAATCTAATTTGAACTAAGATTCATACCCTCTACTAATAGCCAACTTCTTCCAATATCTGCAACTCTTCAGTCCTTTACTCAACAAAATGGACTTTGTGATATGGTTTGAAAGCATCCCTTCCAAAGCCCAGATGTTGCCAAAGTGGTGACATGAAGAGGTGAGCCTTTAAGAGATGATTGGATATCACTGCTCCTCTTCCAATGAATGATATGAGGGTTCTTACCAGGAGTCCTGCTGCGCTTTCAGCTAGCTTGCCTTGCTGTTTTCTGCCATCTGAGGACAATGCAAGAATTGCCTCGGCAAAGAGCAAATGCTGGTGCACTGATCTGGGGCTTCTTCATTTCCAAAAATGTGAGAAATAAACTTCTATTCTTTATGACTTACTCAATCGGTAGTATTTTGTAATAGAGAATTATGCCGGTTGGCAACATGGAAGTGGAATGCCGTGTCTGCCCAGGGAGAAAAAAATCACTTCCTTTCTTCTGTTCTTCAGAGAAACCTTCCCTAGACTTCCTTATTCTTGGTCAAATCCTCATAAGTGCATTTTGAGACAATGTGTGACATATATTAAGTGTCCCCAAGGAGAGGTGATTTTACATTCATGTGAGTGGTTATTTAGTTAAATTCTATCACCGTCTATAGACTAAGTCCCAGAAAAAAAGGGACAATGCCTGTTCCTACGCCATCACTTTTGGAAGAGGCAGTGCCTATGATGGACATTTCCTCTCCCAACGCTAATGTCCACATTGCTCTTCCAGCCTCTCATGTAGCTTCCTAGACATCCTTGCTCTCTTGGGAACCTTGCAATGTGCTTTTTTTTTTTAAGCAAAAAATTTATTGGAACATTTCAGATATACATAGTGATAACATTCATCATAGGCAGTTTGTATCTGTACATGATGTATCTTGCTTCTGCTTCTCCCCCCCTCCCTTTGATCCCTCTTCCCCTCCTTTTATACAAAAGCATTGTTTCCATTTTTCCTTCTGTTTTCTTTTTTTCTTACCCCTTCTTTCCTTTCCCCCTCACCCTCCCTTGTTCCCCATTCTCATTTGAACATTTTCTACCCAATGTACTTTAAACCTTTCTTTTGCTATTGTCTACTAAGTGAACGCAAGTCCCTGTGGCAGCCCTCTCACCATCAGTCTTGAAGCATAGTTTACATACAGTGTCACGTTTAAGTTATCCCTTTTTCAATAATTGTCCTGTTTTTCCAACTGGTTAGTAAGCCCCTCGGTTGTTGGTATTGCATTTTATAATAGATAAAAGTAAGGTCTACAGTAGGTGTCCAACCGGAGTCTCTGATTTTGGTTTCTCAGGTTGGAGGGATAATATCCTCTGCAAGGGGTGTCTCTGAGGGCTATATATGCACAGAAGTCCTAGTTAATACTTGCTGACTGCATGTGATCTAAAGCAGGGCAATAACTGTGTAATGTCTCATTGTACTGAATTTATTCCAACAAGTCAATTCATTTCAAAAGGTGTTTCTGAAGTTTCTACTATATACTAGGAATTCCTGTAGGAAACTGGAATACATCTGAGAATAAAACAAAGATTCCTCATCTCCTGGGGCTTACAATCTAGTGGGAGAATCACTAAACTATAAACATCACATATGACAATTAGAATTTGGGAAATTCCATAAGAGAAAAAGAAGAGCATATATGGTTTAGGTTGGGGCCGAGGATTTAGCTCAATGGTTCTGCCATCTGCCTCACAAGTGCAAGGTCCTGAGTTCAATCCCTGGAACAAAACAAAACAAAACAAAAAGCAAATTTAGGTTGTAGCTCAGTGGTTGAGAAAGTATACATGAAGCCCTGATTTTGATCCCCAGCACACACACTTGCAAAAAGAGTTTATAGTGAATGATGTTTGGTGAAAACTAACATCTTGCCTCCATGCCTCCAAGTCCATTCTAGTTCTTATTATGTTAGAAGTCAAATCTGAATCTAAATCACCCATCATCAAACATACTGAGCAAAGATCTGGAACTATTTGAAGCTCTCCTGGAATTAGGTGACCATGGCTAGGGTCAATAAGGGACATATTCAGATGAAGTTGTGGTCATGGCACGATAATGTTACTTTTGCAACCATTTAAAATAGAGTTGATATAGTAATTTATATTTTGATGATAATAACCAGCAAGTACTTTTCATAGCCAACTATGGGACAGATATTTGACTCAGCTTTTCTTACATTCTCATTGTTAATGTTCATAACCACGTACCAAGTATGGTCTACTATTACCTTCATTTTCTAGATAAGGAACCATAGAGACAGAGACTTTATACAAGTTACCTATGGCAACACAGATGGTAAGGGATGAGGTAGTGATATGCATACAGCTTCTGCCTCCAGAGTCATATATGCAACCACCATGCTGTCTAGCCAATGCTGAAAACAAAGTGGGGAGCCAGCCAATGGGAGGTTTAAGTACCGAGTTTACATGCAAGAAGTGAAATACACTGTATATGGACATTGATAGATGAATACAACTAAAATATAGCTTCCATCAGGCAGGCAAGAAATTAGGAGAAAAGAAATACTCAAAGATAAAGACAGTCACTACAAGAAAACTAGGGTCATGAAGCAAATCCCTTCATTTGCCTCAGCACGTGATAGACATAAATGTCTCTCATTCAGATACATCCACAGACCTGGCACTATCAATCTGAATGTTTTAAAATCTTAGTGAATGTAATTTTACTGAGCAACTTGTCTTAATTTATTTCAATTAGTTTAATTTAAATCTCAGTATTGGTAGTTGTGATTCATTCAAAAACAACCTTTGGAATTTCTTGAGACACTCTCCCTCTTTTAAATATAGTATATGTTTTCATTTTTAAGGAGTTATCTAATTTTCAAATGTGTTTCATTCTCCAAGTGATCTTTTTTATGTGAGCAAATTATTATCTTCTACTGATGTTTCTGTTGGACGGGCTGGGCTGCCCCCCAGTTGCTAGTTGTCTGGGTAGGGGTCACCTGGAAGTTGTGTGGGACATTTCTCTGGCCGTCTCTTCAACAGTCCTCTGCTGAATTCTCTGTAAAAACGCATACCTAGTTCCAGAAAACATCTTTGTAATTTATCAAGAATATCCCCTAGTCTTCTTAACCCGAAGACAACTCTTACTGCATGTATGAAATGAAACACTTTTTCGGTAACACCCCACGGGGATGTATGCTAGCCGAGGCTGAGTTCAAAAGATGACCCCATCATTTTTTTCAAATTTCAATTCAAAGCTCCAAAAGTCTTTCTTAATTGGCTGCATTATTCACCATCTCTGTGTATCGCCTGATAAATATTATCTTTGTGCAGAGCTGTCTACTTAGCTTATGTGTGCATGCTTTGAATTTCCCAGGTAATATGCATCTCAAGAACTGGCATGTTTTTAAGCTTTCCTCATTTCCAACTGTCTTACTGCACCTCTGTACTTATGCGTCAATGGAAATTTAAGTCGATGTGAATGGAGCTGGACCCTTGAATTGACAACCATAAATCTGGGTGGTTCTGTGCAGCCCTCGGGCAGATGCACTTCTCAGCGCCTTATTAGCTCCAGAACATTAAAGTCTCCACTTGTCCTGTGTATTGAGAGCACAGAGAATGTTGATAGTCTCAGACTGATCAGAAAACAGCAGGAGCAGAAGCCTCATAGCCAAGATATTTGTTCTTATTGTAAGTGGGGACAATTAATTGTTTGGCCTCTTGTGAAATACAGGTTTTAAGGCAACTCTGCTAGGCCTTGTTCATTTTTATTTGGTCCTAATGAAAGAATTTTAAGAGCGTTCATATAGAATCTAGAAATATTTATTATATATGTTTTACTGTCAGGAATATTAAATCCAAAGGCAACTCATTCCTTATGTAATACAGAAAAAGAACAACTAGAAACAAAAGTCAACTATATTTGAATGAATTATCCATTCATGTTGATCTCTGTCTCCCTATTCTTCATTAAGAATTTATTAATTTCTTAGAAGGAAAACCTACTATACAGTGACTGCCTATTAATATTTAATGTAACAGTGCCTGGAGCACTGGATTGACTTTCTTATTGTGAAAATGGGAAAGGAAACTAAAACTCTGCCCTATTTTTGAATAGTCAGACCCTTGGATAAATTACAGTTTTCTTGTTGTCCTTTACATCATTGGAGTGATAATTATCAAGTTCTTTGTGTTCATCGATACGTTCTTGCTAGTTTCATTTTGTTAGACTTAACTGCAACATTTAATGTTATCGATTAGTCTGGGAAGTACTAGGATGTTCTAATGTTTGCATGGTTATATAGCAAGTGGCTGTACTTTGTTATAAACAAAGTAGTTTGTTGGCTTTTTCCATTAGGTTCCTTTCTTCAGTGTATTTTCTACAGGTAATCTCTCATGTGCTAATAATATTGTATGTAATCAAAAATCTTGACACAGTTTTACTTTCATTTTTACATCTAGTACAGTCACAAAAAGTTTAATATTTTCCTGACAATTGAGAAGTCTCTTATCCTTTTTGTACTGCCTGCTGATCTATCTTTCAGTATAAGATATGGCAATTATGTTGTCCAGATGTATGTAGACTCTGATATAACTTTAGCTCACCAAACACAAGAAGCAAGATGCACTGCAAAATCAGAGCAGGTAAAGGGTGGACTATCCAATATGAAGTATTAAGTGCTAACAGAGATACAGTATTCAGGCCAAGGCCATGTTATATTAATTGAGGTGGTCAAAGTGGAGAGTAGGATCTTACTATTGTTGGCTTTCCTTTTGGGATGGCTAACAGCTTAGAGTTGAGAAAGCTGTTCTCATCAGTGATAGTAGAACTGTCCTCATGTAGTTATTGAGTTTGGCTACAAACGATTCTAAATCAACTCTAATATAAAGACCCCACATTTCTTCCACCAAAGTATGCTCTGAAAAAGTTCTTTAAGAATTCTTTCAGCCCTATATTTTCAATTACCAGGTTTCCCCATGGCGATTGATACTTCTCTGTGAACTTGATTGGGATTGGGATAGATAAAATTAAGAATATCAGTGATAAACCAATGATATCATTAAGTACATTTGGAGAATGAATTCATCTCTGAAAAAGCAACTTTCAGTCTCAGATTCTAATAGTCATTTGAAGTCAAAATATAGCTCTTGGCCAGGTATTTAGCTCAGTGGTTCTCATGTCTTCCTCACAAGCTCAAGGACTTGAGTTTGATCCCTGGTACAAAATACAAAACAAAAAACAAAACAAAAAACAAAACAAAATATAGCTCTTGTTCTTACATTTTTCAGTTCTAGTGTTTCCTGTTGTTTTAACACCTCTGTATTCTGGATTACGTATTCCCATTGCAATCCAAATGAATTAAGACTAAGCAATTATCTCTTTATGTCAGGACAGTTCATCACAGAATGATATCCCCATCTCTAATCTGTAGATAGCCTTTTGTCTAGATTCCTGTGGTGACAGGGTTTGAAGTCAGTTAGCTAGCTGCCCAGTGGAGAATATACATTAGTTATACCTATAGGAAGAAATGTCTAGTAACTCATTGTTTTTGTTGTTATTGTTTTGTTTTGTTGTTTTTTTGAGATAGGGTCTCCCGATGCAGTTCAAGCTAAACTTGAACTCACTATGTAGCTCAGGCGAGCCTTGAACTCACAGCAATCCTCTTGCCTCAGCCTCCAGAGTGCTGGGATTAAAGGCATGCACCACCATACCTGGCTGGTAACTCACTGTTTATTCAAGTATAGCAGGTCTTCAACTATAATAGCTGGATAGTTCATATATACATACATAACGATTGGCTATACAAATATATATGAAATGTGAATAGTCTTTGAGTCCAGGATAGCAATATTTTCAGATATTGTAGAGCCTCCATGGAGAGATAAAACATTTTTCCCGAGCATAGAAAATATCTGTTTATTTCTCTTTTGGTATTATTATTATTATCCACGAGGCTTTCCAAATTCATGCAGTTAGAGTGTAACAGAGCTCAGCCCCGGGGTCAAGGGTGGGCATGTGGACAGGGCTGGTCATTCACCTCATCTCATCAGCTTAGAGATGAGTGCATGATCTAGTCAGAGACAAGGAGATGTAGCTCTAAGTTATTAGAGAAAATGGCTGCCTGGTAGCTGGTAGTCATCCTGGCTCAAAGGAGGAAGAGACTGCATGAAAATGGAACCATCACAGAGGCTGGAAAGCTAAGAGGAGAGTACCAGTGCTGTGATGGTTGGGTAAAATTAGAAGTTCTTTCTCTTTCTTAATCTAGTTTAAATTGGAAACTGAAGTAGAACTGAGTAATACATGAGTTTACTGATGGGATAGGTTTAAAATAATGCTGAGCACACAATGTAGTATTTCAACACTGCATCTGACAGTGTTTCTCATGAAATTCTTGTGGGTAACATTCAGAAATGTGGAGTGCAAGCAAGTACGGTCAGGTGGCTTCATCAATAATTGAAGAATCATGTCCAAGAATGCTAATTCCATGTCAAGCTGAAGGAGATTTTATGGTAGTGTGCCTCAGGGTTTTTCTCTAGCCTGTTCTTTCTGACGTATTTATCAAAGGTTTGGATAAGCACACTGGTGGCATTCCTATCAAATGCTACACATGGCAGGATGATTGGAGCACTGGATAATAGAGACTAGTTTCTAAAACTCCTCATAAGCTAGAGCATCACAATAGAATTGTAAGAACAATGTAAAATATTAGAATTAGATCCAAAAATGAATTACAGAAATAACTGGGTAACGTGTAGAATTTAGTTAAGTGCATGTTCAAAGTAAATCAGCAATGTGATACAGCTGCATAAATAAATAAATTAATTAATTAGTAAGTTACATTAGCTTGCCTAAATAGGACACATCAGAGATAGAGGCAGATGTCATACTGAACAAATCACGGAGTTATACATAGAGCTAAAGTAACTAAAGTTCTCAGATATTTCTACCTGATCATCTAACAATCTATCCTCAATAGGCCAAAGCATGTAAGTAGAAAAGATCAAAGTTACTAATGAAAATATTCACAGCCTGCTGTTTGTATATTCTATTTCCCAAAGAGAACAAGTGATTATTCACTCAGAGACAAATTAAATTATGCTAAATAACAAAGAGTGGTGTAGAAAAAGATGATAAAATAAAGGAATAAGTCTATTTGGTACATACATGGAAGAATTTGGGAATTTTTAAAGGCAGAGGGACACCAGAGTACTTTTAAGGTATAAAAGAATAACAGAAAAGAAAGGGAGGAGATTTAATTTGGATTTAGCAATCACTCAAGTATAAACCAAAATGTATCTTTGCCATAATTACTTTAACATGTATTATCAAAACTTTTTATATATTTCCTTTTCAGTCAGAGGCTGGGTCCACCTTCCATCCCCCACAGGTGGATAAAGCCTTATGGGAATAACTGTCAGTCTTCTGACAAGGAGAGAATGTTGTTTCATAATGACAGTGTGACTGGCCTGGAATTAGACAAGGCTAATTTCTTGGAATGCTACTTGGGGAATATGGTACTATAGATTTTGTTCAATGCAATCAGAAAACATATTGAGGGGGCCGGGGATTTTAGCTCAGTAGTTCCACCACCTGCCTCGCAAGCACAAGGGCCAGAGTTTGATCCCTGGTACCAAAAAAAAGAAAACAAATTGAAAAAGAATTTAGACTGAAAAGACAAAATTGTCATTGCTTATAGGCAAAGTATTCAAACTATAAAAAGTAATAATGAAATTCAAGGTTATCAAGGTTGAGATATCATTAAACAAAGCCAAATTGCAGTTCTATACTATGCTAACTAATTAGAAGATGCAACAGAAAATAAAACACCATTTATAATAACACAGAATCTATAATCTATCTAGGAACTGCCAGTTAAAGATCTTTATAGTTTGATCCCTGGAAACTCCCCAAAAAAATCTTTACAGATGAAGATTTAATACTCTATTAAAATAAGATAGACTTGAATTAATGTCAGTTTACAGCATGTGTGTGTGTGTATATATATAATGAATTTCAATTTAAAGATGTAGATGCCTGCAAATTAATATGTAAATCCAGTGCTATTTCAGCAAAAATTGCAGCAGAAAATTTTTAGGGAACTGGGTAAACTAAGTCTCAGATTAACACAGAATAATAAAAGCCCCCAAATGGCTGAGACTGTTTTTAAGAAGATCAGAAAAGGAATCTACTCTGGCAGATTTAAGAAATATTATAAATATGAAGAAAATTGATCATAGTTAAAAGCTTTATATTCTCAATGCGAGAACAAGTAAACAAAAAAATGTGTTCCTGCTACATTGATGTGTGAGGAGACACAGCGAAATGCACTGCAGCATTCCTTTTGGTACTGAGAATTAGAGGCAGCAAGGGTGTCCCTTCTTAGGTGGATAGGTAAATGTAACAGAGTACTTCTCTAGGATGGAATAGTATGCAGTATTCAAAAGAAAAGAAGCAGATCTTCATATACTAGCATAACTGGATCCCCAAAACATACTGCTCAGTGAAAAACACATAAAATTTATAGCACTATAGTGGTTGTGTAAATTTCCCCCCAAAATTCACACATATCAAAAAAAATATTTTTGCAGATATAAGAATTCACATTGCAAACCTAAGAATGGAGAATGAGATCTAAGTGGGGGATGAAACAGGGAAATTAATTAAAAAGAGTGGTCTTGCATGGACCAAGTGCTGTGTGCAAAATAGCAGGATTAACTCAATTCCATATAGGCAAGAATCGAAACCCCGACAAAATTGAAAAAAATAAAATAAAGGTCTCAGAAGGTGTAAAAACAGTGACTACTTAAGGATACCGACGTAGGATCTCCTTTGTCTCTGAAGCATCTAAATGAAGCTTCACTATGTAGATTACAGGCACTAGCAATGTGAGGGATCCCTAAATGAAAGTATCCTTCTGCTCCTGAGGGCCAAGGTGCAAACTATCTGCATATCAAAAGAAATAAAGTTAGTTTATAAATTATGTGCTCTTTCTATGCTTTCATATTCTATCCATGTAGGTGTATCCTAATGCATAATATTTGTGTGGTGTCCTAGTTATCTATAGAAAACATTTTCATGTGAACATTAGATCTTTGTAAAAGTATGTAAAGTGGGTAAGTTAGATATTGGTTCTCCTAATGCAGAAATGCTCACTGGTTTGCCCAAGATTCAGTAGTATAAAAGGCCAAGGCCAGAGTTTGCATCAAAATCATTTGACACAAAATCTGGCCTTTCTAAGGGATCCATTCTCTAGAGCTGAATGTACCCAACACACTGCTTTATCTTAATAGATACATCTCTGGGAGAAGGAGGATATTACAAGAGGAGGAAAATGTAGCTGAGAAGGTTTTGTCTCAAGTCAGTTAAATAGTTAGCAAAAGCCAGAACTCAAACTGTGCTCCGTGCCTTAAAAAAGGACAACACTGAAACACTACACCAACACTCTGCACAACTGGGAGGACTGATGGCTGTACAGGCTGGTGAACAAATACAAACTACTGAAATATACTTCATTTATTTCTATTAGTACATGTTTGAGATGCATAAAGACCATCCTCATTGTGGGGAGTTGGTACATGCACACGAGACAACTTGATTCTTTTTACATCTCTCCCCTCCATTGGTCCCCTGCCCATTCGCAAAAGATCTGTCTCCCCATTTCCTAACATCTGTCTTTTATTTTGCTCTTTCATTTTTTTTATTCTTTGGGTTTCTCATATAAGGGAAACCAGGTAAGCCTGTGTGTCTGATTTATTTCACTTAACATTATAGTTTCAAGCACATTCATTTGCCTACAAATGACTCAAATGTATCCTTTTTTCAATTTTTGTTAGTAAGTGTTTACAGTACATAATGATTATATTCCTTGTGGGAAGGTGGTACATGTGCATAGTACATCTTTTTTTTTTTTTCATCCCCTTCAATTCCTCCCTATTCCCTCCCTTCGACTCTTGGTCCCCTTCTCTTTTACAAAAGATCCTTCTTTACAGCACAATATTACTCCACTGAATATAAATACTACGTTTTCTTTATTCATCTGTGGATGAACATATAGGCTGCTTCCAAGACTTACCTATTATGAATTAAGAGTAAATTTTATGGTATATCAATTATATCTCAATTTAAAAGAAAACTTTCCCAGGTAATTCTATATATTGCCCTGGCTAAGAACCACTATAAGACTAGGCTGCACATTTGAAATACTGAATCCTAAAGATCTAAATATCAGAGCAGAAACACTAAACTTATTGGAAAGTAAATTATGTCGAACTCTTGAAGACATTGGTATAGGAGAAGACTTAATGAACAAATCCTCAGCAGTAGTAGAACTTGCACAACAATCACAAGAAGCAACAAATGGGATCATATCGTATTAAAAAGTTTTTGCAGTGCAATAGAAACCACCAACAGAACTAAGAGACAGCCTACAATGTGGGAAAAAAATTTTGCCAGCTACTCCTCAGACAAAGGATTCCTATTTAGAATATATAAAGAACACACACAAAAAATCAGACTCCCTCCAAATACAAATTCTTATTGGAAAGTAAATTATGTCGAACTCTTGAAGACATTGGTATAGGAGAAGACTTAATGAACAAATCCTCAGCAGTAGTAGAACTTGCACAACAATCACAAGAAGCAACAAATGGGATCATATCGTATTAAAAAGTTTTTGCAGTGCAATAGAAACCACCAACAGAACTAAGAGACAGCCTACAATGTGGGAAAAAAATTTTGCCAGCTACTCCTCAGACAAAGGATTCCTATTTAGAATATATAAAGAACACACACAAAAAATCAGACTCCCCCCAAATACAAATACCCAATTCAAAAATGGGCATCTGAAATGAACAGACATTTCTCAAACAAACAAGTAAAAGCAGCAAATAAATATATGAAAAAATGTTCAACATCACTGGTTATTCAAGAGATGCAGTTAAAAACAATACTGAGATTTCACCTTACCCCAGAAAGAATGGCTGTTATCAAGAAATTAACCAATAGCAAATGCTGGCAGGATATGGGGAGAAAGGAACCCTTCTTGATTGTTGGTGGGAGTGAGGATTGGTGCTACCACTGTGGAAATCAATATGAAGATAATGAAATAAGTAGGACTAGAGGTTCCATTTGACCCAGCCATCCCTCTGCTGGGTATCCTTCCAAAAGAACTAAAAGAATCATACCACAGTGATATATGCCCACCCATGTTTATAGCAGCACAGTTTGTAATAGCTAAAACTTAGAAACAACAACCCAAATGCCCGTCAAGTGGAGACTGGATAGAGAAGATGTGGTTTTTCTATAAAATGGAGTAGTATTTGTCCATAAAGAATGAGAAACTAGAGACATTGATAGCTAAACGGATGCACATAGAGGCTATACTCAAGTGAAATAAATAGGTCATACTTGAGTAAATACCAAATAGTTTCTCTGAAAAACTAAAAGTATAAGTAAGGTTCAAATGGTATAATTGATAGGAAGAAAAGGGCCAAAGGGAAGTGGGAGTGGAAAGGAAATAGGGAAAAGAAAAAAATGTGGAAAAAAGTAAAAAATGGAAATAAAGTCTTTGTAAATAGTAAAGGGGGAAGGGGGAAGGGAGGGCAGGGGTATGGGGGAAAAAATAGGAACCAAGACCTGTCATGTAAAGGTACAAGATGCCAATGATAAATATAACTGTATTGTTTGCTTTAAATGTACCAATAAGCTTAATGGGGGAAAAGAAATAATGAATCATAGTCTTGACCACCATGGACTTTGATATTACTGGTCAGGGTTATAATTTGGACACTAGAAGTTTTAGATCCAGGTAACCATATTGTTTGGTCAGGGTTGTGATCACTGATCCTGAATACAGCCCTCGATGTGGGCTCCTACAACAAGCAGCTCCTGTGTCACCTAGGAATTAGATGTGTAAGTGCTACATGAGAAACTCTGAGGTAGGCGCAGTGCTGTGTCTTCAGGAGCCTTTGAGGCTTGATGCACACTGAACTGTGAGACCCAGCACCTTAGTATGTGATGAAGTTGCATTCCGATCATCATTACCTTAAATTTCTCTGAGTCCTAAGCCTTGAAGCAGAGCCTGTTCCATACGTGAGAAACACCTTTATATTTAGCACTGTACTGGGTAATAGAGCCTGAAAGACAGTGGGGAGAGACTGGAACCAATTAACGAGAGGAAACTATGTAAGATACTGAGTTGTAAATGTTTCTTCCACACACGAGTGTAATCTTAGTTCCCATTCTAACCCTTGAAATTAGAATTACAAAACAATACCTATGTGGTCTGTTATTCCTTTACTTTCTTCATTTTCAAACCCAAAATGTATTTTGTAGCCTCACTTCCTTAACCTTAGCCTTTTGAGACAGTGATTCTCTTTTTTCTTGGTTTTGATAAATAAATCATTCTTCTTTCTTTCCCCTTATGCTGCCATTTGAGAATGTTATTGGAATGTCTATGACATTTTAGAGAATACATTGCCTGGAATTTTGCTTTCTAAAAGTTTAGAGTGAAAACCTAAATTTAAATGTATATTCAAAAATCTATGTCCCAATTATGGGATATGTTCTCTGCCAGCCCACCGTGGCATAATTATGAACTCTTAATGAAGTGGGTTTCCCTAGCTTTTCAGAATTTTTTGGGATATCCCTTAACATTATTGTTCTGCAATCAGGCTGTAAAGAAATGGCTGGCTTACTTGTCCTATGTTCAGGCACATTGATTATAACCATGTAGCTAGTAATTATTCCTCTCCCCTAGCCCAACACTAATTACTCCCAAACTACCTTTACAAATAAAAGATACAGAAATTAATGTTAAGCCTAGTTTACTTGAGAGCATTATTATATTGCACATACACACACACACACACACACACACACACACACAACCTCTCCAAACTCATTTACAGATAGGTAATACAGTAATATTTTTGGAGCCTGAATTTTGTTTACCTTTCCATTCAAATAGTGAGATGAGTTGAAAACCAAGATTCATTTCCTTGAAATAGTGAACAAAATGTGGTTTTCAAGGCCCGTGAGCATCAAAAATCTAGCTTTATGAAGTTCTAGCTACCACCTATTCTTTCCCAGTGAAGACAGTTTACACTCACTCTGCCAGAAGTGTCCTTCATCCCTTGAGACCTACCCCCTTCCCAGCAGGCCCTTGCTCTGGTCCTCTATCACCATGGTGACATTCAGACATCCCTCCAGAGGCCTGAGTAGGCAAGTGAAAGCAGGGAGCTCATTATCCCTTCAGAGTCCAAAGAATGCGTGATGAACAGAAAAATAGCTGGAAATCATGGGAGATAGGTAAAAGATAGTTAGGACCACTTATGGGAATTCTTTGGAGACTAGACAAGTAAAATCAGAGGAGAATGAGGTTGGAGGTGATTGGATGTTAGGTCAGTGAATATGGTATAAAGAAAATATTCTCTAATGGTGAATGAAGTTTTGAAAATTCAGAAGTTTATTTCTATAATTAAGTGGGATGTTACTTTCCAAAAATCATATTGCAAAGATCTCAGTGAGTTGGTAGAATCTTTTTACCTTCAATACCATAGAAAGTCGTTTGAAATATGATTGTTCTCTGGTTCCCAGAACATCCTGTCTTGAAAATGGATTTCTACACATTCTTCAGAGTTTGTTGCCCAAATATAGCTGGTAACATTTTTTTTAAAAAAAATTACAATCTCCCAAACTGACTAATTCATTATCTTTCACTCATAACATACCAATAATCTCCCAAAGTAGATAATTAGATCATTATTTGTAACATGATCTCTGAATAGAACAGGTGCAGTTGGAAAGGAACACAGACTTATATGACAGCAAAAGATCTGCTCAGGGATTAACATTAAAAAGAAAAAAAATTGCCTGATTCTTTGTAAATATTACCACCTGCAAACAATCAGAAAAATATACCTGATAGCACATACTATGCTTTATTTCTCTTCTGGTACTTGAATTACTTTCTTCTGTAATAAAAAAAAAAGGCACAATGAAAAAATATTTTTTGTTACATGTCAAATTTAAGCACATTGTATCTTAAGTATTACTGTTAAAGTACATTTACACTTACAGTACTTTTATTTTCATGTTAATCTTTTAAAAAATTATTAAAAACTATTAGGCTACGTACTTTTTAGAACTTCAATAGCAATATCTGAAAGCTATATTTTAATATGGGTAATAAACTATAATTCTCTCTAAAAATTCTAAAAATTAGAGAGGATTATTTAAAACCATGTAACTAAAGTTTCTACATTGTAATGGAAAATGGAATGTGGTATACCGCTCAAGTATCATGAGGGGGTTTTTTCTATATTTCTGCTCTAAGGAAAGCCTTAGCTCAGGCATCAGACAGGAAGATCCTAAGTGGTGTTAATGGCTTTAAAGCAGTTGAATAAAATCATCACTCTAGTTTTCATACACAGTTCAGTGTGTACTGAAAGTTCAAATGTGAATGTGAAAATTGGTTTGTATTCTATATCTCCTTTACAAAAACAATAAACATTATTTTGAGAGAAGTTTTAGATACAAGGAAAACTTGAGTGGAAAGTACAGAGTTTCTATATACCCCATCCTTATATTCATGCAACCTCCCCTGTTCTTGAAAACTCCACACCACAGTGACATAGCGATACATTTACAACACTTGATTAACCTACCTTGGCATACCATTGCCATTCAAAATCCATAAATTATGTAAAAGCTCACCCTCGGTGTTGCACATTCTAGGGATTTGACAAATGGGTAGCGGCACGCACCCATCGTTACATTACTGCAATGAGCAGTTTCATGGCTAGCTATGGTTTGAAGATGGTTTAAGTGTGTCCCCAGAAAGTTCATATGTTGGAAGCTGATTTCCAGTGTGGCAGTGTTGGAGGCAATGGAACTTTTGGTGGGGGTGTCTTGTGGGGAATTTTTAGGCCACTGAGGGAAGTTGCCCTTGGATGGAATCAATGTAGTTTTGTGGTACCCTGGTTAGTTCTTACAGGTGGGCAGTTATGAAAAAGTGGGGTTATCTTCTTCCATTCTCCAGCTGCTTGACTCACCATGTACTCTACCCATCTCACGGCCCTCCCTCCACGATGCCCTCCACTATGCAGTGACTTGGCCAAGGGGGCCTTCGGCAGAGGCTACATCAGAAGGGACTGCCTGAATTTGACTGTTAGGCTGCAAGACTGTGGACTAAACAAACTTTATTTCTAGTTTGAAATAGTACCCACCATCAGGTATTTTGAAACAGAAAAGAGACTATACATTGCCATAGAAATCTTCTGTGATTTCCTATTCACCTCTTCCTAACCACTGATCTGTACAGTCTATGTACAGTTTTGCCTTTCAATAATGTTGTAAAGTTGGGATCATACGGCATATAGAGCTTTCAGAGTGGCTTCTTTCGCTTAGGAATATGCGATTAAGTCTCCTCCAAGTCTTTTCATGATTTGATGGCTCCTTGCCTTTCAGCATTATAATATTATATAACTTGGTTGTACCACAATTTATCAGTTCACCCGTTGAAGGACATTTTGGATGCCTCCAGATTTTGGCAATCATGAGTAAATCTGCTATAAATTTCCATGTGCAGGTTTTTCTGTGGAAATAAACTTTCAATTCATTTGAGTAAACACTAAGGCACACAATTGCTGGATAATATGGTAAGAGTATTTTGATTTTCTAAGAAACTGACAAACTGTCTTCCAAAGTAACTATACCATTTTACATTCCCACTAATGATATATAAAATTTCCTTTTGCTTCGCACCCTCACAAACACTTGGGGTTGTCAATATTTGGATTTTGGCTATTCTGATAAGTACACAGAAGTATCTCATTGCTATAATTTGCAATTCCCTGAAGATACAATACCGAATGTTTCTGTATGCTTATTGGTCACCTGCATATATGCTTTATGAAATCTCAGTGCTGGCAATTCACCCCTTTTGAATTGCGTTATTAATTTTTATTGTTGAAGCTTTTTTTTTGTTGTTTCAAGGGATCAAACCCAGGGTTTTGGGTCAAGTGATCTGCTACTGGTTTACATCTTGATCACTTCTTGCTGATATTTTAGGTAATAGTCTTTTGTTAAATTAATCATTTCCAAATGTTTTCTCCCAGTTTTATCTTTTTATCACCTTGAAATTGTCTTCCACAGAGAAGAATTTTTAAATTTTATTGAAGCCAGATTTTTAATTTTTGCTTTTATGGATCATGTCTGCAATGTTGTGTCCAAAAAGTCATCACCATACTCAATGCCGTGTAGGTTTTCACTCACATTATTTTCTAGAAGTCTTACGGTTTTCCATTTTACATTTAGGTCTATGATCTATCTGAAATTAATTTTTGTGACGAGTGTAAGGTGTGTGTCTATATTTATATTTTAGTATATAGATGTTTAGTTTTCACATTTGTTAAAAGACTATTTGGTCACAATATGCTGCCTTTGTTTTTTGTCAGTTGACTACTGTATTTATGTGGGTCTTTTTGTGGGCTCTGTATTTTTTCACTGGTTTATTTGTCTCTTCCCCTAGCAATTCCACACTCTTTACTACTGTAGATTTATAGTGAGCCTAGAACTGGGGGGACAGCAGACCCCCAACTTTGTATTTCTCCTTCACTATTAAGGGGTTATTCTGGATCTTTTCCTTCTCCATATAAATTTTAGAAGCAGTTTGCTGGTATCCACAAAATAACTTGCTGAAGTTTGACTGGGTTTGTATTAAATCTATAGATTAAGTGAGGATGAACTGATATATTTTATGGATAGTATCTTTTATTACATTGTCTATTTTCTTCCTATTCTTCCTCCTCCTTCCTCCTCCTCCTTCTTGCAATAAACTACCTGATGTTCCAGTACTGCTTTTATCAACCCCCTTGGCCGTCTCAGCTAAGAATGCTTGTACCAGTTCTATCTGGAAATCCACTTGAACTTACTTCTGAGACCATCTTGGGTGCCACTGAGGCTCTTGGTTTCTCAGTGAGGATGCTCTTTGACCTTTGGCCAGGATGTCCCCTTCTGGCCCACCTAGGGCCCCCTTCTGTAGCTCACCTAGGTTATACGTGATGTGCTGCTTGCTCCTCATGTCAGTGGCTGCTCCCCAGAACATGTCAGGCTTCTCCAGCAGCCACCAGTCTCTGGCTCTGCCAACAATTGACATTTGATCATATTTTTCCTATTCACGGAACATATTTGCGTTTATGTAGTTATTCTTTGATATGTTTCATCAGAATTCAGATGTGTTTCTTCATATAAATCCTCTAATATTTTGTTATATTTATATCTAAATATTTCAGTTTTGGAGTATTAATTCTGAATGGTAATGTGTCTTTAATTTCAAGCTTCACTTGTTAATTTTTAGTATGTTAAAGACTGAATAATCTTTTGTATAATAAGCTATAATCACTTTATTAGTTCCATATTTTTTGTCAATTCTTGAGTTTTCTACATAGACAACCAGGTAATCTGTGAACAAAAACAGGTTTTTTTTTTCACAATCTGTACCTTTTGTTCCCTTGTCTTGCCCTATTACATTAGTTAGCAATTTTCAGTACAGTGGTGAGCAGTTGTGATTCTCTGTATTTTTCTTCTGTCTGTAAAATTTGGGACACAGTGGTTTGTTCTGTGAACTCACTTTCATAATTTATCTGAGTTGAATTTTCAGTTTGTTCAGATTTTACTTTTTTAAGAACACAGTGACAATCGTTATACCTCCTTCATGTTGGATCAGAAGCCAAAGTCATTGGACGTACTTTTATGGGAAAATTAAAAATTGTCTCTAGAGAATATGCAAATCATGTGGAGTTTCTGCACGTCTTACCTACTATATACTTTATGTAAAATTTTAATAAAAATTTGAAGTGCCTAGAAAAAAGACAGATCATAAATGTGCAGCTGAATGAATCTTCACAGATGAAACATTCTAAGTTATACAGGTCCTAGATCGAGAAACAAAGCATTACCAGGAGAACCAAGCCCTCTACAACCTTTTCTTTTTGTCTTTTTCCAGTACTGGGAATTGAACACAGAACCTTGCACTTGCCAGGCAGGAGCAGCACCACTGAGCTACATCCCCAGCCCTATACCTCCTTTTTGTTTCTTATATTATTCTTTTCCTACCACTTATAAAAGTAACCACTATATTTTCTCTTAAAAGTTTTGGGCTCCTTACTATCTAAGGCTACTGTATTTATTATCCTGTCTAACTTTTTTTCTCAACAGTTATATTTATGAGGTATATCCAAGTCGTTCCATGTGGTTGTAGTTTACTCATTTTCATTCTATATAGAATCTACTATATAAATATGCTAAACTTTATTTTATTCATTAACAAAATGACATATGAGTTCTTTCATTTTTGGGTCTATTAGGAAAAGCGCTACTATGAATGTATTTTGGTGCCTATGTAGTACGATCAAAATATACAGTTAATGTTTAAGTTAAAATATTTCATTACAGTAAAGGACACATTTCTATTAATCTCCCTCAGAATACTCCCTCTCACCTTGAATGCACTTATCTCTTCATTCTTGTTACTTTCTGAAGCAGCTCTGGAAGTCATCTTTTGTGTCTTTATAAGGTTGATCAAAACTGTGGTGAATGCTACTGCTGATTGCCATCCAACAGAAAGGCAGTCTCATCGAACACATTAAGTGTATCTTTGTCCACCTTATTCATTGGATCTGCATTCATACAACTTCTGGCTCTTTCCCCAGATCAAAATGATTATGAAAGGTAAACCTTTTGAGGAGGGAGTTCGAGGAGTTAGAAGTAGCCATGACAGCTCTAATAAAGGCACTCACACTCATATAACTAATGGCTATGATTATTGCTACTTCTTGGTGTATTTCTTTTTTTCTCTCTTTTTTTTGGGGGGGTATTGGTGGTCATTATTGCTTCTTGATACATTTGTTTCTTCTGGGATATTTAATATTATTTTCTTATTTCTATAATTATCTTTATGGTTTTCTCTTTTCATGACTTAAAAGTCAATATTCTCCAGGGGTTTGACCTTGTGTGCTCTCTCTCTCTCTCTCTCTCTCTCATCCATATATGAATCATGTTGACAAC
>NW_022900915.1:23296133-23297320 GCF_012274545.1 Fukomys damarensis
CTCTCTCTCTCTCTCTCTCTCTCATCCATATATGAATCAGTTGTTGACAACATTGACTGATTATTACACAGAGCTGTACCTTAGATCAATTAAATCACAGCCTCTGGAGAGGAGAACCTGGCTTCAGGATTTATATATATATATATATGTATAGCTTCTCAGGTGATTCCTCTATGCAGCAAAGTTTTGGTGCCTCTACCACAGAATCTCTCTAGATGAGTTCAACCAGTCCAGTAGTTTCAATTATGATGTGCAACAGTGGTTCTCAACCCTGGCGACATGCCTGAAACTAGGGTAGTTCTGTGCCTTCCAAAGTCAATGCCTTTGCTTCCCATGATTTACTTAGGCTTATGTAGAGCATGGACATAAATATTTTTCATTATGATTCTAATGTGTATCCAGATGAGAACAACAGACCCATAGATTGGTGATGGACACAATGATATATTTCTCATCCAGATATTTTCTCCTGGATTTCAGCCTATGTATCCAATTCCTACTAAATTTACCCTTGGATATAATGTATGTTATTCATGTTAGTACATCCTTTTTATTCCAAGGTTCTCCTGAAAACAAAAACTTTTGTGTCGCATTTGCCTACCTGATTTCCTATAGGTTACAAGGAATAATTGCAAGTGCAGTCCTGCAATTCTTCCTCCTAAAGAATTCAGAAGTTCGTCTGCCTCTATCCATCTCCACAGTCACCATTTGGTCATCTCTGAATTATCACAACAGCTTTTTAACTAGCCTTTTAGCATCCAGTCTTGCACACTGGTACTTGTATAGTCTTAAACACACACAAACACACACACACATACACAGATTAAATGCAACCATCTACCCAACAACCTTACTTAAAACTCCTTGATAGTGCCCCGTTGTCTTAAAGATAAAAATCCAAAACCTGCACATGTAAGGGTTTTCTGATTTAGTCCCAATTATCTGCACCTTGCTCCTTTCCTATTATCTCTCCGCTCTTCAGAAGTATGATGTCTTCCTAAGGAATGCAGAAGAATTTCTGAGTTAGGAATGAATAAACACATGGTTGATTGAATGGTGTACCTGTTGTAGGTATGGGAAACAAACTATTAAGTATACTAGAAATATATTTGAGGGCCAGGGATTTAGCTCAGCGGTACAATGGCCTAAGTTGCAAGCGCAAGGACCCGAGTTCAATCCCCGGTACC
>NW_022900915.1:23297424-23330246 GCF_012274545.1 Fukomys damarensis
ATATATATATATACACACACACACACACACACACACACACAAGAAGGTATCAAATGAGAACCTGGGCAACTTTCTTTTTTTATTATAAACTGAATCTTTATTGGTAAATTTTAGGTGTACAATACAGTACATTCCTTATTGGGATCTTATACCTTTTACATGACAGGTCTTGGTTCTTCTTTTTTCCCCATTCTCCTGGCCTCCCTTCCCCACTCCACCCTTCCCTATTTACAAAGACTTTGTTTCCATGTTTTTCCTTTTCTCTTATTTTTCTCTTCCCTTTTTACCTTTACCCAACTCCTCCCATTTGCCCAATACCTTTAGGATTTTTTTCCTATTATAAAATATCAACTGTACATTTTTACCCTTATTTACATTTTTAGTTTATCACACCAGAGAAACTATATGATATTTACACATGTGTATCCTATTAATTTCATTTAAGAGTATGTCCTCAATGTACATCCAGTTAGCTATAAATGACTCTAGTTTCTTGTTCTTTATAGCTGTGGAGTACTACATTTTATAAAAAAGACCACGTCTTCTTTATCCATTCTCCAGTTGATGGGCAATAGGGCTGTTTCCAAGTTTTAGCTATTATAAACTGTAATACCCATATAAACATGAATGGGCATATATCACTTTGTATGATTCTTTTAATTCTTTTGGGAAGATATCCAGGAGAGGAATAGCTGGGTCAAATGGGACTTCCAATTGTATTTGTTTAAGGTATCTCCATATTGATTTCCATAGTGGTTGCACCAGTCTGCACTCCCACCAACAATGGAGAAGGGTTCCTTTCTCCCACAACCCACCAGCATTTGTTATTGGTTGATTTTCTGATAGCAGCCATTCTTTCTGGGGTGAAGTGGAATCTCAGTGTTGTTTTTATCTTCATCTCTTGAATAACCAGTGATGTTGAACATTTTTTCATATATTTATTTGCCGCTTTTACTTGTTTGTCTGAGAAATGTCTGTTCATTTCAGATGCCCATTTTTAAATTGGATCTTTATATTTGGGGCCTGATTTTTTGTGTTCTTTATATAGTCTGGATAGTTGACCTTTGTCTGAGAAATATCTGGTAAAAATTTTTTTCCCACATTGTGGGTTGTCCTTTAGTTCTGTTGATGGTTTCTTTTGCAGTTGATGGTTTCTTTTTCTTTTTCATCTTCTTAATAAGATCAGATCACATTTGTTGATTCTTTGTGCTAGTTCTGGTGCTACTGAGGATTTGCTCATAAAGTCTTTTCCCATGCCATTGTCTTCAAGAGTTCTACCTAGCTTATCTTCCAACAAGTTTAGTGTTTCTGTTTTAATATTTAGATCTTTAAACCACTTTGATTTTAGTTTAGTGCATGGTGAAAGATAGGGGTCTAGTTTTAATCTTTGCCAAGTTGAAACCCAGTTTTTCCAACACCATTTACCAAGGAGACTATCTTTCCTCCAGCCAGGATGCTTGGCTCCTTTGTCAAAGATGAGGTAGCTGAGTATGTCTGGAGTTGTTTCAGCATCTTTTAATCTATTCCACTGATCGTTGGATCTGTTTCTTTGCCAGTGCCATGCTGTTTCTAACACAGTGGCTTTTTAGTATAGTTTCAAGTTGGGGATTGTGATACCCTGCCATGTCTGTTGCCTACAATGAATTTGCTATTCTAGGTCTCTTTTGGTTCCAAATGATTTTTTGGATTGTTTTCTCTGGTTCTGTAAAATGTACTGTTGGGATTTCAATTGGGATTGCATTGAATCTGTATAGCAGTTTTGGTAGTATAGTCATTTTCACTATATTGGTTCTTCCTACCCAGGAATGAGGGATATCTTTCTATTTTCTTATATCCTCTTCTATCTCTTTTTTTTCAGATTGTTGTAGTTCTCAATGTAGAGGTCTTTTGCTTCCTTTGTTAGATCAATTCCTAGATATTTCATTTTCTTGGATACTATTATGAAAGGGATTGTTTCTCTAATTTCTTTCTCAATGAGTTTGTTATTTGTGTACCAGAAGGCTATTGAATTTTGAGTGTTTACCTTGTAAACAGCTACTCTACTGAATCTGTCAATTAAGTCTAGAAGTCTTTTGGTGGAGTTTTTAAGGTTTTCTATGTAGAGTATCATATCATCAGCAAATAATGACAGTTTCATTTCTTCCTTTCCTATCTTTATTCCTTTTATTTCTTTCTCCTGTCTAATTTCTGTGGCTAATGTTTCCAAAACTGTATGGAACAGGAGTGGTGATAGTGGACGTACTTGTCTTGTTCCTGATTTTAGCATGCAGGTTTTCAATTTTTAACCATTTTGTATGATGTTCACTGCTTTGTCAACTTGAGATAAAGACCATCTATTCCAATTTTCTGCAGGGTTTTCATCATGAATGGGTGTTGAATTTTGTCAAATGCTTTTTCTGCATCTATAAAGATGATCATATAGTTTTTGTCTTTGATTTTGTTAATATAGTGTATTGCATTTATGGATTTACATATGTTGAACCATCCTTTAATCCCTGGGTTAAATCCAACTTGGTCAGGGTGTATGATCTTCTTGATGACCCTCTGTATTCTGTTTACCAGTATCTTTTTGAGGATTTTTGCATCTATGTTCATTAGGGAAATTGGCCTGTAGTTTCCGCTTTTGGTTGGATCTTCCCCTGGTTTGGGAATCAAAATAACACTTGCTTCCAGGAATGAATTTGGAAGTATGGCTCCCCTTTCAATTTCATTGAAAAGTTTAAAGAATACTGGCAGTAGTTCTTCTGTAAATGTTTTGTAGAATTCAGCAGTGAATCCATCAGGACCTGGGCTTTTCTTTGTTCATAAATTTTTAGTTATTTTTTCAATTTCACTGATTGTAATTGGGGTGTTTAGAATTTTTATATCTTTTTCATTCAACTTTGGTAATTCATAAGTATCTAGAAATCTGTCCATTTCTTCTGTGTTTTCCATTTTATTGGAGTACAGTTTCTCAAAGTAGGTATTGATGATCTCTGGATTTCTGTTGGATCTATTGTAACGTCACCTTTCTCATCCCTAATTGCATGGATTTGAGCCTTTTCTTTCCTTTTTTGATAAGGTTGGCTAAGCATTCATCAATTTTACTTATTCTTTAAAAAAAAACCTCTTCTATTCATTGATTTTTTAATATCATTCTCTTAGTCTCTATTGCACTGATTTCTGCTCTGATCTTTATAATTTCCTCCCTTAAAAGAACTCTGGGTTTGTCTTGCTCTTCTTTTTCTAGAAGCTCAAGATTCATCATTAGCTTATTTGAGTTTGCTCTGTTTTCCTACTGTGTGCATTCAGTGCTATAAATTTTCCTTATAGAACTGCCTTCATTGTGTCCCATAGATTCCTGTATGTTGCACTGGCATTATCATTTATTTGTAAAAGCTGTCTAATTTCTTCTTTAATTTCCTCTGTAACCTGTTGGTTGTTCAGGAGAGTGTTATTCAATTTCCATTTGTTTGTGAAATTCTTGCAGTTTCTTTTACTATTGAACTCAAGTTTAAATGTACTATGGTCTGATAATATACATGGGAAAACTCCAACTAGTTTGCATTTATGTAAACATGTTCTATGAGTTAGCATGTAGTATATTTTGGAGAATGATCTGTGTGCAGCCGAGAAGAATGTATATTCTGATTTTGTGGGGTGGAAAACTCTGTAGATATCTATTAAATCCATTTGTTCAAAAGCTTGGTTGAGTTCTAGTATTTTGTTGTTGATCTTTTGTCTAGATGAACTATTTGTGGCAGTGGGTTATTGAGGTCCCCCACTACAATTGTATTAATGCTTATTTGTTTTTTATATCCCTTAGTATTTGTTTTGTATAGTTGGGAGCATTAGTATTTGGTGCATATATATTTCTAATTGTCATCTCTTCCTCTTGGATTGTTATCTTTACAAGGATGTAGTGACCTTCTTTGTCTCTCTTAATTAGTTTTGGTTTGAAATTTACTTTTTCTGCAAATAAGATAGCTCTGCCTGCTTTTTTCTGGGTTCCTATTGCATGGAGAACTGTTTTCCATACTTTTACTCTCAGTCTGTGAATTTCTTTGTGGATTAAGTGGGTTTCTTGTATATAGCACATTGGATTTTGCTTCTTAATCCATTTTGCCAGTCAATTTCTTTTAATTGGTGAATTGAGGCCATTAACATTGATGTTATAACTGATATGTATTAACTTATCATCATTGTGTTATTATCCTGTTGTTGGCTCTTTTTAATTTTTCTCCCCCTCCTTTTAATTTCTTGCTGTGCCTGCTTGGTTTGCTCTGTTGGGCCTCATGGAGTTGTGATCTTCATTGTCTTTTTCTAGGATATTATTTAAAATTGGTTGGGGTGCTGGTTTGGAATTCATGAAGTTTCTTAGGTGTTCTTTGTCATGAAAGTATCTTATTTCCCCCATCAATTTTGAAAGATAATTTTGCAGGATACTTAAGTCTAAGTTGGAGGTTATTTTCTTTTAGGCCTTGAGATACTGTGCTCCAGGCTCTCCTTGACTTGAGGGTTTGGGTTGAAAAGTCTGCTGTGATTTTGATGGGCTTTCCTTTGCACGGGATTTATTTCTTTTCTCTAACTGCTTGTAGTAATTTGTTCTTCTGTTGGGTTTCCAGGATCTTCATTTTTATGTCTGTGTGTAGATTTTTTTGATCATGTCTAGTTGGAGTGCTATATGCCTCACTTACCTGTATATCCAATTTTTTTGCTCTGTTTGGGAAGTTTTCTGACATTCATTCTGTGAACAGGGTTTTTTTTTTTTTTAATATCATTTGTACTTTCTTCTGCTACTTTATGGATTCCTATCAGTCGTATATTATTCTTCTTTGTATCATTTAGGAGCTGTTGGATTGATTTATCATGTTCCCTTACTATTTTTAAGAGTTTCTTCTTTTCATGGTCACTGATCTCCATCCTGTTTTCTATATCTGATATCCTGTCTTCACATTGGCTCAGTCTGTTATATAAACTTTCAACAGAGTTTTTAATTTCTTGGATATCTGTTTGAATCTGTTTCATGGTTTCCATTTCTTTCCTATGCTGGGCATTTATGGCTTCTATCATGGTTCTGAGCTCATGTGTTGTGGTTTTTTTTTTTACCTTTTTCTGTTCCAGAGTCCCTACTCATGTCATTCATTCTGCTCACCATCTCTGTAGTTATCTGGGAAATTATTTCTGTTTTGAATTTTTCTAGAGCCACATTCTTCTTTTTAGTTACTTCCTGTGCCATCAGTTCAGGTGTCCAGGTGGTTGATTATCAGACTTTTTCACCTCATTTTCCCCAGAATTTGCCCTTGGTAAGCTGGAAGTCTGTGTTTGTGTTTGAGCCTTGTTTGAATGTCTTCCATTTCTATTTTTGTAGTTGGTGCTGTCCTTCATTTGATACCTGGGTTAATATTCTGATCTTCCTATTATAGCTTGTCTTTAGGTTTTGAGTCTCTAATGACTCTGAAGCAATCTCTTTTTCATTATACCAGGAAGAACAACTGATTAGATCAGTCACAACATCTTAGCTCATGTGATACAACCAGCAAAACAAAAGCATCAAGCACAGCTTAGAAAATGACAATTTGTGGTAGTTATTAATCTATCACCTTTAACTGTGTGAATTAAATCAAAATTGAAGTTAGAACTCAGGACAATGACCTTTATGACCCCCCCCCAAAGCTTCTGTGATGTGAAACCAGGGGCTAGGACAGCCAGGAAGCCAGAAGTGAGTGGTGGGTGGGAGGCTGTGGGCTAGTTCCATGCAGTTCCACTTCCTATAGGTCTGATGCAGAGGTTGGGGTTGAGGCAAGAGCTGCAGGCTAGCTGCAGGCAGTTCCGTCTCTTACCAGCCTGCTGCCAAGGTTGGGGGCTCCAGAGGAATTTTCTAATAATAAAAAGAGGAAAGATGTTAGTGCTTAAATTTTAAAGCATAGAATTTGGCTGCTAAAAGTTCCAATTTTCTTCCTTTCTGACAATTGTCTATCTAACTTTAAAAGTGTGGATTAATAGGTATACTGCTTTTTAAAATTTTCATTTTTAAATAATTGTAGATACACAAAAAGTTGCAGTTTATACATTAGACTGAAGTTTCACCTTGGTTTCTCCAAAGGTGACATACTACTATTTGATCTGAAGTACAAGATTAAAACAGGAAACTGATAAGGATACAAAATTGTTCAATAGACTGCAGATTTTATTAAGGTTTTGCCAGTTTTTACATGTACCATTTTTTGTGTGTATTATTCTATGCAATGTGATCCCATTTGTAGATTCCTATAACTACTACCACAATTGATACAGCACTGTTCCAGCAACACAAAGGAAGTGCCATAAGCTACTCTCTTATTTACCACACCCACTTCCATCCCACATCTTGACAACCACTAATCTTGTCTCCATTTCTATAGTTTGACATTTCGAGGGTTTTGTATAAATGAAATCATAAAATATATAACCTTTGAGAGTGGCTTTTTCCACTTAGCATAATGCCCTTGAGATCTATCAAAGTTGTTGCATATAATAATGTGTTTTTTAAACCAGAAAATGCAAACAAGATACAAATAGAGTTTGAAAATTTGGAAAAAACTTCTGTCTGTTATCTGAAATACATTGATTTGAATCTTTTTAAAAACCATTTGAATGTAGTCATCTTAGTAATGATTAAAAACATTTTAAAATTCAGGAGAGATTAATTTCAGTGCTGTTGGAGAAATATTAATGAAGGTTTTAAGGTATCATTTGGAAAGAAATATAAACTTATATTGCACAATTTTGAAATTATGCCCTGTAACATGATACATTCTTTCACTATAAAAATTCACAAAGTAAACTCCACTTGCCACCACTACACATTATAAGGGCCAATAAGTATTGTATTGACTGTTATAGTTGGTGGAAATACAACTCAGGTGAGGTTGATTTGGGAATTCAGTTAATTTAAAGAAAGATTGCTTGATTTCATTATTCTTGAATTTTTTTCTTATACGACATAACCTTTTATTATCATTACCTCTCTAGAAAATGCTATCATGGTTCTCATATTCAAATGCATTTTCAATTTTATTCGTATTTTTGAGCTACTGACAGCTATCAGTCTCCTGACAGGTAGTATTTATGGTAATACACTCACAAATTGTTTGAAAGTAAAGCGAGTGATTTATGTCTTGGGTTTAAGAGGTTAAATTTGATTTTATTGTAATAAGATACTTTGAGACAGACTTAGTTTTGCCACTGTGAGCCTGCTGGAGTTATTATGCCATATTGAACAAAAGCTGTTATCTGTGGTTAGCCAAAAGACATATCCATTCTTAAAAAGAAAGATTCCTATTGTTGTTCACAAAATTGACTTATGAGTAGATTTTTGAGAGATTGTTTACTCTGTTAATGCCTTACTAATGTGATACAAATTTATAGGAGACTTCCCAACTGCATCTTAACCAGCAGAACAATTTTCTTTCCAAATTCTTCCCTTCTTGATTCACAGGTTCTGTCTATCTTCAACTATATTATTAGATACAGCCAGAGTGAAGGGAATATAAACTTCCTGCCAAGCCCTTTGACCCTTGCTCTTCACTATGTTTCCATCCCATAATATTCTTTCAGGTAAACATGCATAATTTGTCAAGCAAAATGAACAACAGAAGAGGAAAAGATAAGTTGTTTTTGTTCTCTTAACTTATTAAAGTCCTTATACATTAGTAAGAAAAAGAAGAAAACAATAATCAAAACTGGGAAAAATATAAATGTGCAATTCAAAAAAAGGAGGAAATAAAATGGACAATAAGCATGTGAAGAAATTCAAAGTTTAAAACTAAAAAGTTTTGGGCTGGGGATTTAGTTCAGTGGTTCTGGCTCCTGCCTTGCAAGCACAAGGATCGGAGTTCAATCCCCAGTACCACCCCCCAAAATAAATAAAATAAATAAAACTAAAAACTTTCAATTTTTCTTTTTTGAATGTTGAGGATTTTACAAAGATGATAATTTCCAAGTTTGACGAGGGTTCAGTGAAACAGGTATTTCACAGAGCTGTTGGTATGTAGGTAAATTTGGATAACATTTCTAAAGTTGATTTTGCAATAGGAATCAGATACCTTTAAAATGTGCAAATATTTCACATTCTTATTATATTTATACCATTTACAATAATTTTCAAAGTGAAACAAATTTGATGCTCAACACTAACATAATGGCAAACAAATTATTGACCATCCATATGACAAAATATTATAAATTAAAATGATTTTTATAAATCTATATTTAGCTACATAAGGTGTTCACAAAACATTACTGAGTGAAAAATTCACTTAATTTGTATGTATGAGCTAGTACATAAGATCTCAGTTTTGTCCTTCAAAGTGTATATATGGTGATTGAAAGAGAGAAAGCAGTAAGAATTCTTAACTAAATACTAATAGAGGTCATCGCTGCAGAAAAATCATGGTTGGTTTTTCTATCTGAGCCTTATGTAGCTATACAAATTTTCTACAACACAGGCACTTCATTTAAGGAGACAGAGAAAGCAGAAGTGATTTAGAAATGATAGCATGCAGTATTTAAAAATGGACACAAACAGATTAAATGATAAAAAGTAGCATGACACAGCAAAAGGCCTGGCTAATCCATCTTTAATTTATTTTGTGTATGGTTTGAGATGGGATCAAGTTCGTTTTTTTCACATAGGTATTTCACTGATATGTCTCCTCTCTTCTTCCCCTCCCCATGACCCTCCCCCTTCTTTCTCCACCCTTCCTTCTCCCTCTCCCTCTCCTTCTTCTTCTCCCACTTTCCAGCATTCATTAAAATATTTAGACACAGAAGCAAGGGAAAAGGAGCATATTAGCAAGAGCTAAAGCAGTCAACAGAGACATACATGAAGAGTGATGCTGTGAGAACTGATCACAAGTTTCCATACCCAGATAGAACTTCTAGACAGGTGTTATTTTGTGAGTATCAGGGGACCGGTTGACTTTTCTTTATGGGAGCCACAGTACTGGTTATTTTAGATACTTTTTTCCAAGAAAATCTGGCTTCTGTCATAAAGAATGCCCCACTCCTCTGACCTGCTGGCATAGTGACAGGGAACCGGAACCTAAGTTTTTCTCTGTGGTCTTCTGACCCATTGTTCTGCTCAGGCCTGCCCCTCATCCCTGCCACTGTGATGTTTCCTCTGGTTACCAAGTCTCTTGAGGTGCAGAGGGCAGTTTATCCTGCTTGTCATCGATGTGAGAGGTACATCCTCTGGATTTATGAACCAGTTCTACAATATAACTGCTTTCTTATTAACCCACTATGCCTCGGAGTTTTCATCTATAAATGGAGATAATTCTACTTACCTCACGGTATTGTGGGTTGAGCTGAGTTATCTTATAAGAAGTTTCTATAATAATGCTTAGTACATAATGAGTACTCAAAATTTTTAGCAATTGTTATCTTTTACTTTTTAGCTTATTTATTTACCATTTTGTTTGCTTTTTTCTTTAAAAAAATTACATGGACCATCTCCAGATGCTATCTCCTCACACAATCTCACAATTTCTTCATTATTTTAAATTTATGTGTTGTGATTTTTAAAAAATTGAGTTTAATGGTACATTTTAGGTACACAGTACAGTTACATTCATAATTGGGATCTTGTACCTCTACATGACAGGTCTTGGTTCTCATTTTTTCCCCTTGTGGTTGTGATTTTTTAAAACGAGGTTTATATAGAGGTCTGGGAGTACAGCTCATTATTTGCCTATCATACACTAGGCTCTGGGTTCCATTCTCAGCTCTACAAATGAAAAACAAACAATAATAACAATAATAAGATGTATAAAGGAATTTTATGTAAAAACATGTTCAGTACACACAATTAAGTAACATTTACCCAACTTAAAAATTTGAAAGTTTAAATTTCTACACAAGACAAGCTCTCTACATTTTTTCATATCACAACTGCATTATCACTGAGTTAGATGATCCTTAAGAATCCTTCCAGCTTGAGAATTCTATGAACTAATTATATGAAAATTCTCATGAAAATGGTGAATTTCATCTTTTTTAAAGAAAATTCAAATTATTCATTTACTTTTTTCTTTTTTGAAATATGTATTTTCCTCCTTAATTGGATAGTAGCTGATTGATAGGTGTAAAAAATACTTAGGGGCAGATTTTTGGAAAGGACATAGAAAGCTATATAAATTCTTTGATCAAATTTGAATGCCTTCAAGCAATTTCTGTTAACCTTGAGTACCCCAAGCAGTTCTCCCAGGTTCTATAACTTACTCAAATCTTAAACCATATTTAGTTGAAAATGAATGGCTCCACAAAGAAAATGAGTCAGTGTTGTTTCAATGGTTGCAAAAAGGTTTGAATAAAATACTTTCTATACATACAATATATACATACATACATATATATATATATATAATGCTATATACTTACAGCATTAGCACCATATTATGTACGTGATTTACACAAAATAAGCTACAGTAAATAATATGTTAAAAGGTCATATTACTTTATTCATATTAAAGAAATATAATATTCACAAAGCAAAATGACATTTCAGTTTACATTTGCTACCTATCAGTTTGAAAGCAGTAGTTTATCAGTGTTTTCATGATGGCTTTGTCAAAGAATGACGTAAACATTAGGATTTTAATATTAATTTTTTCACAAGCACATTGTGGTTGTGTAATATTCTTAAATATGGGCCTATGTATGTGAACATATGTGTTGGTGTATGTATGTGTATTGTGAACATACACATCTGTTTAAGTGTGTATGTGTGTTCAGGGAGTGTATGTATGAGAGAGTAAAAGACATTAACCTAGTTATAGAGACCCAGTCTCATCTGGATTTAATTACTTACATGTAGATTGAATTCATATAAGAATAATTCAAATAATTTTAAGGTAGATTGGGGAAATACAAAACAGAATAATGGAAATAAAGCAAAGAAGAGACTATATGGGGATTCCCCAGCAGTTAGCTATTTTGAGTGTGAAATGATAGCCCAAGAGAGGCTGAGGAGGCCCCATCACTGGAATCATTTAAAATTGGACTGGACTAAGCTTGGAAGAATACAGGATTGGGAGGAATCATGCTTTGACAGAGAAAGACTGAAAGATCTTTTCCAATTCTAATTGCCATGATCCCCTGTAATTCAATTTGAAATGCCCTTGCTATTCTAATTCACAAAGCTCCTATTTTTACTAACTCTTTCTTTTTCATAATCCTACTTCTGATATCACTACTCCTTTAAAAGGAAAAAAAGAACCCCCGGAGCCTGGTTCCCAAGTAGTCATTGAATTACACTCCTTACTTCCTTTCTCTCCCTCCAGACGACTGTCGTGCAGACTCAGGCAGCGCACTCGGGGCTGGGCAGACAGACAGCGATTGTCATCGGCCCCTGCTTTCATCCATTAGTGCGGGTGTGAGCAGGTAAGGGCAGGGCTGACAAAGAGCTTTTTAAAACTAGTCAGCGTAAATGCTTCCAGGAGGCCAATTTGGGATAATCTATTGAAATATGGATCAGAAATATTGCCAGCCAAGGCTGAATACCTCTATCTGTTTCATTTAAGCCAAAGCAATAGAATGTTTTCATGGAGGGAAAATAACAAAAGCCATGATTACATGTGGAGAATTGTCTGCTGACATGGTTTGGGGTTAATTCTCTGAAATGGTTACCATTCTGCCTGGGTCCAGAGTCTGTCTCAGAGGCTTTATTTGGTTGGAGATGCAGCAGGGGTAAGATCCCCAGAGACTTGAGTCCAGGAGGCCTTCTGGTTTTCAGAAGCCAATTTGTGAAGGGATCAAAGGGGTGTCTGGTCCCAAGAGTCCTAGCTGCACTTTAGAATGTACTGGTCATTTTACACGGCACTTCCACACTTGAGAGGTATTGGAAAATAAATTTTAGTAAATTAAAACTTACTGGCCCATTAATATACAATGCGTTCCATTGGTAATGGCTCCTGAATTTTAACTTTAATTTTTGTCTAGTAATTAATGATCAAAATTGAAAGATTGCTATGCAATGGAAATTCTATAAGCTAAAAATGCTTCTGTGATGTCAGTGTTCTATAGGACATTTGCTTTCCCTTGTTATTCCTATTCAACAACTTGGAAAACAGAACAAAAATAAAACAATTGTTTAGAAAATTTGAAGTAAAATTTCCAAACATTGCAAATAGTTATGAATAATGCCTGAAATTCAAACTGTTATGCACAAATAACATTTAAATGATGAGAGGGATCAATTTTTTCTCACTCTCTGTGTCTAACACTAGTTCTTTATTTTAAAATATTTCAAATGTACAGCAAAAATACAAAGAGTAATATAATAAACATTTATTACATGACATTCAAAAACTAGTCATGAAGTTCAAAAACATTTAGCCTCCTTATTTCCCTTACTCCTTCTCCAAAAATAACTTCTTGTCTTGCCTCAAAAAGTGACTTGTTCCTTCCTACTGCTTTGGAAACTCAAACTTTTATCTTGACTGTCCTCTTACTTTCTACTGGGCTACTTCGCACCTTCTTAGAACCATGTACTTTTAAAGGACGAAACTACTGCTGCTACTATTACTGCTCTTAAAAATAGTAATAAAGCTTGACCCTTGAGGGAAATTACCTCACCTATAGACAGAGAGTAGAGGCCCAGGGAGTCACACAGCCTTGAGTAGAACCCAAGTTTCTTGGGACTCCAAAACTCGCGAGTTCACCACTTTTTCCTGTGCCTTCTACCTGTCTTTGGCACTCATTAACTCTACATTAGTTTTGAGTTCAGTTGAACTGACAATTAGATGCTCTAGTTGTATTCTCACCTTTGTCAGAAATGTAGGGAAAAAGAACCTTCAATGCATTTCCTCTGAATAAAGGATCTTTTAAGACTATCTTTAGATCACCCTACTCTCCTTAGAGCTCTAGTGTAAAGCACTGCTCAGAGCCCTCCTCTGATTGACGAGGGTCTAATTAGCCTAGAGATTCCTCTCTGACAACCAGCCAAGAAGCTTCTATGTTGAAAACGTTCCTATTTGGCAGAGATTAAAACTGGGATCTATAGTTATTATGACAGGGTGACTGGAATGTCACTGAGAAAACAAATTTACTATATTTCAGCTTAACAATTTGTTTGCTATTGCAGAGTCTAAGAAAAAGCTCTCTGGTTTAGCATATTACTGTATCTCAACATACTGTGCTGTAACTTAGGAACACAATCTGCCTATCATGTACAATGCAGTATATAAACAATGAATGAATTGCACTTCAAAAGTTATTTTGTAAAGATAAAACATAAAAGTTTGAGAAGTTGCTTAAATGAAGAAAATGAAAAGTATAATGCACTGTTCAAAGTTTTACTTGCCTGTGGCCAGTTGTGGACATGGATGGAAGTCATCTCTATCTACATGTCATCGTGAGCATCCTTTCTCAGCAGTGAACTAGAATAAGCAGTGAACTTGAGGAAGGAACAAACTGAGGTAGGAGGTAGAGGAAAACTGATAACTAACAGGCAGACTGTGTCAAAGTTCATAAAACCTCATGGCTAACAGGTTGAACAAACTCTTTCCTGAAAAGAGAGGGCATGTGCAGAACACAGGAGCAAATATGATTCCATGGTCCCTGAGTGCTGTGGAACCAATCAGAAAGTGATAGCCCAATCCTTCATCTGAATATGACTCTGTTTGCAGGACCAGTCAGAAGATGCTGTTTTTAATCCTTCATTTACATGTGGGCACAGCCAGTCAAAAGACACTCTTTTAGATCCTTCATCTACATCTTAGGAGAAAACAAGATAATTTTTCAATAGCATGGTTTATATATGATGTGAGGTCAAGTGAGTTTTTGATAGGACAAATGTCCCAGTGCCTTATTTACAGGAGGAGAAAGAGGAGGAGGAGGTCAGTCCAGGTATTTGAATACAAAACACTCCTTGTGCCTTATCCTCGGGGCCCCTGTGAGCCTTTTCACTAGTTCACTGCCATTCCGAAGAACGTACTTCTTTTTTGCCTTCAATAAATGTTCACTTTCACTGCTTTTTCTGTCCAATTCTTTGTTTGGGACACTGAAAACCTGGAAAAAAAGTCCCATGAGCCCCATTATTTTGTAACAAGATGGCCAATTTTTAAAGGCTTATTTAAAAGATACTTTATGAATTGTAATACTTTTTCTATGAAATTTACAAAAAAGATTTCTATCTAATAGGCAATTTTTTTGAGTAGCTTTAGATTTACAGAAAAAGTGAAAAGCACTAAGAATTCCACTCATGAATTGTCACCCCACCTCAGTTTCCCCTACTATTACTGTCTTGCATTAGTGCTGTACAGTTGTTATAACTGGTGAAACAATACTGATTCAATATTGTTAACTAAACCCCATAGTGTATATTAGAGTTCAGTTTTCTGTTGCATGTTCCATCAGTTTTGATAAGTGTATAATGGCATGCACCATAATTACAATATCATCAAAACAGATTTTAAATTAATAGCAGATCATAAAAGAGGCCTAAAAGATGCCATTTTGAAACAAGTTAAATAAACTAAGACTCGACACAAACTTAGTGAACTTATTCTTTATAGTTCTTGCCAGACAGAAAAGCAATATAGTAAAAATTAAGCAGCCCTTTTTTTTGAAAATTGTAGTTATTTTGATAAACAGTGCTGTCAAAGCAGTAAATGCGAACAAGTACTCTAGTTCATTCTCTTTTGTCTATTATTCTCTAGGCTTGGTGTGAGTGCTTCATAGTTAAAGTATGTCTTCCCTTGAGGATCACGCAGCCATTTAATTTCTGTCCTGGCATCTGGCCTATTGTGTTTATGAGGTCCTACTGAGAAATGGAATTGATGATTTCTTCCCTAACCACAAAGGAAAAAAATTGAAAGTTACTGATTTCAAACCACAAGTATAACTTTTCAAGTTTGTTCGGAGAACATTTTCTATTTTTTCTTTTTACTTTTTTCTGGTCCTGGAGATTGAACTCAGGACCTTGCACTTGCCAGGCAGACACAGCACCACTGAGCAACATCCCCAGCCCGATAGAAAAACATTTTCTTTCAAAAAATGAACAAAGGGACATATTATGAAATGTCTCATTGAGCTGTATCATCCCATTTTTCAGTATGTTGAAAATTTACCTCTGCTCAGCTAGCAGAAGACTGAAGTTCCCTATGTAGTTTGGAATCTAAAGAAGACGTCACTGCCTGGTCTGATCTCCATGCGTTCCAACTTGTTGAGGTATTACTGTCGAGAAGAAGTGTGGCCCCACCCTTCCCGCCACCCACCGCAACTCTCCTGCCCACACATCCACTGCTCTTGCCTTCCTATTTTCCACAGTACCCTGAGAACTTGGTAGAAACTAGGGTGATGTTTTCTCTAATACTCCTTCCTTCTCTTTTGAGAATTGCCATTTTAAGACTCTCTTTGAGGCTCAAAACGCAAGTTTCCATGCAAAATTCCTCGGGGTAATGGCTTTCAAATGAAGGAAAATTTGAATCCCAGACCTTTGGCAATGTTTGGAAGTGCTTTTTTGGTTGTTTCAAATGGGCCAGGAAAGATACCACTGGCATCTAGTGGGGGAGGCCAAAGATGCTGCTGAGTCACCTACAGTGCTTAAGATGGCCTCCCACTTCCAAAGATGATCTGACCCCAAAGCGTTAATTGCATTGAAGTTGAAAAACTCTGCTGTAGAATTTTAGTCAGCGGTCATTTTTGTCATCCCATGTTGAAATACTTTGATTTAAAATACTGTATCTTAAATCCTTTTTTGAAGATAATGTCCAATAGTAGTGGAAATAGTGGAAAATTATATACTTTCTTAGCACCTTGCTCAAGAATGAGGCTGAGTGTGTGGTGCATGCCTGAGATCCCAGCACTGTGGGAGGCTGAGGCAGGAGGATTCTGAGTTGCAATTTAACAATATTCTGTCTCAAAATAAAAAATGGCTGGTAATGTAGCTTAGTGCTAAGGCCCTGTGTTATTTCCAGTAACACACACACACACACACACACACACACACACACACCCCAGAATCAGGCTACAATACTTGCAATATAGATGACCTTAATTGTTGCTCAAAATGTAAACTGTCATAAGGGATAAGAGATTAACTGACTTCACTTCCAACTTTTACAGTGTCATTATTTTCCTCTCTAACTTCCTCAGTATCTTTGCTGACAGAGACATTTTAAAATGAAAGACAATTAGAGGCTTTTTGTTTATGAAAAATGAAGTGTTTGGGCACAAAAGAATGCGCAGTGGACCTCTTCTACGATGTTTAAAATATCCTTTCACTAAAAGATTTTCTTAAGAGGCTGTTTGTCACTGCTGCTTTTACTACTTGTTGTTTTCATGCATAACAACCAGCATCTGTAGATTTCCAGGGTGTTCTTTAGAATTTCTCACCACTGGACTCCATGGTAGGTTGCCTCAGATGATTTTTCAGTCTTAAAATCACATTGAATAAAAACTTATCTCTAAGTACACTGTAAAGCCATTGTACACCAGCAGCCAAAGAACCAGATCCTCCTCACTGACAAATTTTGTGTAGCCAGGATGGAATTTAAATCTTTTAAAATTAGTTGCTAGTTTTTTTTTTTTTTTAATAGCCATCTGCTTATATTCTAGGTTTCTCTCATTTTTGAAAAAAATGGAATGACCTTATTTTAGGGGCTAACATTCCTCCGTGGCAGTGGCCTGCTACAGGAAAACCACAGCTGGGTGCTTAAAAACAGATGCATGCCAGCTTGTTCTAGTTCCCATCCAGATGATCAGGCACCTGTCAGTCTGCCCTCTCTGGTCATTTGAGTTTGCACTCCTTACATTGTTGCCTTGGAGTTCTTCAACCACAAATGCCTGGTAGTTAATATTGCCTCATCTTTGGCCCATCAAGGAGTTTAACAACTCCTATGGGAAGTTGCTGAGGCCATCAGAAGAGTGGTAGGAAATGTACTCAGGTGGAAAGACTGAGTTGCGGCTGAGAGGAAGGGCAGAGATCAAAGGCAGAGCCAGTGTAGAGTGCAAACAGATGCAGAGACTCCAGAGGCTTTCTAGTATCACCCCTGCAGGGAAACCTCACTTTGGAAAGAACAGGGAGACCAGGTAGTAAAAATGAAGCCAATTATACCTGTGATCATGTCGGTGGTGCTGTTTGTCATCTTTACCCTCAAAGTGGTAGGGTCCTAGTCTTCCACTGTATTCTTGGATTGTGCTCATCAGCATGAGAAGTGAAATCCAGAAAGAGCTCCATGAGGCAGGAGCCAATACAAGGTGAAAGTATGATGCTGTATGAGATCAGGACACAAGACAAAGGTGGAGGAAAAACAAATTTATAACTCAAAAATAAGGGATATCAGATAGAGGTACGGGAAAGTTCAGAGCTCAAGCTGAAAGGAAAAGTCAGCCTAAGAAAGATGCAGGACAGGTAAGGATAGTGGTGAATTTCTGACCTCTGTGTTCCTGTGTGGGGAGCCTGTGACTTGGCTCAGTTTGGCTCCATTTTGAGGACTCAGGCCTACTTGACCCTCTGTGTGTAGTGGTCCAATATCCATGCATTGGTCCACTGTCCATTTATCAATGCCCAGTTCCCTCCTTGGTCACAGTGCATTTCCTATGGATATTATGTTTAATAGAACATATATTTATTTAGTCATCCAAGGGCTGGAAAAAAGCCCAGACTGGACTGACTCCACAAAGCTCCAGGACACTTTCCCCTCCCTGCCCCCAGGTCAGTACAAACAGGAGAAAATCCCTAAACTGCAACGTCCACCTGGGCTCTGAAAGTGTGGTCATGAGGAGAAGAGATTCTAGACGGCCGAGGGAAGGCAAGGGAGTGGCACTTTGGAAGGACTGGCAACAGCCTTTTCTGATGAAAGAGAAAAAAGAAAGATGTTTGAGGAAGAAAAAGAATGAAAAATATTTAAATTATCCCTGGAAGAAATCCCAGGAAAATACCAACTTAGGTGTGGTTTCCCTTGACTGATATGAATAGAAGGATCATGTATAGTAATTTACTATCTACATCTGGAGTCTTCTAAGAATGAAAGTAAGAGCTATTCATAATTCTTTCCAAGATACTATAATGACCTGAGATTGGTCACAGAACCTAGGGTATAAGATCTGCCTACACAGGTAAGGTCAGTGTTAGGTGACCTTTTAGATTTACAGTCTCTAGGCACAAGCTGAGTTAGAGGCCTGAGAGGCCCAGGTTGTAAACAATTGTATTATGATGCTGAAAGTGAAGACTCAGATTGGTGAGGATGATGGAGAGGTCTTTAAGACCTCTCAGGGACTTTAAATTACAGGAAGCCTAGGAAATCAATTTGAATTATTCTGGGTTGGGGCTAATGGGGATTTTATTTACTCTTTCCTTTTTTAGGCTGGCCGGTATTTATAAGGTGTAGCCTGCCCAGAACTCCATAGCTTCTCTTGAGCTTCTAGGAGGCTGTGCCTCCTCTTTCCCCTCCCCTGGTTGTTCTGTGCTGACTGGGTGCCGGGGAAGCCTGCAGCTCCGGAGTTTGTTTTCATAGTTCTGGGGCAAGTTGTGTGGGGCCCACAGTAGAGTGAGCGGGCATACTTCAGGTAAGGGTATGTATTTCTTGGCAAATGAATTTAAAAACTAAACTGCATAAAATCTGTAAACCAGATCTGTGATGATAGCACTTTGTGTCACAAACATGAAGATTTAAGAATGCTTGGATTAGCATGAGCTTTTTGTCACTACCTAGAACCTCACAGGCACATTTATTAAATTGGTTTCTGTGTAATTTAGTGTCCAGAGTTGTTCAAATCAAATCTACTGCCAGGCCCCCAGGATTTTAACTCAACTCTTATTTGTGAAGCGTGTGTTAGGGACAGGGCGAGAGAGACTGCCTCAGGTGCTGCTGGACTGCTGCGACCCTGGGATGTCCTTCATTTTCCAAATTGAGGCCAGCTGAGAAGAAACACCCAGAAATGGAGAAAGCGGGTTCCTTGAAGTTGTCTAGTAAATAGGAAACCTACTGAAAAATCTTTTACATCTTCATTGCAACCTCTCCAAAATCACCAAAAGGATTAGTCCCCAGCAAGGCTTGAATCTTGCTTCTGCTCACTCTGCTTTCTTTTATCTTCTCTGAGGATCTCAGTGGCGTCTTAACCCTTATCAGTATCTCAGTATTTCCACTTCATCTCAAATCTCAATCTCTTACACAGCTTGCCATGATAACTGTTTCCCTCCCTCTCTTCTCTCCTTTCTTAAACTCCGATTCCTTACTCAGGCTCTCTCAAGACTTTCCTGCCTAGTCCTCCGGCTTCAGAAAGTGGTTTCCAGGGCTAGAATTCCGTTTCCTTTCAGATGTAAATCTTGCAGGTCTGCCCCTATTCTTATCACGACAAAAGACAAGTCTTGGAGCCTCCCCAGCCGCGAGTCCTCTTCACAGGAGCCTGGAGGTGGAGGAGGAGGGAGGAATGTTAGTACGGCTCGAAATTAGCATATTTATTCTCTCTGGAGAACACACAGCTCCATAGAAGGCCAGATACTGTACTGTGTCATGAAATGATCTGTGTGAGAATATGTATGATGCAGAAATAAATGCCAGATGAGTGCTCTAAATGAATTTTTATTACTGAACACCTTTGTAGTATATCAGTAAATGAAATTTTGCCAAAGAAACTAAGCTGCCTTCTCTTATACAGCTGCTATTAATTTTTCACTATAACAAAACAGGACTACTGTTTATTGTTCTACTGAGGGTCAGATGTGGAGGTATGCACAAACTCTTAGAAAAATATTAAAACATAATATCTTTTAGGTCCGACAAGCAATATAGCGTTCAAAATACTAAAGTCTGCAAATTTTTGTCTTGCTTTTTTTTTATTAGTGGTTAGATTGGGAACTGTTAGGTAGACTGGTTTGTTTATCATGTAACTCTAGCACTATCTAAATGTGGAAAATCATCTTACACAAATACAAGCTGGCATTAGTTTAGTATTTACTAAATACCTGCCATTATCCTATAATCACAATATCTCAAGGTTCTCTGCTATTGATAGTACTCATAGACAAAATTATTGTTCCAGAAGATCTTTTAAGGTTTATCTCTCTTAAGATCCCTGAAGATTCTTTTATTCCCCTCCCTCCCTTCATCTGTGTCTTCCTTCCCTCTGTTCTTTCCCTTTATTCCTCCCTTCCTTTCTTGTTACATTTAAATATTTGGACTACCACCGCACAATGGAAACACAGTGTTAGCCACGAACAACATTTTCATTTTCCTAGCAGCCACATTAAAAGAGCAAAGAGGTGGAATTCACTCTAATAATATATTTCATTTAACCCCAAAGATACAAAATACTGTTGTCTCATCTTGTACTCGATATGGAGAAAATCTTTATGAGAGATTTCTGCAGTCTTTTCACCCTGAGTTTTCAAAAATCTGGCATGTGTTTTACATTTTCAGCACATCTCAATTTAATGTAGCCATATTTCAGATGCTTGGTAATTACACGTAGCTAATGGCTATTGTATTTGGCGACAGAGTTTTAGGCCATCTATCTGAATTGAAATTGCTAACTGGTCACCCAAGCTACTTTTGAATAATCCATCTTTTCCCCCTTACATCTAAAATGACTTATTCATTTGTGTACTGATATCTTGTACATATACATGGCATTCATTGCACATGGGTAGACAAAGTGATAGAATGACATTATGATTTACTTTACAAGGATGAAATATTAAAGAACTTAGATGAGAGGGAAGGCTTAACATTAATAATATGCACAGTATTAAACATGTGTTGTATCCTTGACTTTAAACCAGATACTTGATAAACATTGTGTACTGCTCACAGCATATTTTACAAGACTGATATGATTAGCTTCACTTTTACAAAGAAATTGATGCTTAGTGAAATTTAGTAACTTGCCCTAGGTTAGCATCATAGTAATTTGCAGAGCCAGATTTAAAACTACATTTGTCTGATTCCAGACTGAACTGTTCTCACCACACCATATTGCCTTTGTAAGATAAGACCATGAAGCTAAGAAACAGCAGAGTTCATTCTATCAAGTTAGAAAAAGACTTTTGCTTACTTTGTCGCTGAGATTTTCTCCCACTTTAATGTTATTCACAGAGGAAGAAATAGTCTCTCATTGTTTCCACAAATGTTTAAGTTTGTTTCCAGAACATTTATTAGAAAAGCATTTTGAAAATTATTTTAAATTATTTTAAAGTGGGGGGAGGAGAGACTATATAACCTACATCACATGGTTCAGAGTGGAAACGTAAGTGGTTACATCATTTCGCAAAGATAGAATTAGAATGAAGAAGTTGCTCTGATTCATTTTTCTTCTGAACCTCTTCTAACCACCAAAAATGTCCTTGTTAGATTGAGGTTACAGACTAAGATGCTAAATTAGGTAAGTCTCTTCTTTACCTACTCTGTAAGGTAAGCTGCCTGTTGAAAGTCAGAAAATAATGCATTCCTGTGCATATATAATTGTACAGATAATTGCCTCTATCATTTAAAAATATCATTTGCCAAAATGGTGTCTATGATTAATTATGTACATTTATCACTGAGTCAACTTGGGTACATTATAAAATCCTTTCCCTAAGCTCATGCATATTTCCTCCCTTCTTGTTTCTTTCAATGTATGTCATGTAGTAATTCAGAATTTTTCGTTATTCTTTAAGCCATAATTCACCTGCAGAGGAACCAGCAACCAAGTTCCTCAGGAAGTTATCTTTTTACTTAGAACCTCAAGGAACAAGAATAATGTTTAATTCTCTATTTTTGTTTCATGGATACTCCTGGGAAAATGATGTAGAACACCCCGAGTGAGCTACAAATTCATAAATTGGCTTTTCATATTAAAGGTCTGAGTCTGCCTATTAGCCAATAATGCCTTTCCTGAAGAGCCAGCAGTTGGTGTGTGGGAAAGGAACAACTCCCCATGCTACTGGTTACAGAGGGGGGTCTCATAGTGATCCGTGATGCTGAGACATCTTGGATGGCAAAACAATAGTGCAGCTCAGGGTGGCATGACTCATAGAAAACTCCCATAGAGGTAAAAATTGATCCATAGGAAGAAACAAATTTCCCATTAATCAATGATCGGTTCCTACTAGAATATCTTGTCCCTTGTTGCTAGGACCCTGCTCACATCAGTGCTCCCCACCTCACTGTTCCCTGCATCGTCCCCTTGTAGAAGCTGCACGTTCAATAAATAGTGGCCAGCTCCAGAGATGGTGTCTTAGCCAGCTTTGATCCTCCTGGGCCCCACATTAATGCATTAAGATCTTGTCTTGTTGTGTGTGTGTGTGTGTGTGTGTGTGTGTGTGTGGTACCTGGGAATGAATTCAATACCTTGCACTTGCAAGCCAGGCCCAGTGATACTGAGGTAAATCCCTGCCCAATCTTGTTTTTTGTTTTTTGGTGGGTTGCTTGGTTGGTTGGTTTTTTAATCTGTATATTGTACCCTTGGTCAGGTGATTGTGGGTCTGATCAGTCTCCAATAGGAAAGGACCATTCTTTGATATTCAAGAATCTCCAGTACCATTTCTGTTGATTCAAACTGTATCACTAGGCTTGAAGTCAAATGGCAAGAAAGAAAAAAAAATAATGAGTTAAAAATGCAGAGTAACTGCCATCCTGACATGTGGAACTTAACTAATATGAATATAATATAATTAATGATAGTAGCAGCTATTAGAGGGTAGCCTAAGATTTTAAAATAAAGAGCCTCCGAGGTCTCTTTACTTCTGCCTGCCCTGGAATCTCAGAAGAACACTCAGAATGTTATCCTAAGTTAGGTTAATGTTAACCTACTAAGCCTAAGTCTTGTTCTCATCTCTGAATCCCCCACCCTTTTCCCCTTTTTGTGGACTTGCAGTAAAAGTCTCAGTTTTACAGAGGCATATGATGCCTAAGTGAGCTGGCCCCTCCTAACGCCAGTAGTTTATGTCCTGTTCATCCATCCACTTGCTCTCCCCAGCCAACGTAGCCTTTCACCACACCTCAAGTACTGGGGCCAGTCGCCTGCTTGGAGCCATGGCCTCCCTGCTCCTTCTACCTGGATTGCCATCCTGTCCTCACACTCACGGGCTGCTTCCTGTCTTCTCCGTCACATTTATTCCAATGTCATCTTTTCAATGAAATCTCCCTTGCCCCCTCCCTCAAAGACTGAAGCCCTCTCCTCCATTAGGGACGACCTATCCCTATACTTTCTGGGTGGTCTTTTTCCTTTCTGTATCACTCTTTAATGTAGATATTTCATCTCTCTCTGTCTGTTTGTGGTGCATCATGAATGCATTCATTATAGGGCGTTCAGTATGGGTCCGTGCACGTGGACCAACATCTTATTTCTTTTCACAGCCCCTTCCCTCCCTTTTTCCTCCCTCCGTCTCTTGGTCCCTTTGCTATTTGCCAAAGGGCTGTCTCCCTATTTCCTATTGTCTGTCTTTTACTTTGCTTTTTATTAATTTATACTTTGTGTTTCTCATATAAAAGAAACCATATGATTTTTAAATTTGCTTATCTGATTTATTTTACTGAATGGTGTATCCATTTTCCTACAAATGACTCATGTTCATCATTTGTATCTTTGTGTGTGTGTGTGTGTGTGTGTGTGTGGTACCAGGGATTGAACTCAGGTCCTTGTGCTTGCAAGGCAGGCAGCAGAACCACTGAGCCAAATCCCTAGCCCTTGTTCATCATTTTTTATAGCAGAGTAGTACTCTGTCGCATACAAACACTACATTTTCTTTATCCATTCATCTGTTGATGGACATACAGGTCCCTTCCAAGATTTAGCTAGTATCGACGGTGCTGCTATAAACACAGATTTGTGTGCACTGCTGTAATATGATGTCTTTAACTGTTTCAGGAAGATACCTAGGAGGGGAATAAAAATATGAAATGCTTCATGAATTAGCGTGTCATCCTCGATGAAATAACATCTGAGCTGAGGTCTAAAGGATGAATACAAGGTAACCAGGTTGGGGTATAAATGTGGCAGGCAGAAGGGTCAACATGAACAAAAGGCCAAAGACAGGGAGAAGCATGGCTTTTCTAGGGACACAACGGGAGACCAGAGTGGCTGCAGTTATTGAGTATGGAGAGGAGTCTATAAGATGAGGTCAGCAAGGAAGGCAGAGATCAGCTTGTTCGAGGGTTGGTAGCCATGTGAAGAAGCCTAATTTTAGTTTGAGAAGCAGCAGAAACCATTTAAATGGTGGAGAGTGACACCATTCAGCTGGAGTGGATCATTCCAGCTGCAAAATGGACTCGATATTAGAGGTTGACAGTGGACAGCTGAAATCTGTAAGGAAGCAATTGATAAAGAAATGAGAATTTGGTGTTGCAAACATACACTAATTAAAATAAATATAAAATAAAAAATGAAAGAATTTGGGAGATTAAATTTGACTTTACTGAGTCCTCTGCTTTATCAAGTCTGTCAGCTACAGGTTTTCATTTGGGAGCTGGTGAGGGCTTTTGTCTTGACCTTGGCATACTGGAGGGGAGTGGTATCCAGAAAGGAGTAGCCAGGTCCGTTGGATGAAAAATGCTCTTTTTGAACTTGTTACCTTTGCAGTGTCAGAATCCAGTCCTCTGAAAAAGCCCAAAGAAGGCTGGGAATGTAGTGGGATGGTGGCAAGCTATAAATTCAACAGCCACATCTTGACAGCCAGGCACACAAACAAAACAAAACAAAACTATAATTGGAGCTGAGTGTGAATACAATTGGTAAAGAAAATCTTGCTAGTATAGAAGGAAAGGGGGTCTATAGAAAAACATGCTATAGTTAAGGGATGGATATTATGTATCCATTCCATAAAAATTTATCCAGTGTTTTCTATGTGCCTGTTACTGGGCTGTATGGGGAAACTTGTTGGAAATAAGGGAACTCTCCAAACGTAAAATAATGAATGTTAAATGACAGGACAGTTTCAAGAAGATGGCCAATCATTCAGCTGCTGCTGAGCAAGAGGGGGCTTTGAGTTTGAGGAACAGACCTCGTGCTAGGTGGTGCACATCAGAAACTCAGGTCGCTAAGAGGCCAATAGACAGACTCAGGGCCTCTACATAGGGAGCACTGACAAAACCTTTTCCCCTTTCCGAACTGTAAATGATGAGAAGATGAGACTCAATGTATAAAATCTCATTTTGTATCTCATGTCCTTGCAACACGTCTTTTCCATCTATGAAAAGAAAGCTGTACTACCTAGGGCCCGCCATGGCTGTCAGCCAAGAGCGGAGATGTTGTAATTTGAAGTTGACAGCAAGACGACCCTTACAGGGTCACTATAGTTTCTGTCTCATGGCAGATCTTCCTGCTGAAATATGGAGGTGCCATGATGTTAAATCAATAGTAGTGAGTGATGAGAAGATTTGAGATGAAGCTAAACACAGCTTCCTTTGATGTCACCGTTTCATTTTTCTCGCCGGACACCACTTTAGAAGAAGAATCACCTCTGGATAAATCATCTGCTCAGGTTTGCTATTCTAACCAAATGGCATTATCCAAAGATGAGAGATTCCTGATTATTACTTGTATCCATTTAGGATTCCATGTAAGATTTTTGTTGAAAAACAGGCTTTCTAAAATTTACAAAGTAGCAGGAACAAGCATTTCTGTTAGAGATATTCAGATGGTTGTGATTGTCAGTTGCAGATTTAAGACCCCAAGTAGCTCAGTAGTGAGAATCAAAATTGTGCAGTAACATTTAATCTAAAGAGTATTCAACTTTTTATTTTCCATTAGTTATGGAGAAGGTGTATGTGGTATCTGTTGCTGTATAATAAAACACCTCAAAATGTAAGTGCCTAGAACAGGAGCTACTTGTTCAGCTCGGGATCCTGAGGGTTGCAGTTGAATGGGCTCAGGGCTACGGTTCTTCCAGTCCTAGCCAGGCTCCCTCATGTACCTGCGGGCACCTGCGAGCCAGTGTGGTAGCTCTGCTTCCAGGGATCCGTGTGAAGATGGGATGACTGGGCTGCGTGTCTCTCACAACCAGAAGGCTAGCTGGGGCTCACATACATGCCAACTGGCAGGGATTCCGGAAAGAGCTGAGCCTGCATAGGTCATGAGGCAGAGCTCAGAACTGGCACAACACTGCCCTTGCCAAATTCTTTTAGCCAAAGCAAGTCGCAAGTTCAGCTCAAATTCAAAGGGTGGAAAAATAGACTTAATCTGTGGATGAAGGGGCCGACTGCAAAGTTATACTGTGAAGGAGCCTTTTGGGCCACCTTGCTGTCTGCCGCAGGTGCTTTATCTTATTTATTCTATCTCATTCATGTATAAGCAGGCAAAACAAACTATATTTAAACACTATTTTGGAAGGGAGAATATTTTTATTTTTTTCTTTTTATCAGTTTAAAACAAAGGCCTCTCATCTAGGCACGGTTTTGCACACCTGTAATCCTAGCACTTTTGAGGAGTGAGGCAGAAGGATCGCCCTGAGTTTGCAGTCGGCCTGGGCTAGTGAGTTCAGTGCCAGTCTGAACTACACGGGCTCTGTCTCAAAAAACAAACGAATAAATAAATAAAACCAGAGCCTTGCTTAAGGCAACCAATTATGATGGGATTGTGTTCATTGAATTATTGTCTACCTCTGTCTTTTCTGAAAATATGAGGAAAACCCTTCATTTTCTCCCTGGCCGTTAGTCCAGGTGTATGGTGACATAACCAATCACAGACAGAAACAGAATTTCTAAACAACGAGAAACAATAGCTGCTGGCCTTGTACTCTTGTATAAAATTTCAGAATTGCCATTGGGAAGAAGACATTTACTTGACACATGATGCTATTTCCCTTTTCGTCTGCCCAATTTTAAACTCTGTCTTCAGTCCTCAGAATATGCTGAACAAATGAAATACATAACTGGAAGATGTACCCTTTACCACTTCACCTTATAAGGTGTGGACTTCTTATGGATGCAGGGATAGTTCAGGGAAAGGGACTTTTAAAATTATTTTGTGTGTGCATGGAGAAAATAAAACTTTTTGATGTCTTGCCTCCAACTGAATAGGTTCTCACTTAATAGCCAGTGTTGTTCTTTAAGATGATTTATTATTATGCTGATATTGTAATGTAATATTTATTAAGCATTGGAAGTGTGCAGAAGACTAGATAGACCACATAAAAGATCCTGATGGATTTCAAGGGAAAGGGCTAAGAAATGCACTCTCCTAATCCACAGGAAAAGAAGGTAATTCAGAATCTAGCTGAACCAATAAATCCTATTTAATTTAGCATACATCATATGCCCAAAAAGAAGAGGGGGGAAACTAATGGAAATGGAGAGTGATAATCTCTGATTAAAGGGTAATCATTCCAAGAGCATACTTTCCTCTATAGGCTTGAGTTTAGAAAGACTCAATTCAGTAAAAATAGTTCTCATTTTAAGAAAGTTTTGGCCAATAATCCTCTGCATTATCATCTGATGTTCTAAGATCATCAGTTATAGTAGTTTCTATAGAGACCAGCTTTATAACTATTATCCCAAACTACAAGTGAAATGCTTTAAAAATTATACTTCCACTGTATCTTTATAGCATGACAGTAAAATTTACAATGCTGGCATAAGGTATTTGGAGGTCGGAAACTAGTTATGAGTCTGTTGTGAGAGGAAACTTTTTCTAAAACTTGTTAGTATATTTTGAAAGACTATCTTTGTGTGACCAAGTAAAATGGAGAGGAGGGGAGAGAGAGAGAAAGCACAGAGAGCAAGACTTAAAATCTGCCCAAAGAAGCCTTTTATCTGAAAAACAAAAGCACATAATTTGAGGGAAGAATGTCTTAGTTTGCCATAGTTCTACATTTTACTTTGCTAAGCTAGTTTAGATGGGGGGGGGGAGGCAGGATAAAGCCAAAGCTAAAAAGGGGCTTGCAACAGCTTTTCCTATTTTATATAATCATGCTTATTGACTGGGGGTTAGATCCTCTGCTCATCTTTAAATAGACTTCTCACAGAAGCTGATGAAAATCTTCAGTGAAAATTGATTGAGATATAACTTCTCTCTCCCTCTGTTCTGTTTATATTCTCATCTATGTCTCATATCTATACCTCATACACACATATATGTGTGTAATGACAGCAATGAATTCCTATAAAATGATATACCACCTTTTGGGGAGTCTTCAAGCAAGTAAAAGAATACAAAAGTGCATACTTACATGTTTTATTTTGGATTATGGTAGAGGAAGCTGCCAGGGGAAAATGCCGTAATAATTTGAATGTGGAAATAAGGCATAAATTAACTATTTCTGTAATGGCTACTTACAATCTTTTATTTTTTAAAAAAAGGTAGCTGTACATGGCTGTGATTATAAAACACAAGTAGGAACTTTTATTTTCTTGATAATATAAATTCATAGTAATGTATTACCTTTTAAGCAAAGAATATAATGTGTAATTTAGTAACTCACCAAGTTATTTTCAGACAGTATACTTGACATCAATTGCCTGATTAGATTCGTGAAATGCAGATCATTTTTGTGCAGTGAATTATATTTAAAAATTTGAAGAAGAAAAGACAAAGTAAATAGTATGTACATGTTCAAATAGTAAAAGAGAATATGGAAATTGTCCATGGGAATCATCTACCGATTTCAACTTTATGGTTGAAAACTGGTCCAATAACTTACAGTTACATAATGAAAAGTGATATGGAAACCAGTTCTTTCTTTTAGAATTATATATGAACATAGACACATTTCTAATATATACATATTTACAAATGTGCCTGATCATATGATCTAGGTGGTGGTCAAAATGTCTGCTTAATGATTTTGCTATCTTGGTCTTATTTAAAATATGTTTTGAAATGGGCAAAATAAGAATACATAGATTTTAATGCCTCTTTCAGAAGACTGCAGTGCTGCTTCTTTTTATCTGTAGACTTTAAGGGAAAGGACGCTGTGAGAACAACTCCACCAAGCCCCAGTACCGGGAAGAGAGAAAGAGGAGCAGTGGAAAATTCATGATGGGGTCCAAAGATCGCAGGATCGCAGGCAGAGATGTAGTTCTCTTAGCAGATTTTTCTTCTTTTAGGTTGCATACTGAAGAGCCAGACCAGAAATAGGAAAAGAGTGCTTCTTAAAGTCTTGTAGGAGAGAAATGCTAGCATTTATTTCTGTGTAGTGTAAGAAACTTGTAAAAAGGGGGATGATAGGCTTCATTTGTAACTTCAATCTGTGGATAGGACAATTGGCTGACAGTTTAGTGATGGGACTTGGGCGTTCTGGGGCTTCAGAATGAATTCTAAATATTCCAGGAAAATAGTGGGCTTGATTTAAATACCATGCTAGTCATCTGCTAGAAATTTTTGTGTATAATTATTCTTTAATCTTTGCTGTATCATTTTCTTCATTTTTTTTTGCTGGATATAAATTCGAATTTAACTTTTGAGTCCATCATTTAATTTTTGTATCTAAGAGTTAGTCTGTGGACCATGAGGTTTGATTTACCACCTTATTTCATTTATTATTTAGACACCTGACCTGACAGAATTCTACTTCTATTTAGTGACAGCTAATCCACCCGCCTAAAAAAACGAATCCAAAAGAAAATAAAAAGAAAGAAAAGATTAACAGATTTAGAAATATGTTTTATCCCTGCAACCACAGCCCTGAGAGAGATGACACTCATAAACAATTGTGTGCCATGGAAAATTATTTAAAAGTATCATTTCATTTTAATAGAGGGGATCATAAATATCATTTCTCTAAAGTATCACCATTCTGCCTTCCTGGTTAGTTGGAATACTTCTTCAGATAAATAAGAACAGAACTGACTTTAGCCTGAAAGATTGAAGTAATTAAGGCAAAAATAAATTACCTGGATCAGTGGTTCTCAGTTCTCAGTGCTCATTAGAATTCTCCAGGGAGCTGTTAAAAATTACAGACCCAGGTCCCCACCCCTAAACAACTATAGCAGAAAGTGGTCCCTGGCATTGTTCTTTTTCATAAAGGTCTCTTAGGTGATTCATATGCAAGGTTAGATCACTGAAAATTAATGAAATAAATCTCAGTTCATGTTGTGATTTGAGGCATATAGATTATTGCTTCGATGCCACTTGTTTTAAAAACCACCAGTGTACGTGGTTGCCTGTAATTTGAAATATAAACATTTCCAGAATGGTTGTTAAGCCCCTTTCCCTTCTGTTACCAAACTATTTTTTTCAGGTCTCAGCTCTACACTGTTTCAAGCTTGTTGAACTCAAAGCATTCAAACATTCCCTGCACTTTTATTCCATCACGTTTTTAGTTTCTTGCTTAGTGAGACATGAGCCCAATGCTATACTTGGCAAATGCTACTTATTCTGTAAATGCCAGCTTACAAGGCCTTGCTGAGACACCGGGCTACTCATAATTATTTTACCTAATGCTGATTTATATAGATTAAGTCATGGGTGTATTTTCCTGAAGAGACAAAGCCATATTATCTCAAAGTAAGTGTACAGTTAATACCTCCTTTCAAATTATAGTGAGTCAAGTACATATATATCTTATGCTGCTTAGTAACTCCAACATTAATAGTTGCTTGGGTGTAGAATCCCAAAAGGAGGCATTTGATTTAGGTTTATGAATATTTCACATAGAAATCTGTTGTTCTGAACAATCACAAATTGCAATACCTTATTCCAACCTCTCAAATCATTTTAAAGATGACCCGATGTAGGATATTTTTCTGCCTAAAATGAGGTTTTTCAGACTTTAAACAAATTAGTTATTGAAAATATGAAGGCGTCCATATTCTTCTGAGGTGTTGACTTTCCAAATTTAGTTACAGTATGTGTTTCAAATGGAAAATAATGGATATCATTTCCTTTTTCTTCACCTCTTTCAGCTTTGATGCCACAAGAAGCCAGCTTGCTAGCTCCCTGATACCTGATAGTTGTCTGACTAAAAAGATTCTGCGATGAGAATCAGCATTTTCTCCGAGACAGGAGTCGTAAATTCCCCTCTTCCGGAAGACACAAATATCCTTTAGAAGGGTCCAGAGCATTTTTGGCCTAGCTGCCTCTGTGATATAAGCACCTATTAGAGCCATCAGAAGCAAGGCTGAGGGAAGAGGTCCATCCTTCCGCAACAGAAGAAACGAACACACCCTAGCATAGGCCAACAACTTGAACATTGGGAAGTGTACAGGCCAAGAAGGAACGCAAATAACATTTCAAATGAACATTTGATTTTTTAAAAAAGCCTATCCTGTGATTTCTTTCTTCAGTTTCCCCACTGCTGGAATTTTGTGAAATATACAGATAATGGGGGAACATTTTTGTTAATATTCTGAAACTTAGATATTAGGAAGTTGATTGGTTTCCTCGGGTGGTTGTTGTGAGTCACAATTATACAGGTTGTTGTATAATTTACATTTGGACATTCTAATGATAGTTTCAGGATATTAGAATAGGAAAAAAATCCTGTAATTTCGAAAATACTTAATTTTTAGGCAAGAACTAATAGCATCCAGCTAACTCAGACCTAAAGGGTCTGTTTTTTTTTCTCGTCAAGACTATTGAGCAAGACCCTAGAATTTCCATCAGACTGCAATACCCCTGCTGGGTGCGGAACGCAGGCCCACCACTGGAGGGCGCCTGGACGCTTCCAAACAGCTCCGCGGTGCTGGAAATCCCGAGCCCGAGGACTGGAAAGCCGAGGAAAAAGGGAGATTTCATTTTATTAAGCTAATAAGTAAAAGGAAGAATTGGTAGGTTTGGGAGAAAAGCTAAGCTGCTTTCTTTCTTGGGGTCAGGCCTTCCAACCGAAGCAGCAAACTCACTAGGGGGCAAAAGAGAAAAATACCGCGCCTCCCGAGGCTGCGAAGCCCGGCGAGAGCGGGTCTCTCGGGGCTGTGTCCCCGCAGCGCTCGGGGCGTCCGGACACAGGGGACGCGTGGTCCCCAGGGCCCACGACCGCCCGGCTGCTAGGCGACCGCGCTAGGGTGGCGAGAGCACCGACGCGCTGCAACCTGTCCTCGAAGTCCGGGAACGCGAGGCTTTTCCCAGTAATAAAGGAACTCCTTTCCCTCCCACCTCTACCTCACCTCCCCTGCTCTCGCAACGGGTCAGTTCTAGGCATTTCTTTGGGGCAATGGTCAGCGACTCCTGGAGGAGCGCATTTCTGATGGGCCCGCTCGCCGCATTTCCTTTCCCTGCCTGTAGCAGGTTCGCTCGGAATTGGAAGCACTTCGGACTGAGACTTCCCCCGATTAAAAAAAAAAAAAAAGGTGCCTTCTAGGCAACACTTTAAAGCAGTCTCGCTTCCTACTCAAGAACCTTTCAATCCCGGGCAGGAAGCGAGGAGTTGAAAGGCGCAGGAGAAATGCTCAGATCTCCTGAGAGCCCCGCGCAGGGAGAGGCGTGAGGTGCAGAACTGTGCAGAGACTGGCGAGAGCGCGCCGGTTCAGGTCAGTCCCAAACCCGCACTGAGCCTGCGAGTCACCGGAGGGGCTCTCCGTCTGCGGAGTGGGAAGCCGCCCCTGTGGAATCAGGGGAGCCTACTCTCAAGTAAAAAGATGTCAACTCATTCCCGAGCCCAGACGCAATTCAGCACCCAAAGGGTTACACGTGGCTGCCGGGCGCGGGCGGAGGAGAGCACGCCTAGGCACTCCCAGTAATTCAATTAGTCAGGTTTCAGGAAGGTGGGCCGCTGGTGGGGGGGTAGGACGAGTGGGGAGGGAGGAGATTAGGAAAACGCCTCTTTCTCGTGGAGCAAACCAATCCGGTTGGAGTAAAGAGGAAAAAATGCCGATCTGTAAGCAAACAGCAGGCCTTCCCCCGACTGGCTGCTCCAGCCAGCCCCCACCTTCCCAAGTAAACTGCTACGACGGGGAGAAAAAAAGAAAAAGAAGCCCACATGACCCTGGCCGCGGCAGCGC
>NW_022900915.1:23330913-23331888 GCF_012274545.1 Fukomys damarensis
CGTGCCCGAGGAGATTTTTCCCATAAAGCATTTTTCTCCCCCCCCTTTTTTCTCTCCTCTCTTTTGCAAAACTGACTTTTACCCCTTTCCACTTCTCGCCAGTCGTTTCAGTCTCTCCATAGCAGCTCGTGCTGGGCACTCAAGTTTATTTATTTTCCCGCCAGGGTAGGGGTTTTAGGATTCGTTTGGTGGTTTTCACCTCTTGTTGCTGCTGTTGCCTAAGGAGGGAAAGAGGAGCAGCTGCGGGAGGATCGGGAAGGTTTTCTGATGTAGTCATCGGGGAGGTGCCACTCGCTCGTGCGCGCGCTCTCTCTTTTTTCCCCCTTTTCAAACTGATTGATGCATCTCTACAAGTTGCTGGGCTCGGGGCCGGACCCGTCGGAGTCACAGGGACACTTCTGAGAGCTCGCCGGGGCTCTCCGCACCGCGTGTGGGGCTCAGTCTCGCTCCCGGAAGGCGATCCGAGCCTGACATCAGCCCTTCCAGGAGTTGGAGGGATCCATTTGAAAGTGACTGTTTCCCCTCCCGCTCGCCAGCGGAACAGTTGGGTTAGCGTCGTCCTGCAGGTCTGGGCATCCCAGCTCTGCCTGGCTGACTGGTTCATAACCTCTGCTCTTCATTCCCTCCGGTGCACCCACACCCGGCCGAGAAATCCCTGAGACTCGGCCCGCGCCCGGGGTGCAGGCGCCACTGCCGCCGTCGCCCGGACTCCACTGGGGACCTGCTGGAAGACGCGAAGACCCAAACTTTTCTTTGAGGTTTTCGAGGCAAGACCGCTGCTCGCCAGCTCAGGGGCCGCTTCACCAGTTCCAGGACGCCGGCGGGGCTGGGCTTGCGGCTCCGGATCCCCACCCTTCTCGGCGCACCGCCGGGTACCGCAGTCAATACCTACGACTCTTCCGAGATTTCCAGGGTTGCCCGGCGAAGGCTCAGAGGCGGCTGCGAAAGCGCTCAGACTCCCGGGGCCACAGGCGT
>NW_022900915.1:23332247-23332596 GCF_012274545.1 Fukomys damarensis
CCCGTTCCACCGCCTTTTCTTCTCCCTCTCCTACCCCTCCCCGGCTCGGTGTGCGCCTCTTCGCCTTCTCTCCCCGCTGCGTTTTATTTATTCATATTTATTTGGCGCCCGCTCTCTCTCTCTCTCCCCTTCCCTCCCTCCCCCTGGATCCCTGCTCTCTCCCCGGAGTGGCGCGTCGGGGGCTCCGCCGCTGGCCAGGCGTGATGTTGCACGTGGAGATGTTGACGCTGGTGTTTCTGGTGCTCTGGATGTGTGTGTTCAGCCAGGATCCGGGCTCCAAGGCCGTGGCCGACCGCTACGCTGTCTACTGGAACAGCAGCAACCCCAGGTAAGGCTGCGGGGGGCGGAG
>NW_022900915.1:23333570-23374372 GCF_012274545.1 Fukomys damarensis
CTCGGCCCCGCTTTCTCCCCGGCCTGTGGGCAGCAGTCGGCCCGCTGGGCCCACATCGATCTGTTTCTCCGGGACACAGGCCGGCTTCCAGCTGTGGGCTGTCTCGGTGCCCACCTAGAAGGGAAGTCCTACCGATTGAACCTGGAAGGACAGGTTTTTCCCTGGGCTGGCGTGGACACTGGGAGCAAAGAGGCGGGAGGCCAAGGGCTGAGCTTGCGGTGGCTGCGCCCAGCTAGCCTGGGGTGAGGGGCCTGGCAGGCACCTCCCGTTCGCCCATCGCCGGCCCTCTCCGTCGGCCTCCAGGCTTCCTTCGCTGTGTGAGCCTGAGGAGAATTCCCAGTTTGAGTAGTGTCAGCCCAGATGAAGATGGGCGGACTTCCCCACTAGCCGTCCCGGGTTGCCGAGCTGAGAGGGAGTCCCCCGCCTCGCCTATCCGGGCTGCTCCTTCATGCCCAGGTAGCCCAAATCCCAAAGGCATCATCACCTAATAGAAGTGGAGACATCCCTGAAAGTTTGTTAGGTCTCAGGGAGGTGGGTGGTGGGATGGGAAGCTATTTCTTCCTTGACATGCCACTTACCACTATTAGGAAAAGAGAAAGAGAAGCCACTCTGCGAGAGATGTCTTTTATTAAAGCGGACAAGACAAATAGAGCAAGCTTTCCAGTTGTGATGATGTTAAAAGCAAGCCTCATTATGTGGGTTGGTTTTATACCCTTTGGGGCTTTATTAGACAGCATATATGAAACAGGAATTTATAATTCTAAATGTTAGCACTTTATTAAATAAAGCAACAGTGGTTAGTTGAATTTGGGACGTTTTGCTCTTGATTGTCACTCCAAACTTAACAGTGTTAGCTTTTCCTAGTGCTACTCATTTATTTGGATATGTGGGGGTTCCAGTCTCCCCTGGATTAACACAGAAAGAACCAAAAACACCCCTCTTCTTAACCTGTCAAGTTAGTCTGAGTTAGTTTGGGAACGTTTTGTCTCAGGTCATCTCTGTTTCGTGCTCTTGGTGCTGTTGTTTGGTTTGAGATTAGTACATTGATTTCTGTCACAGGTCATGTTTTTTAATAGATCTGCCCTGCCTGGAGAAAACTCTTCAGCTCAGACACCATGATGGCTTTGAACCTGCCTAAAGTTAATCTGCAGAATTTAAAAGCACTAAGAGCACTCTAAGTCAATGTGTTAGTTTAATGGTTGTAGAAATACCTTTCTATTTGATCGTTATCAGTTTGATAATGTTCAAAAGAGGGACTGAGGTACCCCTATATAGTCAAGAAATTTAGCTCTAACATTAAACATTCTTAGAGGCTTCTGAAGGCATTTATCTTGGTACGTTACTATAATGAAACTTACTTTTAAAAATAATATTTAAAAAGTAGACAGTGGTAGCCAGTTTTAACTCAGAAATGTTGAATTCTTAGGTACTTTTTGAAAAGTCAACTTGGATGTAAAAGTCCAAATAAAAAAGTAATTTTAAAATAAAAACTGTTTATCACAGAAGATAGGAAATATTTCATATGTGTGTAGATTTATTAAATTCTATAAATTCAGTGTTTCATTTCCTTTTAATTTTGCAAAATTAAGTTAGCCATAACTTATGCTTTTATATAGAAAGTATCAAGAGTTTGCTAAACTAGTAATATAATCAAAAGACTTCAGTCTTTTGAAAAAAAAAGTGTTAATTGCAACTTAGATAATTTTTAAATTTTTCTTTCAAAAGAAAGTTCAGTGGATACATTAATAAGAATGGGTACTATATCTAAATGAAGTGAATACATTTTAGCTTTATGAAAGATATGATTTAAAAGTATATTTAGTTAGGTAAAATTAGCATTAAATATATCCTGATCACAATGAGTAAGTATATTATTGTGTAACCTGTGTTACAAATAACTTGGGCAGCAGATGGAAATTTATCTGCTACTCTCCTTGACACCATAAGCATCTGTAAATCTAAGCTCACAGGAAAAATATTAAACTCATTTGCTGTCAGAATAGTTTTACTGTTAGAATCTATGTTCTTGCTAGTCACTTCTGGAAAGTAGGTATTCAGTTTTCACATTCTGCTAACATTTTACTTGCCAGTTTTTATTGGGTGGTAGACCAAACTGATTTTATGTGTTGAATTAGAATCACTTTGTGAAATAACAACTGAGATCTATCAGTCTGAATAGATATACTGAATAGAAATATGATAATATTTGCCTCCACACATCTTCTATGTCTAAAATTTGAAAACTTGCGTGAGTTTCACCTAAAAGCGTGAAGACTGAATGGTCCCTTGAATATACTTTGTATTCTAAATTGGAATGTTACTAAATAACTTTGAATAATCAAAGTCCAAATCAAAGAGGGTATAATCTATTTTCCTTTATTTTTTTAAGGCTATAGAAAGCTTTTTAATAACTTTAAAAGAAGACTTTTGCTAACATAACTACTTTCATTCTCCCTTAGTATATATACTTGCAAAGATAAACATTGCTTTATATAAAGAATATAAGTTTTAAGCTGAAGCATGCTATAGTTTGGTGCCTACAATAAGAATATTCTTTTGAATATTGTGTATAGATTGGAAAGATTCTTCTTGGACTCTTCTGACTGCCAAGGATGCCAGGATAAGTAAACATTTCTCTAAGTTGGCATTATAGATGCAATAAGTAAAATAATACAGTAACAGATATAACTTTGGGTAGTACTAATTCTCCTTACTTGGTGCTTCTAGTATCCTCAGTTTAAAAGGTTATTCTCTTAAGATGAAGAATCTGTGGTAACTCATCAAGGATTTGCTACACTTTAACCTAATCCCATGTTTTCTTTGGATTTTTTTTTCAATTCTTTAGGAACTTGTAAATTAAACATTTCATGTTAGAGTAGTAGGTAATTGACACCATTTAATTTTGCTAACATACAATCTTGAAGTTGTGAAAGTAATGTGATTTCTAGGTCAATGCTCCCAAGTCCTCTGACAGTACAGGTCATGTATGTGGCTAAGGAAGAGAAGTAGTAACATTTCTCCCCAATCAGATTCCCTTGGATGTTTTTCTTCTTTCAAAATTCACTTGCCTCATTTTTAACTATTATTTTGATGTATGAATAACAGAATACTGGCATTGTGCCTTTTTTCACTGACAACATAAATGAAATCATCATGGTTTAGACCTATGAATTTGTTATGAGAAAAGATGAAAGGTTTATCTCGGTTTTAAATAAATTTTGCTAGTAAACTTGTAAGGGATTTCCCTTATTTTAAAAATTTTAAATGTTTAATGTCTTTTTTATGTTAGAAGCATGTTTTCTTCAAATAAAAACATTACTTAGCATCTTAACTTTTATTCTGAGCCTCAATGTAACTATGATTTTATTAAATGTATTAGGATAATCTTGTTATTTTGATACGTATACCTGAATTTATATAAGTACCAGAAGAAGAATAAGGCAGTACAATTATTTATCTGGGGGCCTGAAGTTAATTCCTTCCCCTGTTTAAATCTGACATTTGTAAAAGAGAAGTATATTCCTTGTTTTTTGGCTGCCTTTCCAAAGAATTTTGAAAAGCAAAGTTTGCTACAGCGATCTTATGTTCCAGCCACTGTATGCATTGTTTTACGTAATTATAACAAACTATCAAATGTAGCCATCTGTCTTTTGGGAGACTGGAACTTCAGTGCTGTTTGAGGCACATTTGGTTGTACAGGCTCATTTGGCATTTCCAATGTCAACAAACCACTTGTGATTAAAAGTATCAGACAGTCTGTGGTAGTTCATTACTGCCAGCGTGACTTTAGTGGTATTAACTAGACCACTGGTTCACAGGACTAATATCTTATTGTCATGTGTGTTGAGGCTGATAAACAATAGCTTTAGAGACTTCCGTCTTTTGAGAATCAGGGTTGGAGGAAGCACTTAGTTATTTGGGGGCAAATTAACCTTGTGAATTTCCTGTCATTTAATCTTGTTCAATGTCTTCTGAACAGGTACCTCATTACATTCTGTCCACTGGCCTGGTTTCCTGTTGGATAGGGACAGATAAAGATGGGCACCTCCTTTTCTCCCCTGTTGCTATGAACCAAGCAAGCTACCAGCTTCATGCTGGGCCAAGAAAATGAATGAATACAATTAGTACTTCAAGAGTCCTGGCCTTTGCTAGCTTGAGAGATGAAGCTACCAAAAGAATTTACCTTTGAAACAGAAAGAGAAAACATTAAAATATAAAATGAACAAAATAGAATATATTGAAAATGCAGTTTTACATATGTAGTAGCATTTGGTCTACTACTTTAGGGGATTTTTTTTTTTTTGCAATATAAATCATTCATTTAATAATTTTTTCAAAAGATTCCACTTAATGTCTTCTTTTAGTAACTGTTCTGAGTGACCTCCATAGCGTAAGGTTTTAAAAAGCTATGATATTTTGTTTTAAGTAGTGAACCACTCTATGTTGACTGATTCCATATTATTGATTTTCTTTTCAAAAGTGGTACACAAACTGTTAGAATAGCAGGCTCACTAGAATGCCCATGTTGAAGGAAAGTGGCTTGTACCTTTTGTCAGGACAACTCCTTCAAATCAGTTTTCTGCACTGAGAAAAAATTATTCTTTGATCATTTATGATAGACGATACCTTCCTATTTGGGGAGAAAAATCTCAGAAATATAAGATACTAATATTCACTTTTGATAATCTGTTCTACGGTGGTGGTCTTAGCCAAATATCATCAATAAACTACTGTCTCTCATAAGGGTCTGATTTATATTAGTAGATTTATATGTTAGTCTGCTTTTCAACCTATGTCTTGAGCTGTTTTGTAGAAAAGTTTCTTGTGATTAATGTGAACTTCCAGCATTTCTGAGTAGGATATTACACAATACTGTACTAGTCTGTTTGTTCTTAAATTTGTCTGCATTTATGGTTTCGAGATTTAGTCAGTCATGAGCAAGGCAATACGATGACAGACTCTTAGTTAAAAATTAAAAAGTAAGGATGCAAATTCTCTGTATGATTATGCATAATTTTTAGTAAAAAAAGTTTCTACATGGTAGCATTTGTACTCTTAATTTTAGTCCCCATGGATGATTATAATACTGCTCTGATCTTTTGTGTGGAAGCAAACTCTTGATTTCAAACAGTGAGCCCTATATTTCGATAAAAACATTGAAAACTCTGACTTGAGTTTGCTAGTTGCTGAGAGGCAGTGGTGTACCATCGTGATGGTTAGCTCTGCTCTTACTCAGGTGGAATTCTATCATTTTCAATACGGAAAAATAAACCTTTGTCATCTTTAGAAACATCTTTCATACAATTGACAGTTGACAGGTTGAAGAAAATGTTACTGTCAGGTTTTATTTTCCACTCAAGTGAGGAATGAAAATAGGTCTGATTTTTAAAAATCTATCTAAAAGTTATTTCAAAATGGAGGAAAATATTTTTAATTTTTATGTGTAAGTCATAGACTTAATCTGCCATTTGCTTCAGGGTAGGTCGGTGAAGTGCAATTCAAGGAGAGCTTGCCTAACAAACAGTTCATTTCCTATGGTTTTTACTTTAGAAATGACATATAAAGTCAGATATAGGTAATTGATTCTCATAAGATATCACTGGATGTTTTTATGATTGGATTCTTAAAAGATATGTCAATTATTATTAGAATTGTAACTTCATATCACCTACTTTTGATGACTTGATGATCATGAGTTTGATATGAAGTAAAACCAATAATTTACCCATGTGTATTGGATTATCATGTTATTAAGCAAAGATTAGACCTTTGAAAAATGGCTTTGTTATTAATGATTTTAAATAACTGCACAGTGTGACCCATGAGTTTCTATATAGAAGTACGGGAAAACATGGATATTGTAAAATACATGAGTAAATTCGTATATCCTTACTTAGAAAAGCTAGGATTTTGGGTTTCAATTAAATCAGTGTGTTTTTTTTGTTCCATTCTAGAAGCAGCCATCTTGTTTCAACACCGATTTTATTTCTTTTGTGAAAATGGTCCGGAAATGAATATGGATGATAGAAAAGGACTAATCCACTTTATAATCATTTTGGCAGGACTCTACATTTAAATCTCAGTCTTATTTGCAAAGTCACTAAACTGCTATCTTCTTGTATTTTAGTTGACAAAAAAGGATGTTTTAAATAGTGATAATATATTAAACCTCAGGCATATGATATTTTCTCATTGAAGGTTGGGCTGTACCATGTTACCATATGTATTTTTCCTTAATGCTTCTAATTCATTGTTAACTTTAAAGTAATAAACTTATAGCCCCTACTGTCACTATCCCCCAGATTTTTTTCTGACTTATTAGTACTTTTTGTTGCTGTTGTTGTTGGTTTGCTTTTTTTTTCCCCTCCCAAATTACTTAGCAGTACCGGGAATCCCGTAAGAAGTAGTGATGAAAATGTAGGGACCTTCTAAAGCATTTGTGCTATTTTAAGAAACATATGAAGTCAGAGCCTTTTAATTCCTGAAATATAGTCTCTTACTTTCTCTTCAACAAACCTTTCTTTTAGGTTCTTATAGAAAAGTATTTAGCAGTAAATTTATATTTTTTATTAAAATTATGTTACTACATCAACTGAGTCAGCTATATTTTCCACCGGGTTTTGTATGTCTGGATACATTGAAAAGGACATGTGTTCTAGTAAACTTTACCAAAAATATATACTACACTTGTTACTGCATCTTTTTGGTAATATCTGGGAACATCAGTCCCATGTTCTGCAATAGAAGCAGAGCTTCCTTAAGATGAATTTCAAAAGTCACCTGACTCAGTCCAATATAAACTGGGCACTGATGAATACTGTATATGTTACATTACTTTAGATCATTAGAAGTAGGATTTTGGGTAGTTGAACAAGTAGTATTAAGGTGATAAATAAAATACATATTTTAAGAATGAGTATAGTTAAAGTCCAGGTAAGAGCTGACAGGTTTTTACACTGAAAAATTTTTTTCTGATCTCCATCGTCTATGAGTGGCTGATGAAAAAGACTAACATAATTGAATGTTCAAAGTGACTTCTTAGTTCTAAACTAATGAATACTTTTGTTTTCTTATACTGTTTCCAAGCTGTCAGAGTTTCCAGTTTGAAATTTATTAATGACATATTAGTACATGGAAAAGCTGTAATTAACCACTACCTCTTGCCACTATGAAAATACATACGATGAAAACATTTTTGTATAAAAAACACAGTGTTGGGCCAGGGATTTAGCTCAGTGGTGCCAACGCCTGCCTCACAAGCTCAAGAACCCAAGTTCAATCCCTGGTACCAAAAACAAAAACAAAAACACCCCACAGTATTGTGGTTTAATAAAATCAAGTTATAGCATTGATTGGAAAATTCTGGTGCAAATTGCTATCTATATTTTGATGATGGAGGACATGATGCTTGGTGTTTCATAGGTGTTAGTGGAATATACAATTTTGTTGCATTTACAGCACTAATAATGTATAAAAGAGTTAACCGGCTAGGTTTTTGTTTTTTCCAATAGCACTTAATGGAGACAAATAAAAATGGGAAGAAAAGATAAAATAACTCTAAATATGGGTAAATTATCTTTGTGTTTAACAATTAGGTTAAACAAAGTGAGAGCAAATGAGCCTAGTTCCCCTTCTATTGTTTCAGGGCAAGAAAATACAGACAGATGTCGGAATGTGGATGCGGTGACCTCTGACCCGCACAGCACGGCCACTGCCCCCCTGCACACAAGTGTCCTGAGCCACCATCGTAGCAGGACACTTTTTTGAAGTGACTGACACTTTGAGATGGAGATCCCGAAACTGATTCTGGGGCTATTTGCAGTTCTCCACAGTCTCAGTCTTTCTAGCTTCAATTTTAAGTTCCTCACCTTAGCTTTTATGAAAAATGTTTCTTTGGCTCAGACAGAGCTTTGGTGACTTCTGCCTGAGTTCGCTATCTGTGCAGCCACTATAAATCTTGCCTCCCAATAATTTTATTCAGTGGGTTGGAATAATGAAGGTTAAGGGAAGCTCAGACGTATGATTCTGCTGCAGCAAAGTATTTGCTTGCTTTATTTAGCTAATACTTTTTTTTTAAAGATAGATGAAAGCATAGGTTTTGTTAAAGGCCTTTTCTTTTAGACTCTGCTCTGCAATCTTGCCAATAACCCCTGGGTTCAGACAGACCATTAATGTTTTAGATACTGTGGCATTCAGTGCTTTCTTCATATATTTGTTTACTGTTACTGCTTCAATAAACTTTTATTCCTATTTCTGTAGTTTTCTGGCAGGGGCTCCATTTATTAAAATTTAGTGACCCAGCACTAAGAGGGGTACAGTTCAAATAGTGGTGCTTCTGACAGGGTTTTGTGTCAAACTAGAGAAAATAATAGGGAAATGAAAGCTGCCAAAATGTGTCTCCCAATTACTAATTAATCAGGCGAGAAAGGCCTCAGTGACAGATCTCCTGTCCGCCATGGCAGCAACTTGGGGATGCTTTGTTTTAAATACTGTATAAAACAAATTAAAGTAAGCCTCAGGAAACGTAGCACCCAGACATTTGATGTTACAAGTGCTAATTTTTTTTAGGCCTCAGGAAATACAGCACCCAGGTATTTGATGGTATAGTGCTAATTTGTCTGAGGTCTGTGAAAAGCAAGGCCCCATCCAGAAACTGAATCTCTGTATTCTTCACTGAGAGTGAAAATAGAATGTTGATTAAAGAGTATTTTCTTTATTAATAAGCAGTGCCTTTATTTTTGTTAATATTTCACTGCAGACAGGGTTTTGGACTTAGTATTGCTGAAGCATTGTATATGTACTTTTCTATCAACAAGGACTTGGGGAAAATTTGAAAGATTAATTTTCTTCTATTGTTTGCCTATCATAAATACTTTGAAAATTATTGTAACAGAGGTACAAGACTTCCCTCATAGATGTATACATATATTCATATATATTATATATATATATATGAATGAGGGAAAGAAGGAAAGAAGGACAGAGACTGATCTTTTCTGGCAATGTTCCCTCTATGGCCGCTGGACTCATAATTAAATGCCTGTTATTAGTGTATTTTTTCTGTAGCATTTACAACATAAAAAGAGAAAAGGTCTTGTATGGAACTATAGCTGTCAGGGGAACAATGAAAACTAATTACACACTCTGCTGTCCCATTGCCATCTATACTCTTGGGAGACAACAACATGATGTGTGTGTATGTGTGTGCATGTGTCTGTATGTGGGATATTCCACATGAATATGAACATACTATTGGGTCCAACATACTATTGGTTTAACTATTAAGTTCTAGGCTTTCTGAAGACAAAAAAGTATAAGGGCTAACTCAGTTAATTAAAAAAAGTTCTTTGTTGGGGGAGAATTCCCTACTTAAGTATTTTTTGTTTATAATATAGTCTTTGAGAACAAGTCATATTTATGAGTCTCATTTTGAATATTATTTTGAGGTGGTCTTATTGATTTACTAGTGCTGTTAATTTTCTGATTATTTATAACAAACTGTTTTGAAAATTGTTATTTCTTAGCTCTTGATTTTTTTTTTAATCTCTTGTTTTTTTTTTTTTTTTTTTTTTTTTTTTTTGGTACTGGGGATTGAACTCCGGTCCTTGTGTTTGCAAGGCAGGCCACCAAACCACTGAGCTAAATCCCCAGCCCTATCTCTGGTTATTTAAGGACTAATTATTCTTTTAATATGTAGAGTTCTCTATCACTGTGTGCTCTTTTATGGCTTCGTCATCTGACTCTGGTAGATGGATCTGGTAGAGAAATATTAAAACTAACAAGATGATATTTCTCAAATTTATTGCAGCTTTGGTGTATAGTTTGTTAAAAAAAGACTTTGAAGCTATTGAATAGCATGGGGTTTAGGATCAGTTTTGAATTTCAATCATTCACTCCGCTACAGTTTTTTGGTATCCCATAGAACCAGGACCTGGCCCTATATACTGATTTATGTTTACTATTTCTCTTGGTTGGCTTAATTTTCTTTAATATATCTAAAACCAAAGCCACATGGATGAATTTAGGAAATATTTGTTGATTTGAACTTATCCAAAGTTTTCACTTCAAACTGGTATTAACTAATATTATTAGTGCTCATATATTCATATGCTGAAAATCTTAAGTTATAACTGATAAAATATTCATTGGGTGGTATTATGTGGAAAACACTGGGAAGTATACAGAGATTTCAAAGATGAATAAGATAACATCTATGCCTGTAAGGAATTTTAAGTTTTACACAGATGTAAGTATTTTATAGATGTAATCACAGTATGAAGTAGAAAGTACTCTAAGAAATCTTTACATGTCAATTTATTCACCAAATATTTACCAAGACTCCACTGTGGTATTATTCAGGAATTGTTCTTTGTGCTAGGAATACTGCAGTAAACAGTATAAGCCACATCCTTGCTATCAGGAAGCATTTATTTACTGATTTATACATCATTGTTCCTTTCCCCAAAGGTGGGCCCAGACCTCCTGGGATGTTGTTGAAATGCACATGTTAATTCAGTAGATCTGGAGTATGGACCTGATCCCAGGTGGCGCTGAGCCTGTGGACCATGAATCACAGTGGACGGCAATGTTCTAGATAAAATTTGGTGGGGAAAGGGATTGCTTCTGGCTTCTCATCAAGGACTCTTCCTTGTACTGGCCCTCAATTTTCTATGTAGTTCTACTATTTCTAAAATGGCTTATTATCTACATTAGTGAAAGTTACTTGTGAATTAAAAACCTTAAAGGCCTAATAGTCTTTGTTTTTAGCCCTTATCTTCCAAATCTGACTGAAATATAGTCAAATAGATTTTTACATTGAGGTTTAGGCTTCATTATAAATACACCATGAGTAAATGTAAAGGCCAGGAATTTTGTGGTAATTCTTGCTGTCTAGAAAATTCTACTAGAATGAAAATATTGTCCTGATCTAAATATTGTAGACAGTCCTGTCAGGAATTTATGTGCAACCCTCCCCAGATGTATTTTGTGTGCCAATGCCAGAATTACACCTCACAAACAGATTTTTAACGCTTTCTAGTTTAAATCCATATGATTAAATGAACCCAAAATGTTTATTTTACATTCAGCAAAGAAGATGAAAACAGCTTTTTTTGCTTCCACTGGTAGGTTTCTTGTGGGTGGTTTTCAGGATCCCATACTTCCAATGGAGTTGTAAAAGACAAGCGGAAAAATGCTTTCCTGCTTTAACATTCTGTGATTCTACTCAGAAGCCTTTGTTCCTAATGAGCCTGCATGTGTGCTTCCACTTTTTTCCCCTCACAGAATATGTATCATTTTCTTTGGCAGTTCAAATATATGATGATTTTATTAGCAAGGAAGGGAAGAAGCTAGCTGAATTCAGATTGCTTTGCCTGGTTTGTTTATTTGTTTGTTTGGTTGTTTTTGCTCTCCTTCATTCCATGCATATGAATAGAATATTACTAATTAAGTGAGCTTTAAAGTCTTGGTAATCATCAATAAGTAGACATAATGTTTTACTCTGGAACAATTTTAAAAAAGAAAAATGAAACTGTTTCCACTGTAAATCAGTTGTATTTTTATGAAAACAAAAACAGGAAGAAATTTAAATATCCTTGCATAACAATGTTTGTAATAATTTTCATAGTTTATTACAAAAAAGAAGTAAATATTTTCCTTGTTAAATTCTTGATGTAATGAATTTAATTTAAATATTATGTAGTGTTACATCACAACAACAAAGAATAGTAAGACAAATTAAGACATAATTTTTGTTTGTGGTTTATATTTATGCTTGTCGTTGTATAAATAGATGTTTTTGAAAAGTAACTTGAACGGATACTTCTTAGGCTATCTAGTTTTATGATTCTTATAGATTGAGAAATTCAAGAATCTTCTATGACTATGGGTGAATTTAAGTAGCTCTTAAAAGAGAAGTAATATGCTATGTATTTAGAAGACTGTTAAATTTAGGTATAGGATGTCTTTATTGATTAAAATGAACTCATTTGCCTATCCCTTAGGAATGGCTTTGTTCAAATTATAGTTGATATACCCAAGATTTATAGTCATTGGCATGTTTAGAGAAGGTACACAAAAGTTCTAATTAGTGTTTTGTCCTTCCATTGTTTTAAAAAGTAAAATAAGTATCTTAAGTGTTTTTAAAATTAGAAAAGGTTATTAACAGTGATTTATTATCAGATTAATAGGATACAACTCAATTTTTAGGTACACTGGTATTTACACATCTACAGGTCATTTCTGACCACATAAAGACATTAAATCCATGTATTTTTTCCTGTTTTGAGATATTTTTTTTTTAAGGACAAATATTTAAAGCTTCAAATTTTTTTGAGTGTTGAACATGCAAGGACTCAGAATGAGATGTTAAAAGTAGATTAAATTCGTCAATTGTATATCAAATTTTTGGGGTTATACTTTAATATAGTTACATTTCAGCTTGATTTGAATAAGTATGCTATGTAGAGTGGTGAATCTGAGCCTCAATTTCTCTATTCTAATAAATGGGAATAATAAAAATAATGTCTCATGAAAATTTAAAGGAAAGGACTTTAAAAATGCTATAAAATTGTTATAAAAAGAATAGAGTCGATCATACCTCAGTAAGGCTGGGAAAAGAGCAGAGATAGGCAGGGGAGAGACTTCGTGCAGGTGGCTCTCACTTTATAAGTTGATATAGTCTTGTGAGTTGCATAAATATAAGTTCTTACAGATAAGAACTTATTTTAAAAGCATCATGGAAACACTTTTTAAAAGATAGACAAGTTGTAATATTTTTTAGTATATGTTGTCTCTGAAAGACAAGATTTAAGCATTTACACTGAATTTTCTTTTCAAGAAATTCACATTTCAGTTTTCATTTTTGCAAGAGTAACAACATGTGAGGAGCAATTCTTTAGGGACAAGACTGTTAGACCTTTTCCCAGAAGTGAGTTTGGATCTCCTTTGTAAAATTGGTTAGCTAGTAGCTTTCTCTCTCTCTCTCTCTCTCGCTCTCTCTCGCACTCTCTCGCTCTCTCTCTCTCTCTCTCTCTCTCTCTGTTGTGTCTGTCTTTCTTTTTTTAATGTTCTCTTTCCCCCTCTCAATTTGTCTCATCTTTACCATTTTCTCTACTTCAGGCTTCTGAGGTACAATGAGATATCTCCATCTCAAAGGAGAAATTAATGAATATCGACACTCTCTTGGAAAAATGCTTGTATTTCCAGTGAGGACCTTGTTGAAACAAATCAATTCTTGTTCTTTTACGGGCAGCCAGACTATTCCTGGGATTCTAGAATTTTTATGTAACTTATTGCCAGAGGAATAGGATTTAGCCTCTCGGTGTGTGTCTGCTAAAGAACTCTTGTATTTGACTTTAAAACTTGGTACACATTAATTATACAAATGTTGATATTAGGAGGATAATAATAGCTAGATTGTAGCTATTAACAACGCTAGATCATAATGTCTAGCTGAGAAAGGAAACAAAATTTGTCAAGGAATACATATTTTAATGCATTGAAACCTGAGTATCACATTACTGTCAAAGGGCCGTTGTCTTGTGGAACTGTCTGGTGGTTATTCAAACCAGCTTTTATTTCATATGTTTACAGTTATTTAGGTACATAGCAAATGTGCTTGTTATTGTTTTAAAATTGCAATCATACACTTATGCAGTTATTTGTAACATTGTTTTACTTCTATAAACCCCCTCAGGTTGAAAAAAAAAGTAATTTGTAAGGGAAATTATCAATGATCCCAAAAATTTAGTGATACCTGAGGCCAGCTATAAAAATATTGGGTATAGTATTGGCAAGACCAAAATTATTCGAAGGAGCGCTGCTAGCTCTGCATAGCTGATTTCCCGTATAAGTGCAGTGTTTTAACGCTTGGAATTGCTATCCTCATGGGACCCTGAACTTATCTTTGCACTTTTATATCATTTCATACAAAAGCAGGTATCTTTTGTCCTGCTGAATTGGAAATTAAGATTTGTCAAAGGAACAAGCTTGCTATCAGTTTGTTTCAAGTTTAAAACTTTGTAATTTAATGTTAATTTTGTGTCTCATGAAGGATTAATAGATGCAAGCTCTCCCCTGTTTTTTGGCGGAGTGCAGTCAAGAAGTTTAAATTTTGATGACTTACTTATTGGTAATTTGTATTATTAAAAAATGAATTCCTTATACTCCTGTACATTAATTGAAAAATACCAGGCAGAGGCTTCTTTTTAACCAGGCATACTCCATATTTTCTGTGCATGAGAGCGTGTGGATTGATCAAATTGAGTGTGCCGCAATCCAGTAATTCCTTAGGATGTTGAAATGATTGGATTGAGTCGCATTTTAATGATTTAGCTTTTATTAATTAGTATGGTAAACAATATAATAAAAATTAGAGCTGAACATATTCTAATGTATATGATGAATGTAGCAAACATAATACAACAGACCAATCTGCTGCACTTTTTACTTCATACTCTTTTAAGGTAAGGATAATTGAATTCACTCTGTGCCTTTTGGTGAAGATTAAATAGTGTCATTTTTCCTCCACATATTTAGAGTTCAGAAGAGACCAGAAGATTATAATACCACTCTTTTATATTAAAGTTGTCATATACCAGAATTTTAAATTTTGTACGAGTGCAAATCCTCTTCAAATTCTCTTATTAAATGTTTTAGATTATTTGGTTCTGTCCTTATAGAAATGTTATAAAATGTGAATGGAATGTATGTTTATCACTTAAAAAATAACAATTTCCATTTATTGATTTGAATGGAACAATGAGCTTTGCAATTGGTATCAGCAGAAGGCTATGAATTTCTTTCCTCAGGTATCCAATAGAAGTATTTAGTAGTCTCATACAGCTTTAATTATTTTAGGAAGGTTTCCCAACTGTCACTTCTGTTTCGTTTTATAATAATTGAACTTTTTAAAAAAGAAAAATGTTTAAATCAAACGGACAAATACAAATATTTATGATTAACTCATTTATTTCTTTAATAATCAGAGCATGTCACAGTATCATAACATAAAGTAACAGGAAAACTCCATTGATTCTCATATAGTTTTGGAACCATCTCTCCACCCCAGCTTCCCTGGCTCTCATAGTAAGCCACTCTCGCTGGTAGGAAGGGAGTGTTCTTGACATTTTCCCAGGTACTCCTTCAGCACCATACATCGGCCTTCCCGATCTAGTTCCAAGACAGTGGGCACACTTTCTAGCGCTTATCAGTGTACACTTTCCATTTATGAGGTTTGGTAACTAACGACTTCTTTTGGACATACTTGGATTGACATCATATGCACGATCTGGCTTAGAGCGCAGTCAGTGACCTTGGGTTAACTTCGTGTAGAGCCCCGTTTTGGGTAGAGTAGGCAAACATTGGCAAGTTCTGGGCGGTTGATAGGATCAGGGCCCTGTTCATAAGACACAAACGGGATCAGGGGTCACATTAAGTGGATTTGCACTGCCGCTGATATGGAGTTTTAAGACTGCAATCTTCAGTGTTGGAGGACAGTTGTTTTTCTTGTTATAAATTGCTAATTAGTATTGAAAGCCTAACCTGTTTTGTTGAACAGCCTCCCTTATTTTCTCTGAGAAAGTAGTTTGGACAGTAATCTATTTACTCTATCTCTACACCTCTCTTCCCTCTTGTTAAAATAAAATCTAGAATCCTCTTGGGACTCCCCACTGTTGAGTTCTGCTTGGAAGGAGCTTTAAAACAGTGGCTTCAAACTGAAGTAAATATTGGCCGGGTCTGGGGCTGAGCCCTGCTCAAAGCCTCCTATTGTTCCTCCTGAGTCAGCACTCCAGAGCAGGCCGGGGTAGGCATGTGTTAGGGAGAGAAGAAAGGCTGTGGAGGGAAATTAACAGGGCCCACAGCTGAACTCGTAAATGCGCCATACAGAGGAAAGGAAAGCTGACTACAAAGCCAGTGGGAGCTTATGCTCGGTTTCTGAGAATTTAGGAGATTGAAGTGCAAAATCGCTGGCTGTCCTGTCTGTTTCGGAGAAGTTTAAGGTACCCATGAAGCTGCTTGTCTGGTGGGTCCTTCCTTTCTCGGACGGAAACTTTCATACTGGTGATGCCGTCTTCCCAAGGGGACAGCAATGCAGCATTTGGTGAACTCGGAAGAAAACTAAGGAAAAAAGCTGGAATCCAGAAGAAGAGTTCTGTCTCCCTGGTTCCTGTTCTGATGCGTCTTTGAGCCTGCTCTCCTTCAGCTGTCATGTCGGATTATCCACTCTCTTGGGTCTCCTAAGTGCTTTGGCATCCCTGGGGCATCAGATGGGTGAGGGAGAACCATATGCTGTCTGAAATGAGAATTCTGAAGTTCTGAAGAGACGTTCTTATTGTATGAAAAATTTAAACTTTTTCTAAAGAAGAAAGAAAACTAAATCACTTAAATATGGAGCAGATTCCCTTGTTGAAAGTGGAACACTGTGAGTAAAAGCTGTCTGTATTTTTACCATTTAATTCAGGAACCCAAACAAACAGCTGGCTGACTTGTGTTTTAGTGAAAACCATCCCAGTACATTTACTAACTGGAAAAGTAAACATCCTTGAAAAGAAATTGTCATGTGTCTTGACTGCAAAGCAATTTTTAATAAATACATAGTAAAGCCAACAGCATATTTGGATTTTTCATTTCCACTGATATTGTAAGCATCACTTTAAATGCATAGTCTTCTGTGATGTTTGATGTGAACATATCTGTGCTAAAGACCACATGCAGGCAAATACCAGGGCAATTAGAATATTCATTCATTGCCAAGGCAATCACCAAACTGTTCTGCTTCCCTAACGTATTAGAACAAATAATGTCACAATAGAGTGTGGAATGCTATGGACAGGGAGAAAGCACATCTGTTCAAGGGTATCAGGAAGTACTTCCTGGAAGAGAAATAATTTAGTCTAGGACTTGAATAATGGAGATGATTTTAGTAGAGATGGAAGGAAGAGGAGAATATTCCAGGAATCCTAAGCAACAAGAGCAAAGGTCTGTTGGCTGTAATCTTGCAGATAGATTTGGGGAAATATACAGAAAGCAATTTATTCAGAGTGAAAGAGATATAGTGAAAATATCTCAAGTATGGGCCAGAAAAGTGCATTGGCCATATCATAAAGGGTTAGTATAAGGCTGTGCTTTTGTTTTTTTAGAGTTTTTTTTTTTTTTTTTTTTTAAGTGCAGTTTTTTTTTGTTCATGGCAAAATTGAAAGGAAGTCGCAGAGTTGCCCCATACTCAACCTGCCTGAAAGCACACAGGTTGCATTTGCAATGTCAAGAGAGAAGGTCATTCCCATATATAATTCTTTGTGATGGGCTGATAGGGTCAAAATGTTTATCTGAGTCACAATGTAATTGTTTTGTAAAATATAATGGGATACTGGTAAATGTTGAAGATCTTCAAATAGATGTTTTTTTAAGGGGTTAGGTGGTATGATAAAACTCAGTGCAACTTTAATATTTCCAGTTGAGACCCAGGATGGGTTATATTTCAGAAAGCTGGGTTGTGTGCTGTGCCCATCACCTCTGTTCCCAGGTTCTGAGGGGGCTGAGGAGCCCCTATAGCCTTGTGTTCCATCTTCAAATCTGCCCCACCAGTGTAGGGCTTGACCTTTCCTCAGTCCAGTAGGAGTGATGCTTAGATTCCCTTTTGACTGTATATGTCACAAAAGTGCTGTGCTCCTCTTTAGGAATTGACATGGATAGCTCCTATTTATTGAGCACATACTGTATACTACACACAGTATTTTGCAGACTTCACAGTCATTATCATTTATTTAATCCTGACAAGAGCTCTTATGAAAGCCGTATTACAATGATTCTTGCTTTACAGATGAGAAAACTTGAGTTTTGCATATTTTAAACTAGCCCAAGGCCACTTAGCTGGTAAGTGGCTCTTAACCACTCATCTGGGCTGTGTAGAGTGACATACTTAGTCTACCAGAACTCAGAAGTGTTGAAGGGTGACCTTGGGACAGAATTTCTGAGGAGACACAGTGGAGAATGATAGGGACTATATGCTAACATGAAAGGTGTGTTAGAATGCACATTTTAATTCTTCCTTGCTGAGTGTTTGATGGAGGGAGGTAGCATGCCGCAACTGCTGCACCCACTGCAAATAATTGGGACACCCAGAGGTTAAATGTTCATGGACCTGTTCTTTGGAGGCTAATTGTGAGGCTGTGGCGTGCACAGAGGATGGGATGGTGAGGGAGTCTGCAGCCTGCTGGCCCTCTTCCCCTCCATCCTGGTGAGCTTGCTTCCGGAGAGCTGGCTGAGGTAGAGAGTGATTGTGGAAGACTTTTAGAAGAAATTCTGTGTACTCCTTGAATGAATGTTTCAGAACTTAACAATCATATAGCCAGGAACTTTTCTCCTGTTTTCAATCTAAATTCCCATACTTTAAGTCAATTTTGGTTAGCATAATAGCAGTATAGATTTACTAAAAATTTTAAATGCTGGCTTTGCTTACTGTCTTATAGTAAACAGATACTTAGCATGAGATAATCATTTTTTAAGTGATAGGGCATAGAAGATGTATGCTTGACATTATTTTATGTTCTTTTACGTTCCAAATTCTCACATATCTTCTTCCTTTCATTTTTCTTCCTTTATAGAAGTCTTTGCCCCATACTTTAATAATCAGTAAATTATCTGTGATTAACTGTCATGACCAAAGTCTCTTGATAGCATTAGAGTTTATCAGATTCCCACCTCATCTCTAAAGAGACAACATGGAGGAAGAAGAAAAGAGTTTTTGGTAATTTCTTTCTCTTTTCTTTTCTTTTTTGTTTAGACAGAGTCTTGCTGTGTAGTTAAGGCTGACCCTGAACTCACTGGACTACAGCAATCCTCCTGTCTCAGCCTCCCAAGTGCTGAGATTAAAGGTGTGCTCCACCACACCTGGCTTTGGCACCTTTTCAAATCCCTTGTCTGTTAGCTAAATCATGTGCCTAGAAAAGTTAGCAGTTCCTCCTTATTGAAGGCCCGACCCTTTGTACCTCTGCAATAGAAGTTGTTATTCATTCAAGTTCAGCTGTTTGTATTGTTGTGCCCAAGTCACAAAGTCCCCAAAGACTGCCAAGGAGTCAGGTCCGATGCAATTACAAGAGGAGTTTATTGCAAGCTCGAGCCTGGACCCTCGGGTGTCACCATCACAGCGGCTTTAGACCGAGAGCCTAGACCCATCTTTGAAGCAGGGTTATATAGGGTTAGGGAGACTCTTTCCTTTTATAGGTCCTATTTTTAGCTCTCCTTTACTATTGGATATCTGAGGGGTACTGGGAGGGCACTTACTGGAAAATTACTAATGCCTATCTTCACAGAATCAATTCCCCTTTTTTAAAGAACATCTGATTTTGTAAGCAAGGATATCAGCAGGTGGCTACCTATGTCAGCTATGACTAATACCTACATTGGCTGAATCAAACTATCTTAAGCAGGGAGAATTTATCTTTGGATTATAAAAAAGAGGAACAGAAACAGGGTGGAGATGCCCTAAGACAGCTTGCCCTAAAAAGAGGAATAGAAACACAGGGAGACTGTCATACAAAATGGAATTTTACAGAATGGAATTTTTGCAGCCCTGTTCTGGGCAAGGGGCACAGAGGGAGCCCACCTAAAAACTTGGTCCTTATAGTATGAATAATCTTCATGTATCTGAGTAAGTAGTGTTCAGTGTCTGCAGCTTTGTAACTGTCTCCTTCACAATACTAGATTATAAGTTTCTGGAGGTCAGAGACTGGTTTCCATGCGGAGGTACTGCACCAAAAGGCGGCCAACGACAGTTACAAGCTTGGGGAGGGTTCTAGGATAGTTCTGCGGTGCTCACCTCACCACTCTCTAAATTTTGGGACAAAGTTAACCTTTCTCTGTTTCAGCTTCCTTGTCTGTAAGTGAAAAGAATAACATATTTATCCAATAGAGTTCTTGCAATGATTACATGATACATTAGCATTTATACAGCTTAAAACAATACCTTGTATATAGTATATGGACAATAAATATTAAATATTAATATTTTTGAGTGAAATTTTGTATTATGTACAAAAAAATCTTATAATGGTACAAAGCTATGTTGAGAGAGGTTAGTCTAACTTTAGAATTGGATGACTGGGCTTCAAATGCTAATTGTTAAGTTTTCACGTTTCTAAAACAGGGAGCATAAGAAAAACAGCATAAAAAATAAAATAGGGAACATGTGCTATTTGGTAAATTGTGATGATTCAGTGAGAAAATAAATGCATGTGAAATGCCTGGTGTATAATGTGCCTTCAGTGAAATCTAGGTATCATTATTATTCTGATTCATTCATTTGGAGACTTAATCATTTGTGCATTGATTTTGTTTCCTTGGCTGCCTGTTGCCTGTGTTTAGGTAACCAAGCTGATCTCATGTGCTAAGCGTGTGAAAATTTTCCTTTCTGGCTTTGTCAGTTTGGAAGATGAAGGAAGATCTTTTCACAAATTATCAAGGCCCAGAGGCAGGTGATGTGGTGTTCACTTTTTCCTTTCTTTTAATTGTTCAACCTTAAGCAAATCATCAGATGTCCCGGGCCTCTATTTTTTCATCTTTTCAAGGTGATGGAATTAGCTGATCTTTTAGGCAAGAGCTTCTGACTCAGAAGATCTGGAATGTGTCAAGGCTTTGAGATTATTAACTGTTTGACCTTGGGCAAGTCACTTAACCTTTGGTCAAGTTGAGTTTCCCCATCTGTGGAATGAGGGGATTGTTGTCCTCTACAAGGTCAGTTTCAACATCACCAACCTATCAGCTTTCTTAACTTTCTTGGTTAAAACATATAATTTACGTCTCTTTCAATTTTGTTTTATTAGTGCAGAGCACTAATTCAAATATATTTACAATGTATTATAAACTTTTGAGAATACACAGGATTTTATTTTTTATTTTTTTGTTTGAAATATGACTCTAAAGATGTTTTGAAAGTAATTTTTTCTGTTTTACTTCCAAACATGACTTTAAGGATTTATATCTGGGAAACTAAACAAATTTACAGTTTAGTCAGTAAGAAAAATAAAATATGACATGCATTCATCTACCCCAAGTACCTACAGTTGTATTAGTTACTAATCTCTCCTTGCTGAGACAAAATACCCAACACCCAAAGTTAAAGGAGCAGAGGTTCATTTAGCTCAGTTTGTAGAGGTTTCAGTTCATGATCAGTCAGCTGGCTCTCAGGCAGGGTGGCTTGTACATGGTGGCCAGAAGCAAGCAAAAGCAACAAGGGACCTTCTTTTTTTTATCCAGACTAATTCAGGAAAGTAGCATCACACCCTGAATCTTAGTGCCCTTGGGCCTGGCAATGCACCATGAATCAATTCCAGTGCCACACACCCTAGATCCAGCCACCTCTGAAAAAGCCCTGCCCACGACTGCACGAGGCTTTGGGGGTCATCTAGACACAAGCGGAATCCTGAATTTTGACAAGTTAGATTCTGACTGAATTGTGTCTCATTAAACTCACAACTTAGGTTGATTCCAAATATGAAGCAAAGCTGTAGAATGTTTAAGTGCTTCAAAAAAAAAAAAAAAAGCAAGAACTTTGAATTAGAAAAATAAATCTTTCACTACCAATCCATAAGTTGACTTTCTGAAACTGTTCGGTTTTCATTTATTTTTCCTTTGTCTTGGGAGGTGTTATGAAGTAGAATAAGGCTTTTAAAAAACTGGGCAAATGTGTAAGTACCAGAATTCAGCGTGTAAGTGTACAATATAAATATAGTTATATAAATATAATTCCACACTTGCTCTTTATCCTAATTTTAATGTAGTTCTTCTAATTATGCACATTACTTTTTCAAGTATGATCAGTAAAATATATAAGTAATATATCATATAACTATTATATGGGGTGGATATTTCAAAAAAAATTTTAATAATTAGAAAAAAAACCTATGTAACTTCCAAGATAACAGTTTACTTTCAAGAAAGAATGACTCAGAAAAATTCAGTTAAGTTTTAAAGTTATTAAATGCATCCATATCGAGATGATGGCATGAATAAATAATAACAGTAAATATATATAAATATATATTATGAGTAATTATTATCTAACCCACCTCTTCTATATATCCCTTGCATTGCATGACCCTGCTTATAGAGCTCATTTATTTGGAGATGCCTGGCTCACTCGAAGGCCTATTTTCTTACCACTTTTTAGTCAAATTATTTCTAATCAGTTTCATGGGTGGATTGGACTGGATTCTCCTTATTTCCTGTGAAGTGGTGGGTCAGTTACAGTCACGGAGCATGAAAATGTGTTCTCTTGCAGGTTAGGTCTCACCCTTATACAAGTAGATTGTTTTGTGAGCTGCAACCGTTACTGACAGTGGAATGTGTTCTTGCCAATGAGTTTTTGCATTTAGTAATTTGTTGGACATGAATTTAATATCTTTCATTACTTTTTTATCTAATAATAGGAATCTGATTAACTTTGAGAATTCAAGTTTTACTTCTACGGTCTCTGGTTATTTTTCTCATTAGCTTATGATTCCCTAATTTTTGACTTTTCATTATCAGCATGAGTATTGAAGTAGATTTATTTTATTAATATTTATTTTTTAGTTAAAATTCATTTATTTTCACTGAAAGACAATCTTAAGAGCTCATGATAACATTGCTAAGTATGGGACTATAATATTAAACTTTATATTTTATAGGTATTGAGTCACTTTTAAACTGTGGTAAGGAAAGAAGGGACAAAAAAGAATAGAAGGATAAAATGGAAACAAAGCTTTTGTAAATAGGGAGGGAGGGGTTGAAGGGAGGGGAGGGGAATGGGAAAAAAGAAGCAAGATATATTTTGTGCAGGAACAAATTTCATATGATCAATTTTATCATTATATATATCTAAAATGTACCAATAAAATTTAAAAAATGCAAAAAGAGTAAACTGTGGTAGATAGTCATGCATGATACAGTTATGAGCTGCTGATACTAGCTGTGTATTTACCCTGAGTGTCTAGTTCCTGTTTCCAGAATGGAATAAAATAGAAATGTTGATATTATTTAGGATGCAAAATAAATTATTTTTTGAATACATATAGACAGTACATTTTATATAATAAGATACTATTTCTGGGATAACTTGGCGAACTGATCCCAAATTTCTGTATTTTACATGAGAAATGCTACATGTTAAAGCTTTTTCAGTAAGGTTTCTTTTTAGCTTTTCTTTTGGAATCAAGGAAATGCTATTTTAAGAGCCACTTTCAAATGCCAGTACCCACTGGCAATAAGTCTCTATCTCTCTCCCGCCCCTGCCCCATGCATGTATATATTTTGGAAGCAGTGTAACATTCTTTGGGACAGGTACCTCGTTCAGTATGAGACTGACAGTATGGATGAATGTGTGTGGTCCCTTCTGTCTGTGTTTACAGGGAGACCCACAAACTCAAATTAATAACAGGAAGAACTAGCAGCAACATATTTAATCCGTGCCCGCCCCCATTAGCCTTTACTGTCCTCAGTAGTAATTGCTTCACCTCACAGAAGACAGCAAAACCAGACACTTGTAATCTGCTTGGTGCCAGGGTCATGAGTTGTCAGTCTTTGTGTTTATGGTATTTAGCACAGTGCTTGCCACACAGTAAGCACTCTGTAGAATTTTAAAATAATGTGAATGAGAATGCCTTTAAGCATTTAGTACATTTAAAAAAATTATTTTAAATTTGTTTCATTGTATGTGTTTAAGGTGTATTTTGATATATATAAAATGAAATAATTATAATAGTCAAGCAAATTAACACATCTAACTTTCTTAACAAATTTTTCAGTATTTTTACCTGTAGTCGTTATGCTGTAACTTAGATATCTAGATTTATTCATTTTGCTGAACTACAACTTTGTATCCTTTGACCTACACCTTAAATACTAGAATCTAAACACACATTATCTGTTTAGATTCTACGTATTAGAATCCACGTCATTAGAAAAAGCGCTACACTTTAGCCCAATTTTAATTTGCTAACCTGAAGCCATTCTAACCTGTGGTCATTATTCACAGTGGCATTGTTTGGGCTCAGCCCCGTAGGTATTGAAAACAGGGATTGATGGCAAAACAGGTGATGGGCTTCAGGCCACGGGGAACATGTATGTAGTCAAATGAGTTAGACTTTCTTAATGCTACTGAATCCTCCATAGTAGTCTGGAGAAAACAATAACTAAGTAGCTGGTCATAGTTCGCAATGATCCTTTCATGGTGGTGATCGTTGTTGTAGCAGTCTTCAAGAACTGCATTTTTAAAATGTCTTACACTTTTGAACACATGGGTGCTATTCTGTAAAGAATCCCTATGACTTTCTTTCTTTCTTTTTTTTTTGATACCGGGGATTGAACTCAGGTCCTTGCGCTTGCAAGGCAGGCCACCGAACCACTGAGCTAAATCCCCAGCCTGTGATGACTTTCAATATACTCAGTGTCCATAAGATGAGAGTAATGAGAGAATAACTTCCCCTTACAATACGTTTGAAATAAGATTCAGACAAAGATATTTATTTGCCCTGGTGTCTTAATGATAGAATCAGACTGCCTATAAAACCTGATTTAGTATAGTGTAGACAAATTGGTTGAAGTGGTACTAAAACACTGTTACACACACGTAAAGTTTTACAGGAATAAATTTGATAGTGTTTCATTGACATATGAATAGTGAGTGCCACTTGGACTGTTTTTTCTTGTGGTACTGGGGGATGAACCCAGGACTTCATTCATGGCTAGTCAAGCACTCTACAACTCAGCTATATCCGCAGTACTAGTGGGACTTTTAAACCAAAGATCATGAAGTAGTCCAAATGGAATTCAGTCATCAGGGAAAAACACTTTGGATAATATTCAAGTGAACTATTTAGTGTTATGCAAGTTTAGATGTGGTTAGGAAAATAACACCTACAAGAAAGATGCACTTAAATTTATGTGCCCTGTTCAAAGCTTTCCATATAATAGACATTTTGCAACTTTTACCTGGAGGAATTATCTTATACCTCAACATTTGAAAACATTTGCAAGTCATGACATTACGCAACTGACATTTTTTTTCCATTTTTAATGGTAAACCACAGTCCTTTTCAATTTTTGAAGGAAATTGTTAACTTTTATGAGCATTTACGAGGTGTCGGGTACTAATTAGAAAGTTGACAGATTTTTTTGGATGACAAAATAAAGTTATTCATCAAAGAAACTGGGTTTATCTGCTTGTTTTGCTTTACAGTAACAATTATAAGGCTCTGTTTCCATTTGAGATTTCTTTGGATAAAATTATTTTTTCTCGTGAGTGAAACTTCTACACCTTTGGACCATGTTTTGTTCACAAATTAGAATAAATTTTGAAATGATGCAAAATGTTCTCATTATGTAGTTTTCCAAAATAATATTTCTTTTTTCTCCCCTTCTTATTTTTAAGTAAACACAATTTTTTTTTTTTCCTGAAGGTTACTAGAAGATAACAAGTTAGCAATGTAGCATTTGTCTGAGGAATCTGAGCTAAGGTGACTGTCTCTAATGGAGGGTGACAACGGTGGATTTAAGAAGTCATCCCCTTTATTGTCTCCTGCACAAAAACCTTCCGCCTGCAGCTTTCAGCTTGTATCACCACTTCTAAAGGATCCATGGGCAAACTGCTGAATTTTTATTAATCAGCTTAACTTAATGAGATGAAAAGGCCTTTTCAAAAGAATGGAGAAGGGAAAGACAGATACTGAGCACTACCCTAATTCTTTTCCATGAAAAAGCCATTTTCTTCCCTGAAGTTTTAGGGAAGCCACATTCAGTCGTTTCCAGGTAATTCATCTGACTAGTCTTTCTGATTTTCACACACTTATGGACTTTCTCTGGTCATGCGCTGCCTTTATCATTATTGTTTCTTAAAGAAAATAGACAGCTATGAAAAAGAATTAATGAGAGTCGAGGGGAGGGATGCCTTTGGAAAGGAGGCAGGAAAGCTTAAGCTGATAAAACATGACTCTTTCTTGATGGGGGCTCTGTTTGGATAACTTGCCCTTGTCTGAAATCTCTCCTCCTGTCTTCCTGACCCCCCTTGTCTTCCCCCTCTCTTGTCAAGCCTACTTCATAAACGGTAGCAGCTGGAGATCTTTTAGCGGCATTCAGGGATTACTTCCCTTTGGGATTTTAATAAGCCCCGATGCTGGAAACATAGCAGAGGCGCGCTGGAGACAATCACCATTCATGCCCGAGCCATGGGCCCTTCAGGGGCCCAGATGGTTGCACCCAGACAGCACCCCAGGATGTGCTATGGACAGCGGGTCACGGAAGCCAGGAGGGTATGGGCTTGGAGGATAAACCAGGAAGCAGTCAAGAGGGATGGATTCTGTGCAGTCAGTGGACAGTGCTTCCTATTATTTCTGTACCCACGTGATCCATCTTCCCTTCAGTGGCTAGATTTAAATTTATGACCAGCCAGAAGTGACACTAAAGTCACATGGTCCAGGACCTATGAGAACCTCTGTGGCAGGGACAGCTCCACAGAGCTGACCCTAACCAGGCCTCATTTGTTCGATCTACTGAGGTGTTAAGAGCTGAGCCTACTGGATGTCACATGGTATAGGGTGTATCAGAAGGGAAATGTATTATTGCCTATTTTTTTTGAGAGTTTCTTTTTAGTTACCCAATAATTTGTCTTAATGTGTGGCTTTTAAAATTTGGTTCTGAAGCTGGCTGTGGTGGCGCATGCCTGTAATCCCAGCACTCGGGAGGCTGAGGCAGGAGTATTGCTGTGAGTTCGAGACCAGCCTGGGCCACATAGTGAGTTCCAGGTCAGTCTCAACTACATAGTGAGACCCTGTCTCAGAAAAACAAAAAAAACAAACAAATAAAATTTGGTTGTGAGACTGAATCAGGGAAATTATGTAGAGATGGTAATACATACAGTCTTTAAAGTTGTTTAGATTAGGTTTTTTTCCCAAGTGGAGAAGATTAGGCAAAATGACATTGTAGAGTAGTAGACAATACAGGTCTCTGTTTTGTAATCTATGATTTCTAAGTTTTTATCTTTTCTCCTTTCCTGCATGGAATTCTTTGCTTAAAGTGATCCCTGAAAGGATTGCTAGACAATCATTGTGTGCTAGAACAGTAACCTCTCCTCATATCCTTTTTGTTTTACAAGTATGTTACTTTTCCTTCAAGAAAGTAAATTTCAGAGAATTTAGAGAATGTTACAATGGCCTGATTAATTGGCCATCTTCTTTCTTTGAAGAAATTGCATGGATTCCAGGGAAAGAATGATTTTTTTTGACAAGTAAAATCATATCTATTTATGCTGTACAGCATAATGTTTTCATATTTGTATAAATCATGGAATGGCTAAATCAATCTCTTTAATGTAAATATTACTTCACATACTTGTGTGCTTATGCTTTATGGTAAGAACGTCTCAAATATACTTCTAGCAATTTTCAAGTACACAGCATATCTTTATTAAATGTGGTCACCATGCTGCACAATGGATCTCTTGAACTTACTCTTCCTTTCTAGCTAATATTTTATGTCTTGACCAACATCTCCCCAGTCTCCTTATCCTCTTATCTGGCCTCTAAAAAAAAAGCACAAATGGGTAAATTATCTCATTTGGTAGATTTCTGGGTACAGAAAATAAGATTGACTATGATTTTACTGAATTACAGAGAGATGGTGATAGACGGTGCTTCTTAAAATGCTGTCTGTTTGGACCAGGGCAGCTCTAGCAAGTCTTCACTTAATCTAGCACATGGTTTATAGAGAGTGTCCTTCTCTAACAGCTTTTACTGGGAAAATGAGAATGTGGGCTGTTTAAGCTAGTTATTGGGTTGAGCATGGGCTCAAAGTGGAGCTGGGATATTAGGAAACAGCTGTTCTTTGTCTGGGTGGACAGTCATTGATTTTTAAGTACTTGGGTCTCCTGATGGCATAAAAACCCATTTGTGCCTCTTTAGATTAAGGTTAATTTTGGTGGTAGTGAGTGCAGATGCAATGAACAGATGCTGCACACTTGCTTTGGCTTTTATACATTCTCTTTATACTTTAAAATGAAATTTAATTAAAAATTAAATGCATCATTAGGTCATAAAAAAGAAAAGGAAAATCTTTAAATAGAACGTATTGCATCAAATAAAATAACAGTCCCAGTAAACCTGGGGAGTTGATGTATTAATAAAGTCCATAGATAAAAGTGAACCGTGCATTATTGATTGGCTGTTTTGTTTTTCTCCTTCTGTACTTCACAGCGTACAATGCACTTGCATAGTGATTTCCTGAAACAATAGTAACCTAGTCAAACAAATCTAAGAATTGGAAATTGATGTTTATTCATTTGCTCTAACACAGTGAAAAATCAAAGTCTTCAAAGCTTGTATGAGCCTTATTTGTGCAAACTTTTTGTATATGACTCTGTGTGCCAGGTTGCTGAAATTCAAATTAGAGATGGAAAAGAAATGACTGTGGTGTGGCTTGCGCCCCGGGTCATCTCCTCAGGATGGAGAGGCGCCCAAGTCATGGGAGGTTCGCGATTGACCCTGCACGTGACAGCCTTCTCATTTGTCTTTCAAAGTACCTGTGTAGTGGTCACCTCTGCGGTTAGGAATTCATTTGTAGCTTAGCGTTGTAATGCTGCGAGACCGTCCGCTCACCCGCTCACCTGCAGATAATGCTTCATTAGCCTCTTTCAAATCGACAGGGCTGCTGCTTCCCTGCAACCCTCTGGTGAAGCTGAATGATCGCTCTGTTTGTTTTCTACTTTCCTGTTACAGGTCACCTTCAGTAAGGATTCTCCCCTCAGGCCTTATTAAAGTAACTACCAGATAAACAAAACACTTCCAAGTCAAGGTGGAAGGTGGGACTCGATGTCAGGAAGTCACAGTGCTTTTATTATTGCTACAAACTTGTCTTCACATTCTAAAAAAGTGCACATAATTCCACATGGTGTGTTGGGATACTTCCCCCGTGAGCCTCTGTCATATAACTGCCTATTAATTAATTGATTGGTACTAGTCTTTTTGCCTCCTAACATATCGTTTTTCTCACATTACTGGAGGAAGCACACCGTATAATACTGAAAACTACCCTTGTCAATGACTGAATATATTTTCATCAAGCACCCATTGAACCCATACTTTCCCATCCTGTTCCATCGCTGTGTGACAAATGGGAACCTCCCTACCAAAGTTTTTGTCACTCACTATATTTGGGAAATGGTGGAATAAAAAATAACTTTCCATCCAAGCCTTGCAGAGCCTTTAATATATGAATAACTCCTGCAGACCTAGACTGAGAAATCTAGTCATATGCAGCATATCCCCAACCTCTCGTCTATTTTAAAATACTGACTTATTCCTTACTTTTAAACTTCCATATTGGTTACACTTTTTAATAATATAAATGACATACAGATAAGTACCTTTATTATTATTATTTTGCTTACATCTTTCCCTGTTTTTGGTTTTTCATTAGGCTAGAGTAGTACGGTGGTGAAGTAGTATTTAATATTACATAATTTTTGATAGTATAGTCATATTGCTTTACAGTTTCTTTATACTGTACCAGCACTATTTTTTAAAAAGATCTCATTTATAAGAAAGAGCAATTAATACATATTTCTTTGATAAGTGAAATGAGATGCTTGCTTATTTATGTAGTCATTGTTTATAAAGGCACTAATAATAGGTGAAGCTTGCTCTTATTAGCGTGTGCCATTAGAATAAAAATACTTCTACTGGCTCCCACTCTGCTGAGTTGGGTCCTGTGCAGTGCACTTGGCTTCATTTCTGGTGTGCACAACAGCTTTAAGATAAGAAAAAAAAAATTACATAGCTCTTGCTATGTGCCAGTCTCTTTTCAAGCACTGTGCATTTGTGAAGTCATATTATTTGCATAAAGACCCTAGGAGGTAGATACTATCACTACCATCTTCATTTTGCTAATGAAAATGATGGAGGCGTAGAGAGACTAAATGTACTAACCAAGGTTACACTTTTTGTAAGTGGCAGAATTGTGATTTCAAACCCTGGCATTTGCTTCTAGAATCTTCACTCTTAACTGTTTTACTGAGCTGTCTCTACTATCAATATTGTTTAAGCAGGCATACTAGTAAATATTCCATTAATAAATTTACCAAATAGATACTGCTATTTTACTGCCCTTCCTGTGCCATTTTTCAAGGCAGTAGTATTGTAGAAAATGTGAATTATGACCCTATATTTAAAATTCCAATTTATTGTGGTTATTCTTTTGTATGTGAGGGTATGGGATGGAGGAAAGTGGCAAATGTTTAAAGTAATGCACTTTGTTTTCAATGAAACACTTTTCTAAGAGCTGAATTCGAACTAGAAGTAGTTTTGCTTATTTGTTTGTTTTTGGTATGGGGATCAAACTCAGAACCTTGCACTTGCCAGGCAGGTTTAGTGCTCTGAGTTACCTCTCCAGCCCTAGGAGCAGTGTTAGTATGTTCCTATGCAATGTGCCACATGGAAGTAACTTTTTTCCTATTTTATTCTTTTTTTTATTACTTATTTTTAATTGACAGGTAAAATTGCATATTTATAGTTTGCGCAACATGATTTAGTGTTTTTGTACATTGTGAACAGCTAAAGCAAGCTATTTAACATGTGTTATCTTATATACTTCTTATTTGCAACGATGCTGCTTAAAATATTTCTTAGCAATTTTCAAGCATGTAATATGTTGTTGTTAAATATAGTCATCATGATATAAAATAGGTCTCTTGAATGTATTCCCCTTAACTGAAATTTTGTATCCCTTGGTCAACATCTCCCTATTTCCCCAACTCCTAGCTTCTGGTATGCACTATTTTATTTTCTGTCCCTGTAAGTCCTACGATTTTATATTTCACATTATCGGTCAGATCTTGAGGTTTAACCAGATCCCCTGTATGGGGGATAGAAAAGCAGAAACCATCAAAGGTGGCTTGATAATTGAAGCTAGCTGAAATTTAGAAGTGACCTAAAAAAATAAATTATTAGTTTACGTTTTTGAAATTGACTTTCTAATTTTAAACTCATTATAATAACGATACAACAACACATATGTATATAAAAATAACACCATCCTCAGTGGAGGAAAGATAGCCTCTTTAATAAATGGTGTTGGAAAAACTGGATATCAACCTGTCACAGATTAAAATTAGACCCTTATCTTTCGCCATGCACTAAATTAAAATCCAAATGGATTAAAGATCTAAATATTAAAACAGAAACATTAAACTTGCTGGAAAGTAAGTTAGGCAGAACTCTGGAAGACATTGGTATAGGAAAAGACTTTATGAACAAATCCTCAGTAGCACGGGAACTAGCAGAAAGAATCAACAACTGGGATCTCATCTTACTAAAAAGCTTCTGTACTTCAAAAGAAACCATTAGCAGAACTAAGAGACAATCTACAATGTGGGAAAAAATTTTTACCAGCTGCACCTCAGACAAAGGACTATTATCAAGGATATATAAAGAACTCAAAACAATCAGTCCCCCCAAATATAAAGACCCGATCCAAAAATGGGCATCCGAAATGAACAGACATTTCTCATACAAAGAAGTGAAAGCAGCAAGAAAATATATGAAAAAATGTTCCACATCACTGGTCATTCGAGAGATGCAGATGAAAACAACACTAAGATTCCACCTCACCCCACAAAGAATGGCTGCTATCAAGAAATCACACAATAACAAATGTTGGCGGGGTTGTGGGGAGAAAGGAACCCTCCTCCATTGTTGGTGGGAGTGCAGACTAGTGCAACCACTATGGAAATCAATATGGAGATACCTCAAAGAGCTTGGACTGGAGGTTCCATTTGACCCAGCCATCCCTCTGTTGGGTATCTTTCCAAGAGAACTGAAAGAATCATATCACAGAGAAGTATGTGCACCCATGTTTATAGCGGCACAGTTTGTAATAGATAAATCTTTGAAACAACCTATTTGCCCATCCGTTGGAAACTGGATAAAGAAGTTGTGGTTTTTCTATAAAATGGAATATTACTCAGCCATAAAGAGTGAGAGAATAGATTCATTCATAGGAAAATGGATACATATTGAAGATATACTCCTAAGTGAAATAAATAAGTCCCACATGTGTAAATACCAAATAGTTTCCCTGGTGTGAATATTCTGCAACAATGCATAAGATTCTAATAAGATTACTGACATTTAGAAATGGGAGGAAAGGAGCTAAAGGTGTAGGGAAGGTGTGATACGTAGGGGAAGAACAAAAAGGGAAAAGAAAAAAATGTGAGAGAATGAAAAGATGAAAATAAAGTGTTTGTAGATGGGGAGGGGAGGAGGGGGTGAAGGGAGGGCAGAGGTAAGGGGAAAAAAATGAGAATCAAGACTTGCCATGTAAAGGTACATGATCCCAACAATGAATGTAACTGTACTGTATCCCTAAATGTACCAATAAACTCAATAAAAAAAATAATAATAATATATAATTATACTTATCTTCCATTTCGAAGACTTTCAACCAAAGTAACTTATTCTTTATATTTTAAAAATTCAGTTACTTGTATTTAAATAGCAATAGAAACAACAAAAATTCCTTTCAGTTCTCTCGACTATTTGGTCTTAATTAAACCTTTCTAATAGTATGCTTTCTCCCTCTGAAACATTGTTCATCTTTGGTTAGCATTCTCCCATCAACTGAGAGTTAACTTTCTGATTTTCTTGACAGATGCTGGAAGTAGCCTAGAGTCACAGGACTTCTTGTCATTCTAGATATTGTAGAGTGAAAGGACTTATTTTAACAAAAAATTTTTTTGGTGGGGAGGGAGGTTAAAGATTGAAGAGGATGTGGCCATAATTTTATCTTTTCTGCTTTTTAAAAAATTTTCCTTATAATTCTACAAAGATTCTGTTTTGGGGTGTTGTATTTTATCGCAAACAAAATGCCCAGTGATGAACTCTCTGTCATAGGCTTTCTAGAAGAAATGTAAGCCTCCCACACAAAATTTAGGGATTGAATCTTTTGCTTAGTTCAGCATATAGGTATTTGTCATGGTCATTACTAGCCTTGGTAAAATAAAACAAGCAAAAACCAGGCATTATTTAGAAAGATTTACAGTAGGATGTTCTTATAAAACCAGAAAGTTTAAAATCCAGTTGATTTAAACCAGAAATGCTTGCTTTGCTCTCAAATATTTATAAAACACTAAATACTTTTCATGCTTTTTTCTGATGGTTTATAGATCATTGCTGTGTATTACCACACCATTCCTCTGCCAGAAACTTGTACCCTTCACAGCTGGTTGTGATGGTAGTCTGTGTGCCTGTAGTTCACTTTTCCCCTGTTAGGCAGACTTCATGAGATTTAGCTCTCTCTAGGAATGTTATTATGCAATGTACATGGCTTATGCTATCCATATTCAGGAACATGATCTGATCTTGAGAAAACATTGGATAAGATATTCCAAGTTAGTTTAGCTGTAATAAATAATGTAATGAGATATGGCAGCTCTTCTGGAAACAAGTATCTCAAGGTAAGCACATAAATCAAATCAGTCCTTCAGATTTTGTTTCATTTACCTCTTTAGGGTGTCCAGAAGAAACTTACATGTCATTTGGTTAAAGCATGGCATGGCTTTCTGAAGTTTCTCACTGTTTTGGATTATTAATCTATAAAGGAGGAGATAAAGCATTTCCCTGTATTGAATTTGAACATCCTGTGTGCTCCATAAAATATTAAGCTGTGTTTGCCATCTTTGTAGGGACGCTGGATGTGAAAACTTTTACATGCCTATGCTTGGGTGTTATTAGGTTTGAGGTCATAGAATCTTGGGGGTGAGGATTCTATTTTTTCTCATTTAATAGTAACGCTTATCTGGAACTTTTAAGAGACTTAGTGATTCATACATAAATGCATTGTAAACATGTGTAATGCCCTCATAGACATGCACACATACGAAACATGTTTTCATGGTATTTTTTGCTAGCATTAGTTAACTTTTGATGATGTTTGTCTGAAACTATGATTCAGCATCAGTTATAGCATGCAGAATACCTAATGTGGTAGCTTAAGTGACTCATTTAAACAATAAAATTAAAGCCATAAAATGGATAAGCAAGAAGAGAATGGTATTTTAAGCATTGAAGCTTTTAATATTTTTAATCAATGGCTCTTAGGTTTGGTTGTCCCCAGGAAGTTCCATTTGTTCACAACCTGGACAAACTAGGGTGACCTTGCGGAGTGGTGGCTTAGTCTTGACACCAGCCATCCCAAGCATGAACGCTTTTACTAACCTGGATGTCCCTGTCTATCTGCACAGAGCCAAATTGATACATCTCCATTTCTTAATGAGGAGTTTGGTCTTAAATGTAGTGAACCCTCTTACTGTGAGGCTGTCTGTTACCTAAGGCTCAAAATCTATGATAATTACCATTTCTCTTAAACACCCATCATTAAGGAGCACACAAAATGCTTGCCTTAAAAGGATAGTTTCATAGAGATTGCTCTTTGGATATGTGTCAGCACAAAATGAAATCCCTGGGGTTAAGAAAAAAGAATCACTCACACATTGAGAAGTGGTGAAAAATCTACAAATTCAAATACTGCAGGCTGAAAGGCAGTTAATGGGTTGCATGTTGATGCAACCAGGGGCAGCAGCTCTGGGCCCTGCTGAACTGTTGAGGGCAGTTTCTCTCACTGTTGGGAGGCAACAGTGAAAAGCGGGAGCCCGTTACGTGAGAAGTAGCTTGTTTTGCCTAGACAAGAATATACATCTAATTCTGGGTTAAAAATTATAAGGAACTGGCGTGCAAAAACTAAAAGCAGTCATACATTCAAATAAAAAGCCTGCATCATGATTTATCGACTTTGGCCATATCAATTTGCTAAATCATATGGATGCGATTTAAGAAGAATGCTGTTTTAAGAGGCTCTGCTCCCCTTTAATTTGACGTGACTAAACCTGAAGCCTCCTGGAAACCACAGTTCAAAATGGGTTTTCCCCCTAGAGTTTTTGTCAATTTGCATTTTGAAGTGTAATATTAGCTCTTATGTAGACTACAGAATTATTTTGGAATATTTCTAGACAATGGAAGCCTCATTCCACAAGTGAAGCCGAACATCATTTGAGGTGAATTGAGTGCTGCTTTTTTGAATCTTATGTATTTTAAGGTCAGTGTCTGATTTATAATCATCCCTAGTAGTATCTAGTTTTATTCATTTCCCTTTAATTCTTGTATAGACTGGAGTTGTTCTACCTTTCTAAGCATTAGAAATGCTTTTGCTTAATTTTTTTTTTTTTTTTAGACAGGTTCTCAAAAAGGTAGTATAGGCTAGCCGCAAACCCAGGGCAATCCTCCTGCTTCAGCCTCCTGAATTTTGAGATTAGAGGCCTGTGCTACTACACTTGGGTGAAATATTTCATTGTGTGTTAAGAATTAGCTCCTTAAGCGTGATCAATAGATTTGAGATAGTTATCTGAATTTTAAGATATTTGAAATACTCTATTTTTTCTTTCTCCTTTTTTTTTTTCCCAGTTTGAGTGCATACCATTTTAAAACAGAGGAAAAAAAAAATCACTTTCTCTATGTAGATAAGGAGCACAGTTCTTCCAGTATTTAGATACATTCATATTTCTTAGATTTGAACTTGCGAGGGCATTGCAGAAAGGACACTAGTTTTCTTTGCAGGTTTTGAACATATGAAAGTTTCTTCAAATCACAATCTAAAAACTAGGACACTAATAAAGAGGCCTAAATAGTTTCTGGATTACAGTTTAGAGATGGTAAGGCATTGTTTTAAAAGTGACAGTCAGCCTAGGGACCTCTCTCTATGTGTAATCCCTGCCAGATCCTAATTATAATTTATCATCAAATAAATGTATATGCTGTGCGGTAAAAAACTTGCCAAGTCTGTATTTTGTTAAATCTTGAATAACCTTATATGGAAACTATTTTTTTAAAACTTTGTATATGAATTGTTCACTATTTACTGGAAGATAAAAAACACACACACGCACACACTAATAAATTTTGTTCCCTGCAATTCTTGAACTGAATAAGCAAATGAATGACTGAATGATGTTTGGACCTGTGGCCTGCATGATTCTTACCTAATGTTTGCAAACCTGAGTACACTGTGAGCGGTCATTTGTTTTGCCCCTTTCCACACCATGGGCAGTGGACAGGAAGTTCAGGGGTAAATGTGCTCTGGGCTGTCCCCAGCCTGGTCATTCTCGTACATTTGGACCTTCACTGTTCATCAGCACTGTGGCCTCTAGCATTGGTAAAAGGAGCATGGCGTGCAGGTGTTTCAATTATTTATCAACATAATCGGCCTTTATGTTACACTGTCTTGCCAGGCCTCTGTTATTCCAGTGCATAATTAATGGCGCTCAGAAGTGGAAAAGTTAGAAAAGCAGAAATAATGTGCAGCCGTGCAGTGAGGCAGTGGGGGCTGCACCGGTGGGGCCAGGCAGAGGCTGCTGCTTGGGGCTGCTCAGGTTGCCCCACAGGGCCCAGGGCTTCCTGGGCAAGTTGTCAGGGATTTTCCTTTTCTTACTTTGGCCAGAAAGGTACAGGATGGGGGGAAAGAGTTAGCACATCAGACTTTTGCAGGTGAATTGTATGTCTGCTCCTGGCTTTTAAGGAGAACTGGCTGGTATACATGTAATTTGTCATGAAAAACACATTTATAATGTTTTTGAAAGAACAGTTCACTTCAGAAAAGGACCATGAGTTTTGGCCTGATAATGATGAAAGCAGGAAGACACTTTTTAAAAGATGGAGTGCACTTAAAAAATTAACGCAGTATAGACTGCTAAAAGACTTCACTCTAATTGTGTGTGCTATTTATTGGAAGAAAAGACATGGAAAATATTCTCTGTTGTACTTGTAATGAGATTATGTTTAGGGCAGATTAAATACATAGGTAGAAAAATTACTGAATTATGAGGTGACTTCTAAAATGTAATCTTGGCCAAGTTATTTTGAAAGGATAATTTTTAACTTAAATAAAATACTTTTGGATACATGAGTAAATTAGGAAAGTATTTCCAGTGTATTACTTCAACAACCATAATGGACATCTGGAATGGTTGAAAAGTTTTATTTCCTTTCTAGAAGACTGTTTATTTAAAATACATTTTCCTGATTGTCCATTATAGACTTATTAAGAAAAGGGAAAAGACTAGGAGAAAGGAATATGTTCTCCGGAAAAAATTTGGTGAAATTTTACATATAGTCAAAGGAAAAGCCTGTCGAAGGTTTATTATGAGGTATGCTGTTGAGTAGTAAAAGATGAGAACAAAGGAGGGAGAATTGATGATGGAGTGGAGAATAAGTGAGAAACAGAGTGAATAGTGTTAGTAAATGGACAAAAAGTAGCTTGTTGACAAGACGGAGGATTTGCTGGTCTTGCTCAACTACTCTAGTTGCTGGGATTTTGCTGAAGTGTCATAATTGTTTACGTATTCTTATATGTCAAGGTCTTTTGTGGAAAGATGCAATATACAAATAAATGAAATATGTTAGAGAAGAGGAAAAATAGATTGGAGAAAGGAGTAATGGAAAGCGAGTAAAAAAACAGAGAAGGAAAGGTCAGAGTAAAATAATGACAAAAAAGACAAAGTCATTAAAAAGAGAAAGGAGAGGGAAGAGAGTAGGGGAAAAAGGAGAGAGTGAATACGGTTAGCCATAGCTTCTGAAAGGCTGTGCTTGCTTGCACTTCTTCCTCCCCCGCACTAGAGCGCTAGCGGCCCCCGGCTGTGCTGTGTGGCCAACGGTTCTCATCCAGGCTTCTCCTGGGAGTGGCTCAGGGCTTCTAAAACGGCTCACTCACTTGTTTTCCCATAGGAACCAAGCATCTGTATCTACATATGCAGCAGTGGAGGAAAGCAGGTACCTAAGAAATTTCAAAGAAACCCGCAGCATTCAAATGCATGCATTCACTTGTGAAAGCAGATCTCATGAAAGCCTTGACAACATTTTTGTTTTTTGTTTTTTTTTTGGTTTTTTTGAGACAGGGTCTCACTCAGTATGGAGTTGAGACTGACCTGGAGCTCACTATGTAGCCCAGGCTGGTCTCGAACTCACAGTGACCCTCCTGCCTCAGCCTCCCGAGTGCTGGGATTACAGGTGTGCACCACCACGCCCAGTTTAATAAGCTTTTTTCGATAACTTTATCCTCCCCCTCCATTTTCTTTACAGGGGCAAATTAATATTGTCAAATTTTTCCCTAAATTGAAGATTGTCAAAATGTTTTATAGAGACAATTTAAGGGGTTAAATAAATGTCTTATTTTTCTAGGAAAACATATATGCCTACACCTCCAAATTATACTTCTTTGTATAGAAAAGTAGGTACACAATAAATGTTTTGATAGCAGTTTCTTATTTCATATCCATCTGTGTTCTAGGAGAAGATTAATTCTTGTATTTCCATTCAAAACAGTAGATTTTGTGGAGTGCCCAGAAAAACTATGTTTATTATGTGTGTGTGTAAAAGACACATGTTTAAATTACACATGTATATATACTGTATACATAAATATGAATATGCCTCCATATATATGGATATCTATTCCATATACATATATGAAAACAGGATACACATATTTATGAAATGCTTTATTTTTCAAACCAGTTTAAGGGTCACAGAAAAGTTCAACAGAAGCTATAGAGATTTCCTGTAAGTCTTCTATCCACATGGCACAGCTCTCTGCATCATTGACAGCTCCCAGTAGAGTGATTCGTTAATTACAAAAGATGAATCTCCATTGCTGCATCCTATTACCCAAGTTCATAGTTTACATTAGATTCACTCTTGATATTGTGCATTCTGTGGGTTTAGGAAAATTTTTAATGATATGTATGTACATATCATTGCAGCATTATGCATATTAGTTTCACTGCCCTAGAATGCAATATGTATTCAATGTATCCCATGTACCTAGTCATGTGCCACCTAGTGATGATCAGTTAATGATCTGACAGTAGCCCCTTATTACTGTATTGTCTAATGAGTCGTTGCTGTCTTAGTTCATGTGAGTGTACTCTGGGATGCACTTATGATGCATCCATCTTATTCTCCATCTCAGGATTCTCCTCCATCTTATGATGGAGAAATCGCCAGTTCATTTCCTAGAACATATTCCCATTGTTAGGAAATGCGTGACTGTATATGGAAAGGACAGAGCATAATGTATTTTTAAAATACAATTTCTGATTTTCTCCTTGGCTTATTACTTTGGAATCAGTATTCAGAATTTTATATACTAATTATTTAATATTTAAAATAACAAATAATTTATTAAGTGCGGCAGTTTTTTTGAGTGCAGATTGATACTTAATTCTTTAGCTTTGTTAAGATAATAGAATGTACGTATATCAATTTTCAAACAGTACAAAAGTAGTCAGAGTTATAAAACCTTTGAAAATTTGTCCTTCTTTCCTACCCTTATTCCATTCTCTAGAGGCAAAGAATTTAGACTTTTTGAAATTACTTAGAACCCCTAAAAATTGTAATTTTAGATAATGGGCTAGCCCTCTTCCATTTACTTTCTTATATGCAGAAAATAAAATAATCATATGAGACTGTTTATCCAGCCTTCTTTTCTCATGTCTTCCATGTATGATTTGATTTTAGTATTGCAATAATAATCAGAAGTGATGTTATCTTTACCAAACCTCCAAAATATCGCCTTCATTTGTCCTGAGTAAGGCCTTCCCTTTTCACAGGCTTCAAAAGAGTGAATGAGTGACGGCTTCAGTGGGACTTAGATCTGTTTCATTTTGGCTTCATATTTCATCTTTGAGTTCCTTTGTAATTTTGTGTCCAGTTGCCATTACTCATTGTCAATATAATATTTAGTATTTATCAAAGGTTTTTGGGTACAATATGCTGTGACATTTTTAATAATGTATAAATTAGCTGCTTTTTCAGACCTTGAATAGCTTGTAGTCTAAGTAGGAAACAACAACAACAAAAAACCACTTAAAATTTTCCATATACCTGGTGGCAAATTTTCATAATGCATGAATAGGGGAAATGGAGAAAGAAGTACTCAATTTATGCAAAATATTTATTTCATGTATCTTGGTTTGGAGTTTCATTTTATGTGCTAATATATTTTTGAGACTATGTCTAACATTTACTTTCTAAATTGTTACCACAGGCATAACTTAATAAGCCTACTATTTTATTTTTAGAATTAAAGTTCTCTAGAAACATTTATCTGCCTATTACTAGCTGTGCACTCTTAGGCAAGTTCTTTTTTTTTTTGGTTTTTTGAGACAGGGTCTCGCTGGGTAGTTGAGACTGACCTGGAACTCACTATGTAGCCCAGGCTGGTCTTGAACTCACAGTGATCCTCCTGCCTCAGCCTCCAGAGTGCTGGGATTACAGGTGTGCCCCATGCCCTGCTGCAAGTTCTTGAATTTGATCCATTGTTTTTCGTATTTGTAAAATAGTGATGCTAACATTACTTACCTCCCATTGTTATTTTATAGATAATACTGGGTCAGTATCATGAAGTGGTTAGTTCTGTGCATTGGTAAGCATTAATTTTTATTATTTAAATAATGGGTAACTGTAGACATAGCCCAATTAATGCTGATACTTTATTTCATTCTTATTGAGTAATGACAGGTATGAAATTAAATACTGTATACTTCTGATGGTGACAATGAATGTGTTTCATAAATGACTATGACAGTGTTCATGAATAGGGCTTATCTCCTCTAGCTAAAAAGACAAATAAACTCATAAATGCTTGCAGCTTGTGTAAACACCATTGTGGTTATTGAAAATGAAATTTGTTATTATATAAAATATATAATTCATTAAATAGAACATTCTACT
>NW_022900915.1:23375125-23398696 GCF_012274545.1 Fukomys damarensis
TAAATGTATTACAGCTGAGAATTGGCTCATTATGACACAGACAGAGTGGCTTAATGCTTTTTAACTGCTAATCTACTCTCATTTCAAGTTATTTTTGGTGTGTGTGGTAAGTGACCAGTAAAGGTACTGACTACTGAGGGCTTCACTTGGATTTTTTTGAAAGTAACTCTGGCATCTATACCTTTCCCTCTGTGACAATTCCTCAGATAAAGTGGGTAGATAACATTTATTACCAAATCTGTGTGGAGATAATGAATGTTTCATCACGATTTGGGGGGAAGAGGAGAGTTGAATACTCAACTGAAATCATCCAGATACTCTAGTGTGTCTCTTTAATAATGGTTTTATGTTAACCCCACCAACCTACCACAAGGAAAATAAAACATGGAAGCAAAACTTCAGTGTTACTGCGACAAATGACTGTAAAGGTGGTACGGGATTTTAATAGGAAAGAAACTGGATGAAGTGGCAGGAATCATGGCAGCCTATTAGATGATATTATGCAAAAACCTCTCGTAGTAGCCCTAAGGAGGTACTGTTACCTGTAAGGACAACTTTAGGGTTAATTATGTAGCTTTGAGTTGGCGGGGAGAATAATATGGGAATGGTCTGGGCGTCCATTCTTTTTATCCAGGATTCTGCCAACTGTGATTGTGAAGAAAATGCTGTTAGAAATGTTGAAATGTCTTTCTGTAAGATTAAAGAGTCAGAACCAAATCCAAATCTCAGAATGTTGAAAGTACTGTTGAAACAGGCAGAGTTTAATAAGCTACTTCTTTGAAGTTGTTTATTATAAATGTAACACCAGGCAAAAGTTGTATAAGGAGAAAGCACTCAGTAGGAGCTCTTAAGGCCAGCAAGGATGCTATCTGCTTTCTATATATTTAAGAGTTTTAGTAGGCAGCTCTGCTTTTACTAAAGTTATTGTCTACCAGTTGTACACAGCTATATATTTTAATTGGCTGGAGGCTTCCATTTCATGCCAGGACATAGGTACAGCAAGGCTTAGCTAAATAATGTCAGTTCCTATGATCCTGCTTCTGTGAGTAATCATCTGTCATAGTGCATTAAACAAGGTCAGGATGCAAGCATTTATCTATGCTCTTAAAATGGTGAAGAAATTGGCTTTTACTGTGTCTGTAGCTGTGGTGTTGAGCTACCCATGAAGCCTATATATAATCTACATTATAACTTAAACCCAACTTACCATGTACGCCGCTGAATTGTACATTTTATTAAAATTTGAAAATTATAGTAACAAGACTGTGATTTCTGAATTGTAATCAATAGGACTAGTTTAATTTAGGGATAGCTGAGGAGAAATACAAAAAACAAGTACTGTAGTTTGAATTATGGAAAGTGTCACATTTAATTTAACAATTGGTTCTGGTGTGTTTGGGGATTTAGAATAATTTTATACCTTAACATTCAATCTTTATTTTACAGTGAATAAGATAATTTTAGATGACTGTTCAACCTGCATCTGCTTGGTATTATGAAGTATTAGCTTTGGAATAATCTGGTAATTTTTACTTAACACCAATTAATAAGGAATTAGAATTATACTTTTAAACATTAATGAATTGCTTCAAATTGTAACACATAGTTTATACAAATTAGTACTAGTCATGGGAAAGATTAAAAAATGTGTTTCCTGGTGGTTATTTTGTTTCATTTGTCTTCTGTTTTGTACATTGGTGTGCAAATAAATTGGTTAATTGTGAACTTAATGTTCTTGCTAACTTATTGATAATTGCTAAAAACAGAAAAGTATGTAAGAGAATTTGATCTGACCTGTTCCTTTTGAATAAAGTTCAGAATGAAAGTTTTGAAGGTAAAACAACACTTCACATAGAGCATACACCAATTTTGCTGGGACACTGACACGTAGAGTATTGTTACATGTAGGAACACTACTGAGATGAATTAGTGAAGGTCATTTGTGAATTTGGTGGGTTCCTTTTCAATGAGGCTGCTTATTGAAGATGGTGCCAATCCTATGATTTTACTTTCATTCAGGAAAACTGTGCTGTTGATGGTTACTAGTAAGTTATTGAAGTTTATGGAGAGAGTATTTTTAGCCAAGGACTTTTGTAATAGTGAGGTGTGGAATTTGGCAAAGGAAGACAAACACCTGTGCTGGACCACATGACCAGAAAGAGATGGAAAAATCAATCTTTCAAGTGAAGTTTAAGCCAAATAAGTGATCTACTTTATGGTAAAATTTGTTCTGTCTGCGTAATTATTATGTTTAGTGTCCGGATAGTTAAACTTTTCAGTTCTGTTAAGTCTGCAGTTAGAATGCAGACTGAAAGCTATGAACGTTACTTGGTGCTCCTGGCTATCTTATTGGGTTGCATCTTAGGGAGGCGGGAATGCCAAACTTTGACAATTGACTTTGGCCTTTGTAACTTAGTTTATAGTTACATTTAAAAAAAACATAATATTTTTCATATGCAGCGTTTATCACTGTCTTACTTTTAGTTATTAAGGCAGAATGGATGCCCTGACAAGATTAAACTGTTAGTGGTATTGTAAGATCTGGTTATGTCGGATAAAACTCTGCTTTAGATCTGACCTCTTTGCATATTTCCAGAACTAAAAAAGTCCCATTTCAAGTATGTGATTTGGCTGAGGGAGGCGGCACTCCCACTTGCGTGCTGGAAAAAATAGTTCTATGTTTTTTGGTTTTATTTTACTAACAGTCTTTGGGATTTGGGAGGGAGGTAAATTGAAAAAAATAACCCTGTTTAAAGAAATTAATTTTTAAATTCTATAAGTTCTACCACAAACCTTCCTTGTGATTTTTTTGGGTGACGGGTGAAAGAATGAGTCCATCTTTGGAATCATAAATGATTTTTCTATCTTTCTGATTTATAGTATTGGCAAAGTAGTGAAATATTTTGTTTTGGTAACTGACTGTCCCTCGTTAAAAATGTTTTTGGAAGTAATAAGGAAAAGTTACAAATGATAAATTATGTAGTAGTCGCTCTTCACCAGTCTGCCCCCGCATTCATGCTGTACAGTACTTCTTGGAAAGTTATGTTTAGTGTCACTTAATGAGTCCTCAGAACTGGTGTGCTCTCAGACATTTTGATGGGCTGTTAAATTTACAAATGTTGTAGGGCCATAAATTATCATTAAACATCAGGAAAGAAAGAGAGTTTTTGTATGCATTTCACATGATTGATTTAAACTTCAAAGCCAGGAAGCTGAATATAGGTGAGGATTTGTTGCTCTGCTGAAGTTTTGGAATTTAATCTGAACTTGGTACCTTTTTGGATGTACATCAGAGAGGAGTTGGCATGAAAACAAGTGTGAGTGCTTATTAAATGGCTCTGCATGGTTGTTAAGTGAAAGTACCTTTTATTTAGGTTACTTTTACTGAGCATCCAAATCGCAGGACCCCACACTAAAACTGACTAGTTGTTCGGGGCAGTTAGTCTTAAATAGAACCAGTGTCGTCCTCCTGCTTCCTGTTGCTCTAGCTCCCTGCTCTAAAGCGTACCTCTAGATGCAATAGAAAGACGCGAGCCACAGCTGGAGAGGCAGCAGTGTGTGCTAGTGAGGAGCACTGCCTTAGGTTGGTCAGTTCTGGAGTTGGACGCTAACTTCTGGAGACTCCAAGTCTTATTACTCAGTAAGCTCAGTTCCCCTCAGTTTTCCAAGAAATAAAAAGAAAATTAATAATATTGTTCTTAGAGTGTTTTTGAAAGTATTCTGTTAGAGAAGGTAGTAAATTATGATGCAGGGAGCTGTCCCAGCATAGCGGTATAACGGCAGCTTCAATAAGTGGTGGGTATTATTACTATTTTTATATTAGACCATTCTAGCATAATTCTCGATTGAATCAGGTAGTAAACAATATAATGGACCGTTAATTATGTAATTAATTCAACTCTAAGCTTCATGTTTTTATTCATCCGGTAAGCTTTTAGTACTTACACCCAGATATTCAATTGTTGGCCCCAACCCAGCAGTTAGATATTTGAGGGTGAAGCAGGGCTGTTTTGCTAAAAGCTTTCAACATGATTTTGTGTAGCCGAAGGCTATGGTAACGCAGTGGAGATTTCTGTTGCTCTGCTATGTGGCCTGTGTCCTCATGGCTCACGATGGCTGTTAAAGCTCTAGTTCTGAGACAGGACGAAGAGCATGTCCTCCTGTCTAGTAGATCCCGTATACTAAATTCTGCTTATGACGCATTGATCAGTAATTCATCACCTTGGTACAAGAGGGGGTAAACTGTAAAATGGAGTCTTTTGGGGGGCAACTAAATATTCAGTTACAAATAGGATGAGGTTCATTAGAGGTTCTAGAAACTACATAGCAAATAGAGGGAACATCAGGTGTAAGAAGAGGGGATTATCTCCTGTCTACATGCTTCTATCTCCAATACCAAATCTCAGAGAGCTCCTTTAAAACCAAATTTGCATTGGATTGTTTCTTCTTCTACATTGATATCAACTAAAATCTACCACAAATAGTACCTGTGATAGATTCAGTTTCTTCTTTCAATCCCTTATTATTTTATCCATCATAACTTAATGATGAGAATTATGTTGTTTAGTGATCATCTAACCCTAATAGCAATCGATAAGTGAGATGTCATTCTTATCTTACCTGTAAGAAAACAAAGTGGAGAGTAACTCCTTGAAGGTCGGGCAGCCCGAAGGGGTGCAGCTTGGATATCATTCAGGTTTGGCCAGTTCCAGAACATAGTCTCTAATCTTTTACTCCAAGGCCTCCGACACATAATCAGTTACTGAATTTTGTTGACCTGAAATAGCTAGCATTGTTATAGTTGGAATCTTTCTGTTGAGATGATTGAAAAAAAAGAAGTTTCAGTATTTTATCTTCCTTTGCTCTTGAATCAGGTGCTATGCGAGTAAGTTGAATGGGGATCTCTGGACACATCTGGCTCAGCCCTGCTTTCCGGGCAAGAACCTGTGTCAGGGCTGCCGTGGCTGGAGTTGGAAGCTGGCTTCCCAGCCCCAAGCCTGCCCACTTCGTAGCTTTTTCATCTCTTTGTCCTTCTGCCCCGCTGGTCCATTTTCTGCTAGTTAACTTCTGCCAAGCCATTGTGCCATAATTATCTTCAAAAACCTGAGTCTAAGCACCTTTCTCTTTTGCTTAACATCATCGGATAGCTCCGTATTTCCTAAAGAGTGGCTTTTTACTTTACTGCCCACCTTGGCATATTCTTTACTGTTGCCGTTCCACCTATTATTTTCTAGACATTGCAAATTACTTTTCTTTGCCTGACAAAGTTCTGTGCTTTCTCACCCTCATTTGCACATGATGATCCAAGTAGAGGATGGCCTTATCTTTTTTCTCCACCTAATTGTTTCCGTTTTCCAAAACCCGCCGGGCATGGTGGCACATGTGCATGCCTGTAATCCTAGCACTCGGGAGGCTGAGGCAGGAGGAACCTTGTGAGTTCGTGACCAGCCTGGGTTACATAGTGAGTTCCAGGGCAGTCTCAAGTACATGGTGAGACCCTGTGTCAACAAACAAACAAACAAACAAACCAAAAAACAAAACTCAGGGCATATTAGTTATTCTTTAATCCATGAACCAGAAGTTTTGCATATACAACTATTATTATACCAATTATTTTATAATAGAGTTATTTGCTCTTCTGTTTCCCCTTTAGCCTCTAAATAAACAGTATGGAAACTCCAGCTCTGTTTTCTTCCACTCTTCTTCCTTAACCAAGCATGGTGAGAGTACAAGGGTGTGCTCAAAAAATATTCGCTGAACAATATATATCCTGAAATGATTCACTCTTAGAATATAGTAGAATAAGGATATTTTTGCATGGCTGTCTTATATTACATTATGTCACATTTGTGCAATATAGTGAAAACATTTTGACTTAGCTCTCTTGAAAAAGAAAAGGATTCTGAAGCCATGCTGAGAATCCGAGGTCCATATTAACTCAGAAAAATGTACTTTTAAAAACCATCTATTTTAATTGACTTGGTACTTCTTTCAGTAGGGAGACTTAGGCTATAAAGAAATGCTTTTTAGCCTTATTCAGTGTCTAACATTCACAAATATGTAAATGCACAATTAGTTTGCGATAAGTAATGAAGAGTGTCTGGTAATTTATGGTACAAATATTGACAGATTGCTGCTGAATTGGTGGTGAAAGTAAATGAAACGTGTCCAGCACTATTAGGAGTTGCCTGAATGGAGATCTTGTTTTTGTTGTTTTGGAAAATAAGAGATGCCAAGTGTTAACAAAGATTTTATCAATATTTTTATTGTTGCAGATTTGGGCAACTTCATTTATAAATGAGAATCAAATGAAGGTTGACAGCACTGACGTTGTTAGAGGACCTGGAGGGAACGTGTGTGAGTCAGGCACTCTGAGAAGCTCAGTGGGGTTTTTGATTGTCAGCCCATGGTGCTCAGGCTGAGATCCACAGCCATTTAGTGCCCTCAGGCTGATTTCTTTGGGAGATCTATTTACAAAAAGAAAATTGGAGGAACCAGAGTTTTTTAGCCAGAGGTAGAAACGTGGCCCTTGGCTTCCGGTAATGCTTCCTGGAGAACTGATTAAGCTGTTTTCCTGTTATCCCCTATTTGTGGCATGTGATTGCATGCATGTCTTTGGGTAGAGGGAAGGGAGGTGGTGTTGGAAGTTAAAGGATAGTCCAACTCATGTAGACTTCGGAGAGGAGCACGATAGAGACTAGAATTGCTTTCTTGTGTTTTAATTGGCTTTGATTTTTATCAAATTTTATTTGCCAAGGCTAATGGATGTCATGCCAAGGTAGAGATATGTCATGTAATATATTCAGCTGAGTTTTGATGCTGTTAGTTCATTCCCTCACTTGACACATTTTTATAAAAGTGCCCTATTGGCATAGGGATGTTATAATTTGAAAAGAATAAGACTGAGCACATCCCTTGAAGAGCAGGTAGGATGGTTTGCATAAGCAAAAGTACAAAAAGATGTCTTAATCCTTATAATCTTAGCGGACACTTTCCAAGTTGTGGGTTTCATTAATTAGGCATTCAGGTACTTTATAACATCTTTGTCAGAGACTCAGGTGGCATGTCATACATTTCCTCTTGTTGCATGTAGTGGTTTCCTCCAAAATAGCAGATAAAAGTGGCTTTTCCCTCCTCATTCTAACTTGGACTCTGAAACTTTGGTGTGCTCAAACTGTCAGGAAAACTGTGCCTATCCTGTCATCGCCAAACCTGACATTTCTGAAGATTATGCCAAATGTATTTTCTGACACATTTCAGTTGATTCAAGCTGAGAGGTACTTCTTATCTTTTGATTTGTCAGTCTCCTGGCCTGAGGAATATAGCTGCAGTCCCTAGGAATCATATGACATACAGAAGCTGAATCACTGTTTTCAAGTGCTGTCAATTAGTTGGGAAATGGAGGGGAAAAAAACAGTGCATGAAAATGTCACAAGTTCATTTAATGAATTTTGTCTAAAATGAATTTCATGCTCACACATTTTTTTTACCAACATAAAGTAACTGGAATACATCAAGAATTTATTATTGAATTAGCACTGAAAGCCTCAAATTTGCCTTCTGTGGCCTTACTTTTTCAAAAGAAATAGAATTGCTAATTATGATCAAGTACGCCGTCTTTGGATTGCATATGTTTTATGCACATAATGATATTGTGTCTGGAACGGGCTTGGCACATAGTAGGAGCTCAGCAAATCTTTCTTTACTAGAATGAACACAAGATTATAGATAGTATACTGTCTTTTTTTCTCTTCAAAATCCACAAATATTTCACAGGTCAGCGTGCATTAAGTGGGTGCCTTTCTGCAAGGCCAATAATTAAACCCCATTTTGTTTTCATTCTCTTTGACTTTCATGCGGCCCCGGAAGAGCCCTTTAGTCTGCATGCTGCATCACACATATCATAGTTCTCCTTGTGGAATTTAGAAGAACGGTGCTTGTTAGTTTTTAATTCTTACTCTTTTGAATTAAAAAATACAGACTCTTGGAGGCAAACCTGCCTGGAGTGTACATTTTCTTTCCTTTGTGTTTCATACCCCACTAACCCTGCCCCTGCCCTGCCATGATTGTCAACTTTAAAATTGCCTGTGATGGTAAGGCAAGTTGTTTTGATCATTGGGTGGTGCTTGGAGGTGACTGTGCCTGCTTCTCTGATTAGAAAGTAAACATCCCTATACCAGGCAGAAACTCATTTCATCAATTTTGATATAGCTCTCAGTTTTTAGTACTTTAGAACTTCAGGTCAGTTCTGAGTCAAAAGTTTCTCAAGTTAATGGTTTAGGGCGAGGGGAACATCGCTCTAGTTCTATCCCATTTTCTCTTATATACTTAGAGACTGTGTGTGTCTGTTCACTTTTTTATGGATTGAAATTTAATGGTAAAGTCGTGGTAAGAGTAGTGGTATCAGCTGAGTCAGAATGTTCTCTGGGCTCAAAATGGAGTGATGCATTATACAAAAAGCCGAGGTTTATTTCTTGATGATCCTTCCACAGACAAGATTGCCTTTCAATCAAAGGATTAGGCAGAAAGAATAGAAATGGATCCTTTTTTGGCTTCTAGAAGAAAATGAAGCTATTAGGTCAGGGTGTTCTCAGATGTAGTCAGAATCACCCAAACTCATCCAAATTATTATTTAAATTCTTTATAATGAGATTTTTGTTTGTTAAATAAAAAAGGGTTGGCTTCTCAAAGATCTCAGTGGCATTTTCTAATGCTATAACTTGCAATAGTGTGGTTGATCTTTACATAAAGAAGCCTTGATTAGCACAACTAAGTGCTCAATACTATTATTTGGAAAATTCTTAATTGGCAAGTTCTTGTCCTTTAGGATCTTAAATGGGGCTCTATTCTTTGTTGTTGTGGGTAGTGTTGTTGTTGTTTTTTTTTTTAAATGTATAAGCTCTGGAGAGTTTTTATTATTTTTTTAAAAAGAGTGTATGTGGACCTTACTTATATATATCTCGTCCACTCCTAGTTACCAATATGTGGCTTATTCAGCCTTGGGGTTTATCTGCAGAAATTTGTCAAATCCTGGGCTGTTCTCTGCTATCCTCATTTGTATGAATTATGTTATTGTCATGGATGTGTGCTGCTGTACGTAGTGCAGCCTAAACCAAATATAGCTGTGAAGGCAAACCAACCCATCCCCTCTGTATTAACATTCTAAAGTAAAATATTTATCACCTTTGTCAATTTTTTTCCCCCGTTGGAGTCATTCTACCTAGCAACTAACACTATTGATGATGAGTTGTACTCTACGTGCTCTGATTAAAGATAAAGCACCACATAATACATAATACAAAATTCTTATAATCCACTCTAATTCTTTAAACTTTCTTAGAGAAATTAAATTCTTTTGACATGATCAAAGGTGCTACATTAAAAAGTTTGACTGAACTTGGTTATTGGTTTCAATATACAACTTATTAATTCTGTACATAGTCTCTCTAATTACCTCTAACCGCTTGCATAAATAATTAATAGATCCCCAAGTGAAATATAATCTGAAGAATAGTTTATAAACAAAATGATTCTTTGTTGTTTGGATATTAGCCAGCTTTGAGCTTTCACCATGTTGTGTTGTCCTTATTCTATGTAAGTAAAATAAGGTTGTCCAGCTTCTGACCCATTCATGCAGCGTGAAACATAGCTGTTGCCGTAACTGAAGGAAAGAAAAGATGAAAAAAATACTCCCACCCATACCGATTATATCTCCAACTGACTGAGGTTTCTGACCGTATGGTCGAAGAGTGATTAATCGGATTTTAAGTGAAGCCAGCTTTTAGAATGCAAGAGAATTTTTTTGTTGTTTGTTTCTTTTTTGGTCTGCTCTCGAGAAGCCCAAGAGGAAAGGATGCATAATGGGATGCTGTACTTGTGCATTTTGGCAAAGATCTAATCTTTTTGAATTCATTGCTTGTGAGTTATTATTTCTAATCATACGCTTGATTGACTCCAGCTAAATGACTGTCTGACTGCAAAGGCAGGGGTGTTAAATCCAAAACCGTAAGTGCGCATTTTAACTGAAAATAGGGATCATCACGGAATGCCTTCTCAATCAGTAGTGCCTGACACCCCCTCCCAGAATGTATTTTTAAATAGAAGTACTCTCGCATCCTCATGGAGGGCAGCACATCACAGAGCATGATTGAACTCAAAGGGAGAAGATTGAAACCCTGGAGAGGATATCAAAATGATAAAAACCAAGGCTCCCACGGTGCCACAATGAGTGTAGTTAATATGGTACTTTAGTCTGACAGGCTGGTCAGGCACCCCTTAAAACTCCAATTTAAGATTACCTTGTCATGTTAAAGGTTTTTGGAAAAATAAAATGGAAGAAAAAAAGGGGGTCTAAAAAGAGATAATAATTTTTAGAAGCAGGATCTGGCCATTTCTCTTTATGCTTTCTGCATGGAAATCTTATACTCAGTCTTTTTTTGGCAATTCACATAAATATTTCCCAACATCAAAATATGTGGTCCCCGGATAATTTGTGTTCATTTAACATAGAACAAGACAAAGTAAAATCATAAGTAGGAAAACAACAATAAAAGCTGAATTGTCTCTATATTTAGTATATTTTTGGGATATCACTTTAAAAACTGTTAAGGAGTTTGAACATTGAACATCGTTTATGTTATAACTTTTTAATAAGATCTGCTTAGTATATTGGATTTTTACCTTTCCTCCTGTAATATGATACAAATAGTCAAAATTTCCTTCTGGATTTTTGAGTGAGAAAAGTTTATGGAATGAAGAGTCTTACAAGAGAATTCATGTTAATGTATCTAGCTACTTAGCTAAAGTAACCACTGCTCATAGAGAAGAGAGCCTTATCTGGGGAAGGCTGCAGGTACTCAAAAATGTGTATGTGGGTTGCCTTCAAAATCGTCAGAATTTTAAAGGGAAACATGATAAATAGTCTGAACTCCCATACTTGGGAGAAAGCCTGTGGAAGCTGTTTCCTCATATGACTAGTTTTTTTTTTTTATCAGTAAGTTTGTGATAATTTGAAAATAATTGCATATTTTACATTACATAGTACTTTGTGCGTGATTTGAAATTCTTTAAAATACCATCTGATTTTATGAAGCCACTTGAAATTTAAACACTGTCAATGCTACGTTAATATTCAGGGCTCTATGGTTTAAAAGAAAGATTTTAAATTTTATCTCACTATCACAAAGCTTCTTTCTGGAAGGCCTATTCAGTTCTATCTCATGCCTGGGGAAAAGACTGTAGTTGCTGTGAGCCAGTTCCAGCCAAAGCATTATCTGCATAATTAGCACAGCCCTGGTACTGTGGAAGATGTGGATTATGGGTATAGACGATGCTGGGTGTGATAGTTGGGTGTTAATCTTTTTATGAAGGTCATCAGATGCTGAGTAGGAACAGGTGCTAGGGCAGCTATGCGTTCTCTAAGGATCAAAAGGTTAGATAAACTGCTTTTAGGATTTATGCAGGGTAGTGATTTTCATGTCAGTTTAATTATCCTTATGTTTTATAAGATTGTCAATCAGGGTGCCTAGACATCTCACAGAACTGGAGGCTCTGAAAACTTTTGAGTCTTTTCTGATTGGGTTTATTTGATAATCATTCTTTTCATGATGACCTTAGTTGAAATGAGCTGTTAGGACTACAAGGCCTGCTTTAGTGTCAGGAGAAGATTTAATCAGGAGTCTATCATCCACTGAGAAAAATGCCTTTCATTCTCTTTTCATTTATTTGAAATTACTTAGTGATTCAGGAATCTCTTATTGGGGTCATTACTTTGATTTTTAACTTAGCAGTGTAACTCTTGAAATACTTTATGTAAATGATTTTCTTCAAGGTGTACTTTGTTTCAAAAGCTACCAATCAGTTGAAAATTGTTTTAAATTTATTTCAGTTTAGAAGCATGATCTGTCAGAAGGAAATGGAGATAGAACAGTAGTTCATACAGCAAGGGTCCTACTGTACCATCCAGTCCTCAATAGTTATCAGATTTTCAGTGTTTTTTTCTTTTCCTTTTTAGGATACATACAACGTCTTGAAGATTATGTTTATTTTAATTTGGTGGTAGTAATTACATTGTCCACATTATTGTTAATAACTTGCATATCATTTCTTCATCCCCAAAGGCATGAAAATAAAAAGAAACTTAGATGATATTAAAGAAAACTCTGCAGATTTTTTCAGACCCATTACTTTTATAAAACACTTGAGATTTTATTTTTATTAGTGTAAGACACTTAGAGATGAGTAAGTAGCAAATAAACTTAGTGATATAATTCAAGTTTATATTGCTTGGTTAATAAAATGAATAAAATCACATCCTTTTCCAAGATTTTCCTTCATCATTCTTATTTTTTTTTATTATACAAGAAAATTGTGATAGTGCTTCAAGTCTTTTAGGAAATTATCTTTTGTAGTTTGTGTTACTTTATCACTTTTTGTAGATGATGAGTCAAATTTTGTGGCTTTTGCCAAAGCAATCTTTCAGAAATTTTTCTTGGAAACTGTTTATTTTATTTCCTATTTTGTTACTGAGTTTGGATGTCTGCAAGGTTGTTTCCTTTAACTTTTATTCATCTAAGAGGATTCTGGGATCTTATTGCAGATTTTGCAGTCTGGTAAACACAAAATGTATTCTCATAGAGCTCTGTTCTGTTCTCAGCAGTTCATTAAGTAGGCTTCCCTTGTATAAATACAGTGACTGACAAGAATATCGCAGCCCAGGCCTCCATGTGAGAGCCCGCTCATCGCTTTTCTCCCGTTTTCCTATGCACTGCAGTGATGGGACTCTCTTTGCATCTGTATCCTAGGTAAATATACAGCAGGCTCTTCTTGATAACTTTCTTAGTACTAATTCTATGAAAGTCTTTGACAACGGGATTCAGGAACTAATTGAGGTAGGTATTTTGGATGAGCTTCTGTTTTAAAAGGGAATTTTCACTTCTCCAACTTTACTTGCTTGGACTATGAATGATTGTGTGTTTTAATAACAAATAAGCTTTCCTGGTTGTAACCTTCCTGGTTGTAAGACTTCAAGAGTTCAGTTGGAGGGCCTTATCTGACAACACTCAAGGATTCGTTTCCCTGCTTCTGTAGAATTGCATTATATTGCTATAACACAACTCAAAAATTACACAGACAGTATAATTAAATAAGTTTCCATATTTATCAGTAAAATTTGCCACCTGAAATATCAGAAATTTGTAAGAGAAATAAATTCAATCCTAGTAAAGTAACTTAAAATAATTTTCATGCAGATGATTATATATAACAACCATGGCAAAAATGGCTAGAAATTCTCTTCTGAATGATAATATTTAAGAAATGTAGAATTTGCATTAAAATTCTTAACTTCTGAGGAAAGTGGATACATTTGAAGGATATCTATTAATCATCATGACTCCCTCTTTCTATCATATGTTAATGTTATGTTAATATGTTGTCAGACTGCCGATTAGCTTGGAACAGAATCAGTTCCTCCTTCAGTGTTCTGATATGAAATCCAGTGAACAAAATGATTTGAAATATCTCATCTTTTCACATTCCTTTTTCCCTTGCCAGTACATTGCTTTTTGTTACTAGTCAAGTCAAGGATTTGGGTTCAGGCTGCTTTGGACAATTTAATTTCTTTCCAGTGCCCAAAGTGCCTGCCACCGCCCATCAATTTTTTGCTTTGGAACCATCAGAAAGATCACTGTGGCTACATTGGTGCAAACCCGTGTCCTCTCTGAAAGAAAAAATCTAAGTTCATTCTCTGTGCCTTGTGCTATTCACATAGGGGCAATTAAAACCTAGAAAAAATAAGCTTTTGGAGACTGGCGTTGATGAAATAGAGTAAAGAAAATTTGATATATCTGCCTACAAAAGTGGAATGATCATTCAAGTAACCTCAGCTTCCTCTTTACATTAAAGGCCAAACTATGTTAAGATTTGAACAAACAGTTTGATAGTTTCTTGTATGAAATTTTTACAAACATATATTTTTATAGATAATACACAATTTGCCCTAACAAAAAGCATATACTGTCACAGAAGTTCATTGTGAATTAAAATATCTACTAATGTTTCATTTGGAGTTATTGACTGAATATAAACCTGGTTTAAATGTTCTGTTCTGGGCTGTGAATGTTGCAGCCTTAAGCACTGTAGCGTGTTCAGCTTGGTCTTTACGCCCTTCTTTTGTCAAGTGGGCTTGGGCCTTGTGTGCGTATAAAGTGATGAAGCTGCATTGCTAGGCAGAGTTCTTCTGGGCAGCTCATGCTGGGCTTCGTATCTGTCGTTGCCCCACTTTCACGTTTCTATAGGATTGAAATGATATGAGACAGAATATCATTGGGAATAGGCTCATAGTTAAGCGCCCTGGGCTCCTGCTTCTCCATTGAGTCATCATAAATGTCTCTGAACAGTGCCAATGGTATTCTTGGCACACGAGGCTCAGCGGGACTAACACTGAGATAGTAGGGATTGAAACCTGCACTGCTAGAAAATTCTGTGCTTGTTATGTGACCTTTCAGGTCTCCCACCTTTGAATATGTGCCTATGTGTCTGTGATGCTATGGAAGGCTTAGTGCTGCCATAAAAAGTGCCAGGGAGAAGGCAGGAAAGATGTGAATAAAAGGAACAGCTGGTGATGTGATTATTACTACATTTTTTCAGTGATCACGGAATTATATCAGACTTGGGACTTCGACACCTTGTGCATCGAAAAAAAGAATCAAAGAGCAGTTCAAATTTTTCAATAGTAACATTTAAGAAAGGATTAAAAACATAAGACACTTTTTGTGACAATTCGATGGTAGTGTGACAGCTCTGTGAAAGGAATAGGGTGGCCCCAGATAGTCTGCTTTCATAAAGATAAGGTATCATAATGAATCTTAGTAGTCGACAAAAATAACTGATCCTTCACATTTTCATGTACAGTCTTTGGCTGTATGTATATATAAATTAACAAGATCTTGCAGTTGAAGTACTGTGTGTTTATTAGCCTTTTCAAAATGTCTGCCAGGCTGTGGAACCTCAAAGAAGGGCGGGTTGGCGTGAGGCCGATCTGCTCAGCACTTCTCTGTAAATGCTCCTCTCATGATATGCCCGAAAACCCTCAATATTATAATAATGCTAATAAAAATGGAAAACTCTGAATTCTTTATAGATGCATAAAGAAGTGTAATTTCTCTGTGACCTGAATAACTCTTTGAACGGCTGCTCTGGCCCTTTGAAAGAAGGCAGCTTCTACTGTACTGCTTTGTGTTCCTTTGAACATCTTGCTATCTGACTATTTTAAGGATGGAAATAATAGAAGAGAATTTAGCTCGTGGTTAGACCTGAAGGGCAGGTGGGATTCCCTTACACACACACACACACACACACACACACACACACACACACCCCCCCGCAGTTTTCCCTCTTCCCATTCTATTGAACAGTGCTATCTAGCCTAGGTTCTTAAGTGAGAGGTGATCTTGTTGATGAATAATATTAAATGATAATACAATTTTTCACTTATTCAGACTCTTCCACCTTCTGGTTTTGTCCCTTTGAGAATCGTAAATTGGATTTGTTATCTCAACCTTTCAAGAGGCACTGTTCAGTCATCTTATTTCTCTGGGCAGCAGGCAGGGGCATGGTGGCTGGAGAAAAGGCAAGAGTGCAAGGCAGAAGGACTGTGTGTTTGGAGGCCTGTGGCCTTGGGAAGCAGGGCCAGTGCCTTGCAGGTAGGTAAATCCCGGGAAAAATAATTCTAACGGTGACCTGCTCTTTCTGCCTAATGCTGTCTCTGAGTGGTAGACACAGGGTGAGGTTTCTGCCATAGTCCACCTCCCAGCTCCCAGCTCCCAGCCGGGCTCTGGGGTGATTTTGCTTCTCTGCTTTGCCTGGATCAGCACTGGGGGGGCCTGCTGCATTTTAAGCCCTCTTTTGCTTAGGAATTATTCTCATTTTGACGTGGATCTACTTACTACTGCCACTAGTGTTAATAACCAGGGGAGAAAGATGAAAGAAGGCTGAGTCCTGGGAAGATTGGAGGAGGGAGCCGGTCTGGCATGTCAGACAGTTTTAAACGTAACGTTAGTAATAACAGATTTGGATTGTTGCTTACATGAATAGAAATTATTGATAGTAAATTTTCATTGCTTTTGTTTCATTGTTTGAGATTGAATGCTGGGATAAAATCCATCCCCAGTCATACACCGTAACAACCAAACACACTTTATGAGCAATTTAGAGAGGACAACTTTTTAATTATACTGTGTAATTTTAGTGGGTTTTCTTCTAATTTCTTTCATATTTAATTTAATGGCCACGTGATTAGTTGAGATTTTTTTCTTTTATAAATTGTTGTAGCTGCACATAGATGTGTATGGAATAAATCCATGTTTTTCAGGGAGAACTCTTAACACTCAGAATTCAGTGCATGAAGAGAAAGACCAGGAAGTTTTGTAGCAGTACCCCATTCATTTAACATATTGTGATTAGAAAGCACTATTTAGAGTGAAATTTAAAAGTTTAGCATGCTCCCCGGTCTAGTAAAGTGTTCTGTTGGCTGGCAATTTGGACAGTCAGGATACTGATCACTTCTAGGAAGCCGGAACTTGGGACCAGATTACTGTGGTCCATCATTAGTGCTGTTGTGGACAGAGGGCGAAGGCTGTGGCTGTGTAGAGCTCAGCTGCCGCTTTGTGGAAGGTGAACCGAGGTTCACCTGGCAAGGAGGTGGAGCACAGACGTAAGATTGTACTTGCCTTATATCTCCATCTCTAGCTCTGGGGAACGTGGAACTCCTGGGATAGAAGCCTTCTTGCATCGTGACATGCAAGGGACAAAGAGTACAGTTTGCAATGAGCATATAGCTGAGATAGGCAGAGAGAAAGACCTGCCTTTAAGAAACAAAACATTTGAAAGTATGCTTGTGTGAGTGAGGGGAAAGCTAGAGTTTGAGCAATTTCCTCCTACAATGGATAAGACTTCACATCCTAAAGTTGTGTATGAGGCTGTGAGTCCCAGCGTGAGAATCCAGCTTCATTTTGTTGCCTTGATGGCTAGATCAAGTTTCCTAATACCCTCAGGAGAGGGTAGGATATGATTTGTTGAATGGGTATAGAAAAATATGGAGCCATCTGGGGACTGAACTGAGAAGCAGGCATCCTGAGCGGCAAACAAGACACCTAGAGGCCAAATTTGTCATTTAGTTTTTGGAGCCCTTGCTTCAGGGAGAGAATTACACAATTCTGTGTTATAAGTGCAACTCATGCTTCAGAATTAACTGCAGCACAGTGATGTAATGTTGCGAGCCAGCCCTCTTTAGAGAAGAGCTAGATATGCATTCATCTGAATGCTGCTGAACGTCGTTTTCCTCCTTTGGTGCTGAATTTTAAAAACTCTGAAATCTGTGAGCAGATGGAAAGTAGATTGCTTGGACTACCAGGCTCTGACGGCTTATCTGCATTTTATTGTGAAGGTGGCAGCTTTTTGGGAGGGGATGAGGGAAGAAAGGGAGGAGAGCAAATGCTGAGGAATGTAATGGGTTTGTCTGGTCCAACTCTTTTTATAGATATGGACCCTGCACCCTAAGCGAGATGAGGCCCTTTCTGATGCTGAAAATTTGTTTTTCAGTTTCTTTTCTCCTGTGATCACACGCTACTACCCCCCCACCCCCCGGTATTGGGATGAACTTTTTTGAGAGTTGAAAAACAAAAAGAAGACAAACTAAATTTTTAGCTAAAAAATACAACTTCAGCCACCAGATAGAATAGTCTCTGTCATCATGAGTATTGATTTAAAAGTATAACAGCAGATTATTTTTATTGTCTGTGAGATAAGCTAGTAAGTCCCAAAATCTTGGAAAAAAATCATTAGTTTTAAAAGTTTGTACATGAAATGGCTAGAAAGTAAAGTAGACAATGTTAAACAGTTTTCTTAAGGTATTGATTAACTGGGATCTGACGCTACTGCAAATGTTTGGAGAAGGTGAAGAAGTGAGTCTGAGCCCATTCCGGAAGGCAGCGTGTCAGCCCTTGCACAATCCAGTGCGTTGTCTGTGCCCCCATCTGGGCTGGGAGGAGGATCACACACTTCTCCCGTTTTTTTTTTATCTCAATGTGTTGAAGTATTATTACAGTAGTTCGTTCTGAAATGTTTTCATTTGTATTTCAGGGTATAAACTCCATATTGGCTTTCACTGCATTTGGAAATTTTCAGCATTTTAAGCATAACTTTGAAACAAAGCTGACAAGATGACTATGTTTATGATTTTGTTTCACTCGTGTATATATATATATTTATATATATGATCATTTTTACCTTTGAGAAAGGCTGAATAGAGCAGCAAAGAAACTATTTAAGAGAGAATAGATTTTTTTTTATAAGTGAAGGGGCAAGAAATATTTAAATAAGAAAATGACAATGGAGAGAAAACAAAAACATTAGGACTATTTCCAGCATCAGCAAACTTCGGAAGAAATCCTTTCCTAGTCTCAAAGTGTGTATTTAAAGAATGTTTTGTGTATTATTTTTGTGAAAGGAAAAAAGATGGAAACTAATATTTATAGAGTGCCTATTTCTTCTGTGATATTATTTAGTAGCCCTCCAAGGCAAGAATTATCATCTCCATTTTATAAAAAAGGAGATTGAAGTTTTGGCGATGTTATGTAACTTGCCAAGGGCATGCCTAGTATCTGGTAGAAATTTTGCCACATCACATTACTCTGTGTGTGTGTGTGTGTGTGTGTTGTGTGTGCATTTATGATGGGATAGAGTAGCCGGAGATTAAGCATCAGAACATTGAAACAAAGCAAAACACGTAGGTAGATGGTAGGAGGAAGAACTGTTTCCCCTGGTAAATCAAGTGGATTTGTTTACTCAATCACATAGTAGGAAGAGAAGAGCTATTTTAAAACTAAAGACCAATACTGTTCTGGTTTGTCTTTTTTTACTCCATATTAAAATTTTGGGTGCAAGGAAATTATATGAGCCAGAGAAAATAAGTTTTGATGTTCCCTTTATTACAAGTTATAATACCAGAGTTTGGGAAAGGACCTAAGGTGTAAGTAAAAAGTGGCTTCACTGCTTTAGTATTTGCAGTTGCTGTTTGAGCACACGGGACAGTTAGATGTCCTGTGCTGAGCATCTGGTGGGTTGGGAGGCAGCCTGTCTTGCTACCTTGACTTGGAGCATGTGGGCTCTGTTGAGCATGATCCACAAGTGTCGTCTCCTGCGCTTGTCTGTTTCTGATCACCTTCTCACCTTGGAGTGACCTGAGTGATATTAAAGAGGAAACAGGAGTTTTATTAAAATAGGAGTGATGTTCCACCCCCTAGAAAACCATTTTATTCAGTGCCAAGAGAAACAAATACTTCCCTTCTCCCGCTTCCTCTCAGTGCCCCAGATTGGCTTTACAAGGAGGGAAGAAAGCCCCTTATTGAGGATAATATTGAAGGGAAGAGAGGTCAGGGCAAGCAGGGGAAAGAGAGGCTCTTGTACGAACAATGCATTCTCTGTGTTATTTAAAATAGTATGTGACTTTAATTCTTGGTTAAAGCTCAAAGTCAAAGCCTCTTGAAATATGTATAGGCCAATGGAACCAATTTTGCACCCAAGAAAGGAGAGAGGTGCTGGCGGTGAGCCATACTGAAACCTTGACTTGAAAGTTTGAAGGTAGAATTGCTGGGGAAAGGAGGGCAAAGGTCACCCCAGCAACAGGATGTACCATTTGCTGGCTGAAGGTCAGCCTTAAATCTCTGGTTAGTTGAGTTTATTGCTCCTGTAGGTCTCTCTCAGTTAACAGTTGCGGTGACTTCTATCTGTTAACAGCGCAATTTTCTGCCCTATTAGTGTATTTAGGTAAAAGAGAACTTTAAAAAATTATCAAATAAAGGTTTACAGTAGTTTACCTCATTCTTCTGGCAGGTAACTTTGTCTCTAGCACGCTGAGTTATGGTCTCTGGCTTCATCATGTACAGTCTGGAGAGCTGATCCTCGCCACTGGGTCGTACATATGCTTTCCTTCCTAATACCCATAAGAGGCTTTGGGGGCGAAGGAGAAGAATATAAACACAGAAACCACATCCTCACAGCTGCCTCTAGTTAGCTCTGCCCACCTCCCGGCTTTGGAATCTTACAGCAGCACCTAATTTGACCCACGTGGCTTTCGTCCCACCGGAGCCACTGTCCCATCCCTCACTGCCCTATTTGATGGAGAGCAAACAAAGGTATTAACTCGTTTAGGTCATTGTCATTATGCTGCCGGTTGCAGGTGCCTGTAATAGGGAGGCGATAACTGTTTGTAGACCATGAGAGATTGAGTACAAAATCTGAATCCGTTTGGGTGCTAGTGGACCTATCGAAATACCCACCCTAAATAAATGAGACTGTCCACCGCTGAGTGGACTGCTGTGGTTTGAATAGGTGAGTGGCCGAATGGCTGACGCAGTGGGGCATAACCCAGTCCTCCAGGGAGCTTACGAGTTTCACACACATGCCCAACTCCTTCCACACACATTCCATCTATTTTAATAAGCCCGAGAATGACAAATACACATGACACAAGTATGTGTTCTAACACGTCTCTGTGGGAAATGAGTCACAACTGGCACAACAGTGTTCATTTTTTAAAGTTCTAATTTTTTTCTTTTATGTGTTACTGATGCATCCATTCCCTCTCCCATTTTAATATATTTTAATATAGTAAGGCCAAAGAGAGATGCTTATAGGGCAGACAAAATATTGAATGGAGTGATTTTCTTCACGGAACCTGGAGTTCTACTTCCTTCTTCCAACTCCTGTTTATTTCTTACTGCTGCTGAGAAGTAAGACATGAAATCCACATAGCCTTTCTTTGTGTGTGTGTGTGTGTGTGTGTGTGTGTGTGTGTGTGTGCGTTTGTGTTTTTAAAGGAAGCTGGTTTAGTTTAAACAACAACAAAAAATCACAGTGTTAGTGACAGGGAGCAGTCATTGTCTTACAGATGCTTAGCTCTCTGTCATTCAAGATTTATGGATTATCTGGATTTTATTGCATTTACCTTCAGTACTATTGGTTCATGTCCTTTAAGATTTCAGAAATATGTTCATTTCACCTTGAGAAGGGAGTACCTGAATTAGACCTTGCAAAATCACCTTGTCCTGACCATTCTGCTGAAGAACTGATATTCTTTTTGTACAGTAAGGAATAAGCCCATCACAGCTTGCTTTAAAAGGTCATTGTCCCTTGCAAAGTAGATTAGCTCACTTTGTTCTATGAGCAGGAACCGTGCTGCTGCCCTGTAAAACTATACATATAAAGTAAAATTCTGCAATCATTTTAGCTTGCTCTTGTAAAAGAAATTTCATGCTTACCAGTTTTCACTTGCTAACATGAGTCACAACTCCACGGATAGAGTGGCAGGATGGATGAAAACTGTCTATAGTGTGCTTATACTTCTAATATTTTTCCACTCTTAATAAATGCAGTTTACCAAGCATGGGAAACATGTACAAAATACTGATGACAAATTTGGTGACTTAATATTTTTAATGGTTTGGAGGCAGGTAGTTAGTAGGTGAGCAATAGTAGTAATTGAACTTGTATTTTATGAAATTGAATGACTAAAGTGGAACCGTCCCTTTGGCTCCTGAGTGTTGTTCAGAATGAGAGCCCTGTTCTCCTGAGGTATGGCCTATTAGTCTCTGTAACGTATAAACCCACATGTATCAGAGACAATGATTTATCCTGTCACTTAGGAAAACCTCTAAATTTGTGTGAATGTAAGGGATAAACCATGCCATGACATATTTTGAAGAACTGTAATTATTTCTGTTTATTCTTTCCTTTCCAAGCTAAGAATGGAATGGGGAAAAATTCCATTGAAAGAAACACCTTAAACTGTAACTTTCTTTACAGTAACTAATTCATCTACAGTGTCCAGGAAGGAGAAATTCTCCTTAAATCTGCTTAATCCTTTAAACAATGAAACAGTTATAACTGCTTTTGTTGCAAATGGTTCTAAAATGTCGCAGTCATTACCAGATGTGGTCTGGTAAAGTATGGAGAGTTTTCTCAATGAACCAGGACCTTCGTTAAGAACACCAGTTATTGAACTTGTTGGAAAGACTGGAATGCACTCGGGAGCCTTTGAGCTATGTAGGTTATCCTGGCTTTTTAAAATGACTTTTCCCAGATGGCTGGCTTTCCTGCCTCTTGCCAATATCTAGGACTTTTTATCCTGAAACCCATAACCTCTAATCACTATGCTCTTCTAATTAGTATTTTTTTTCTTGCTCCCTTATGACAATTTCCATTCTCCTCTGCCACTTTTAACCACTGGGAGCCTACTTTGACATCCAGGATCCTGAATCAGCTTTTCTTTCCTTCTCTTTTGCTAATCTAGACAAAGTTTGAGATTTCTGGTTGAATATAGATTAGCTATGTGACTTAACTACAAGGTAATACTTGTCATTCTCCACAGTCTTTATGAGGTGTTCAGTGGAGAGGAGGGAATGGCTGAGTCTATGGCTATACTGTTAAATAAAGTACATGGCCTTTGTAACTGCTGTTTTTATTTTGCTCAAACATTTCTTTATTTTGTTTCTCATGTTCTGAGTTTCTTAAGTGTTGCCCAAAAAGAAAGCAAACAAAACAAGAAAAAAAAAAAAAAAAGCAATTCTATTTTCTTTTCTAAAAACAGGTAAGAGGCTATAATTTCTTTCTTTGATCTGTGATCTCTGTAACTTTTTTCTTTTATGAAATGGCTATTTGTTAGGGCTGTATATCCATGTACATTACAGGTCTGTTTAGAGGTAATAAATTTCCACACCCCACCTACTACCCCCTTAGCAATTTTTAGAATTATAAATAGCTGGATTTTTGATAATTCAGTGAATTATCTCTCAATTTTCCAGATTTAACTCCTATATTAAATGAAGACTGTTCAGAGGGCTACTCACTGAACATGTTTTTGCTTTGAATTCCATTAATAATGTGCACATTTCCTAAGTGATTGTAATATAAATAACTATTCCTTCTTTGCCACATCTGCGAGCTTACTTCCCTTTTCCAAGATTAAGCAGTGTTAAATTTAGAGTAGTACTTATCATTAGTATTTAGTAACTTAAGGGAAATTTAAGTATATGCACTAAGGCTAGAACAGAGAAAAGTTATTGGTTCTTGGAAAGCTGTGAATTACTCTGTCCTAAGGCACAGTTTTGGAGAAGATATCTAATGTGTTTAATGACTTTTCTGGCATGAATATTGTATCGTCTCAGCCATCCTTATGCAATCAAATTCATAGGTTCTAGTTTGTCCCTATAACTTGTCCCATTTTTACTTTGTTTCTAAAAATAGATGAATTGAAAAATAAAAGGAGAAAACATGAGTTAAAAAATTTACAGCATCTGATGCAATGTCTGTCTACTAAGTGCTAGGCAGGTTGATACCATGGGAAGTGTTTATAATGTCAGCTCCTGGCAGTTCTTTGTTTTAGGTCTTATGGACATTTAACAGCCTTTAAAAATATAGTCAAGGGCTAGGGATTTAGCTCAGTGGCACTGTGCCTGCCTCACAAGTGCAAGGTCCTGAGTTCTATCCCTGGTACAAATTACAGACATATAT
>NW_022900915.1:23398959-23478026 GCF_012274545.1 Fukomys damarensis
TTTATATTTATATTTATATTTATATACATACATACATACACACACACACGGTAGGGGGGAGAGAGTCGATGGCTTATCTACCTCAGCTGAAAAATTTTTTCATGTTATTTTTCTGTATTCTGGAGTTTGAAGATTTCTTGACCTTTTTTGCTTTTGCACACTTGACTTTTTTGGGTTGTTCTGCTTCTACAATGCTGAGAAGATGGTGCATCCCAAAGCAATGGTGAGTAGAGACTGGTAGTGGATCATCTTGTGCTTCCCCAATGCTGTACCTTGTGGTTCAAACAAAGGTCCATTGTCATCACTGCTGGTGGGTGGAAGGGCTGAGATCCAGGTGGGACTGTGTTATTAGTTCTTTGCTTGCCAAGGGGCCAAAAGATTGTGGTCAGTCAAAGATCCCTTCCCTTGGAATATGCCACTAATGGTTTTGTTTCTAATAATATAATGAATGTATTTCCTACAAAACAGTGCAGAAATCTATAGAATTTATTACCCCATGTCTTTTCTTAGCTAAAGACTTCTCTAATTGTTACAAGCTAAGTATAAAGACCCCTTGATTTAATATGCCACATTGGAAGGTATTAAAAACTTGAACATCACTTTTCTTAGCTTTTGTTATTCTAGATAAAGGTTTTATGATATGTACAACCCTACTAGGCCTCTCCCTGTCTTGGCTAATGTAGCCCTCTTCTTTGGATGGTCTTTGGTTCTTTGAGGGGTGGAATTCAGATTTAAGATGAGTGCCCGGTGCCACCAGACTTCCTATTTCTGTATAAGAAGGGAAACATTTTAATAACTTCCCTGATTACCTTCAGCTTATTGTTGGCATTTGGGCTACCACAGTATATGAGGCTGTAATCTTTAGTGAATAGTCTTCGGTGGCAAGCAGTTCCTCTTCTTGGGTTGTAACTGTCATTTTGTAGCCCATTGATCATTCTCGAAGTGTAATTTATATTCATTTCCCTTAAATGCATGCCATTACAGTTGCCCACATTTCAGCTTCTGTGCCACTGTTCTGTCTATTCACACAGCCTTGTGAAACCCCACTGCAATTCATCTCTTGTCAATTTGGCATTCATTTTCCTTTTTGTCACCTTCAAACCTTGGCTCAAATTACTTCCTCTGGGAAGTCGTCCATGATTAACCCTGACTGGCACTGATCACTCATTTTTGACATCTGGATGAGGTCAGAGGAACTCCGTCATCCAACTTCTGTCATCCTGGGTTTTGTTGTCAATGATCATTTCTTGAGTCTGTCTACTTAATATCTTTTTTCACACTGTTTGGAAGGTATTTTTGAGTTTTCCTGATGGATGCTTCTACCTCGGACAATAGCAGACACTTTATGTTTTTCCACATCACACTTGCCTTTGAGTGTCTACTAGGCACATTCTTGGAGATTCATTTCTAAAAATGAAAGCTCTCATGGTAGTCTTTATAGCATTGCCACTATGGGAAGATTTCCCTTGAACCATACTTCGGCAATTACTCTTGTTTTCCTCATTAATTCTCTGAAGTTTTGTCACATGCTCTATAGGTAGCTACTTTTCATAAAATATTTAATAAATCTTTCTAGACTGCAGTGATATTTATGATTGCTATATATTGTCAGAAGTTTTCCTTGAATTTCTAGTTGTCTACAGATCTATTTAACTTTACTTTTTAATATTAATACACTCAGAAGGTTCATTAATGAATGTGACTTAAAAGATATATATTGAGTGTTTCTTTCCATCCTTGTCTTCATTGCTCTCTCACTTTCTATAAAGGCAACCAGTTTTATTAGCTCTTTGAGGATTCTATCTTTGTGCAAGCATACACAAATCCATATTTATAAAATCCCTACTTTCTTTCTCAGAGCCTGTCATAATTGGAGAATGTTAATATATTCTGTTCTCTACTTTGCTTTTTAAACTGGAGATCTTTCCATAGCATTAAATGAGCTGCCTCACTTTTCTTCACTAATTCATATTGTCATATTGTATGGACAGGTTACTTTAGTTTATTTAGAGGATATCTGGAAATGGACTGTTGTAGTCAGGGTTTTGGCAAGAGAATAATACAAGACACATAGTTTATAGGTTTATTTTATGATAATCACCCAAAATTCCAAATGCAAAGGAGTGCAAGAGATTAACTGCACACTCCCAAAGAACAGCCAAGGGCCTGGATCCCAGCAATGTGCCCCATACATCCAGCTAAGAGTCCAAAGCAGTGTCCTCCACAAGGCCAGTCAGTCTCATGCTTGTCTGTATTGAGGATCTGCACCTGGAGGCCCAAAAGTCAGTGGTGGAAGCCAGAAAACCTACACCGGTGACATGAAGGACTTGTACCACCAAGGTGAGGGATCCACATGGGAGCCAGGAAATAATGCTCACAGTCAAGACCAGAGCTCCCCTGATGAAAGCAGCAGCCATTCCCAGCAACAGTGAGGTCCTGAGCTCCTCCTCTGATGAGAACAGCCTAGTTCTCATCAGGAAAACCATCTGTAGCAAGCGTCTCCTAGAAAATCAACAGGCTAGGATCTTCCCCTCTAGTTCTGTTTTTGTGGCTATTGACAACAATCTTCAGGTGGATCCTCTATGCCCAGACCAAGCTGATTCAGTTCAGCTGCATGTTACAAGTTGACCATTAGTTAATCCACTACATGGACCATCATCAGGTTTTTGCATTATTTTGCTGTATAAACAATGATATAATGGATAACCTTGCATACACACATCATTTCAAATATATGCCTTCTGATCTTCTCTTCCCTCTCCTGTTTCCTTATATCCTTTTCGGCCACAGAAACACTGAGTGTGCACATTTTTATCTCCTTTAATATATCCACAATGACTTCCTGACTAGGAAAGCAGTGCCTTGAACTGTAGGAATGCCCTCAATTCAGGCTGCTTTTGTCTCATTTAAGTCTTAATCCTGGCCTCTTGGGACATCTTTAACTCAGCAAATTGAGCTAAAAGAGAATGAAAATAATTCAAAAGGAAAGAAAGCAACACAGTTAAAGTGTTAAATTTCATGAGTTTTGCCATTAAGTGCAATATTAAAATTTCAATTAGGTAAATAAAAAGAATACATAAATTTACACTGAGATGAACAGTAGAGAAGTTTTAATGTGTGAACAACATATTTGTGTCATAGTATGCTGGCCAGGGTTTATAATTCTGATTCTGAATTCTGACCATCACAGGACCACGTTTATGTTGCTTTTATTTATCGATAAATTCAGAGGTTGCTTTGTGGGTACGTTTATGACACACACCCTTGCAAAAAGAAAGGCTGTAAACTTTTCAAGTGAGTAATTCTATTTTACTTTCCAGTTTTTCTTTTTTTATATATTTCTCATCACATTTGACTTTGCAGTCTATGGGCCACGATGAACCTTGGTTTTTCAGCATAACTAGTCTTTTCCTAGAATTGAACTTCTCACACACATAGTTCCATTCAGTTGCTTCTTTATTCTCTCTCTACTCTTTACTTTTCCATCCATTTTGGCGCATGAACTAATTATCATGCACATGGTGTTAAAAATAACAGAATCCAGGGTAGAACTTCAGTAAGGACACTTATTTGACTCCTCAGACTTCTTATCTGTAAGATGTGTATAACGACACTGAGTCTTCCTCTTTGTGTTATTCAGAAAGAGATGAGGAGGCATGGGAAGCACCTAGCATGGTATCTGACATGTAGTCGGTGGCTGGATAAATAGATGTTCAACATTTTCTCCAACACATATTATTTTATGTGTTTCTTTTGTCTTTGAGGACTTTTAAGGGGTTTTGTAAATGCATAAGTTACTGTATTTAAGTGATCTTTGATGATCTCATTCAAAAATAGAAAAATGACTAGGGGTTTTGTTACAGATCTGTGTTAGCATGCTTACATATAGTGATTGCCTATTTCTGGTTTACTTAATACTTATCCATTTTTCTGGCAGTTCATTAGGGATTCTGTGAGGGGGATGCACCTCTATCAGCACATTATCAGCAGCTGAAGAATTTTCAGTTTTCTGCTCACTCAGTGCTTGTAAAAATTGAATATATATCGTTTCCCCTTTATCATGTTGAAAATCTCTGGTTCATGGTCTGTTGAAATTCATCTTGTTATAGTCAAAATGCCTCTCCTGGAAGGAGCAACAATGCACAAGGCTGGAGCGCACTTAATTCTCAGGGCTTTTGTTTCAATTCTTTTTCTACATTTTTTATTGGGAGATATTTTGTTTTAATCTTATCTTCCCCTCTTTTTCCTATCCAAGTTGTTTTTTGTTGTTGTTTGTTTGCAAAAAGTAATATTTTTCCAAGCTGTATTCTGTGTGATACAATATGGCTGTGATTCAAGATGTTCTTTAGCTTTTGTAGCCCAGCTACTAATTCCGTGCTTTGAAGGAACTCGCTGATGTTTGTGGTGGTGGGTCAGCGCCAGGGGAAGGAAATAATTTTGTGGAAGATGAATCCATTTCCAAGTAGTGTTGGCTGAGTAGAAGCTTAACAGTGGAATTTGTTGGGTTGTTTGATAGAAACCAAATTTTGACCAAGAGGAGCTACGTATGTTATCAGTCTTTGCCTGTGCACGTATACCTCATGGTCTGTATGTTCATTTTTATATATATATGGAACATTTTCACTTTACTGGTTAACTTTAGTCAGTCCTTTAGAAAAGATTAAAACTGTAGTTTTCATTCTCCATTCTGAGTTCTTTTTTGGTGGCTCTTTTAAAAATGTTTCTAATCCAATTTTAAAACGATGAGCTATTCTCTAAAAATTATTTCATGTGCTTGGCTGTTTAACTGTATTCGTATTCAGTCTTTGCAAGAATTCTGAAAGAAGTGAGTGTTATTAACCCCAATGTACAGGTGAAGAAATAAACTTAGAGAAGCTAAGTAACTTGCTTCAGGCTGCATAGTAACTATTAGTATCATAGCTAGATGTTGGTTCTTAAGGGTCATGATTTATCTTATTCAAATTTTTATTGAATTTCTACTTTATTCAATAAAAATGGCGAGATTTCACTTCAGTGCTGTTACTTTTTGTTGATTTACTGAAAATATAAAGTCTCGATGGCATCAAACACGCAATCATCTACATTTCCTCCTTCTGTAGCTCAGACAAGGGAGGGTAGAGATTTATTATTAAGACCTGTTGATTCCATATACCTTCCATTGCTGGGAGACAAGGAAATTTCAGTTTTTCAAACTAAATTGCTTTCAGACATTTTGAGAGCAAAGATAGACCTAGGTTCTATCTTTTTCAGTTCAAGCCCAGCCTGGGCAATTTAGCAACATAGCAAGATACTGTTTCAAAATAAAAAATGAAAAAGAGCTAGAGTTGCAGCTCCACGTGATGGCCCTAAGTTAAAACCCTAGTACTGCAAAACAATCCCCCCCAAAACAAACAAACAAACAACTCAGTGGGCTGAGGCTACAAGATCCTGAGTCCAGGGCCATCAGAGCTACATCGTAGCATACTGTATAAACAAACAAACAAATGAATGGAGGAGGAGGAGAGTAACAAAATCATTAATGCAACATTAATCATAATACTCAAGAGGTGGAAATAACCTAACAGTTAAAGAAAATGGCATAAATACCCATGGAATATGATTAAACTTTAAAAATAGGAAGGAAATCTTGTCATAAAATACAAGTGGACCAGCTTCGAAGATATGCTCAGTGAAATAATCCAGTTCCAAAAAGATAAATAGTGAATGAGTCCACTTATAAGAGGCATCTAAACCTTCAAGCTTGAGAATGGTTCTTATAGGGGCTGGGAGCGGGCTGTGGTTTAAGAGGTACAGAGTTTCAGTTTACAAGATGAAAAACTCTATAGAGATTTGCTGCTCAGCAATGTGCAGGTAGTTAACACTACTGTAAGTTACACTTAACAGTGGTTAAAATGGTACATTTTATATTGTTTTTGACACAATAAAATAACATTTTCTTCTAATGTAATATCTTTAAGTAAAAGTTTTAGCTATACTGCTTACTCTGAATTTTATTTTTCAATCTTATTTTGATTTGTAGTACTAGAAAGAAGGAAACATTTTCCTCTGTAACTTAAGAAAAATATTTGGAGTCTGGATTACGGCTTCTCAACAATGTTGGTCTTTTGCTTACACCTTCAAATGAAAATGCTTTTTTTCACTTTTTAAAGTTTGCATATCATTTTCTCTCCATGAGTATTTATTATTACATGCAGACACTTTGAAGTATGCTTTATCCTATTTTAGAAATGGAGAATTTGAGGATTGGAAGATTTAATCAACTTTCCCTGGGTACACAGCTGGCAGTAGCAAAATACAGGAAGAATTCTGAATCTGCCTGGTTCTGAGTCTTGTGAATTTACTCTCTGGCTGCAATGTGGATCTTAAGGATAGTGGATGTCACTCCCAGCCTTTCAGTGCAGCTACTCAGGTGGGAGCCCTTCTCTAAATAAGTTTTATGGCTTCAAAGAAATTATAGAGTTGAATTCATAGTAAATTGACTGTGTCTTTCCTTTCCCCAGCTTCCTCAAATGAGTTACTGCTTCTTTTTTTCTATAAAGAATATATTAAATAACAAATTTCAGAGTTCATGGTGACATATAACAACTGACTTCATATTAATGGTATATTTAAGCTTTATAGGATAGGGCAAAGTGATTTTAATTATTGGGGTTTGGTACAGGCTTATATCAAACACATCTGTTTCATAATGAGCCCCCAGTCATATAGTGAGTCCTGCCTTTATTAAGCTGTACAGAGAAATTCCTTTGTAAAGTATGAGTGACTTTTTCTCCTCTTAGGAAGACAGATTAATAATATTTCACTATTAATTAGGTTCCATCTGCTCATCCTGCCTTCCATTCTAAAGGTTATACTTATTACCATATTCACAAACCAACCCAACTGTGTAATCGAAGTTAAAAAAGGAGATTAAACCAAAGTTTTAATCTTGGTTTTTATAATATATTTTTTGGCTACCAAAGAGGGGGACCAATGACTCCACTTCCTTCTTCTTCTTCCATATTTTCTTTGATTCCATTTTCTTTCTTCTAGCAGTCCAGCCGTAAGCCACAAATTACCCCAAATCAAATGATCTGATATGAGATACAGTAATAAAAGCAGTGGCACACCCACTTAGCCGCCGCTGTGGCAGAAGACTACTTCAGTATCCAGGTCACGGAAATGAACAATGGAGCCACGCAAAGGCCTCAAAATGTCCTCTGTGTTTGAGGATAGTGATTTGCATTTCATTCTTCTGTGTTCCCCCAAATTCGAGCGGCGCACCTCAGTGCCTACAGGCTCAGACAGACTGCGTTGGCCCAGGCCTGGAGGGCAGGTCTGTGGAATGCTCCGGGAAGGAGATGAGAAAATGGTTGGAAGAAAGCAGGCCCTGACTTCGTAGCTAAAAATATGAAGAAATGAAGTTCCATACCACAAATTGAGTAAAATTTGATGATAGGGGATTACTGGAACATTTTATTAACTGGGGTTTTGCTTTAAAAAAATTAACTTTTGAAAAAAAAAGTTGACTTTCTGAGCTTATGTGTAAGGGTTTGGCTTGTGGACAGTGGTGATTACAGTAGCTGGGAAAGTTGTCCAAACCCCTTACTGTCACACCCTATAGTGACCTGGCTCATTTTTTCCTCTCTCCTCCTCTCCTGCCCTGCATTTGAATGCCAGCTGCCTTCCTGTCTTCCTCTTTTTGTCCCAGTGCTTCGCAATACCACCCCCAGATAAACCTTGTTTTACTTCTTATAAGCCTGGGGTAGCTTTGGTTATTATCCATTTATAACATTATTTAGAAGGTGCTTATGAAAGAGTGTGTGTGTGTGTGTGTGTGTGTGTGTGTGTGTATAATCTTTAACAATCCATCTTACCTTCCAAAGTGTTCTTTGATATCAGAACCTCACAGTTTTCAGCACTGTTATGGATGCTAGTATTTTCAGTACAGAAGAAGCAAGTTGTATGAAGGAGGCAAATATATCGAAGCTTACAGTGTTATTTGAAACAAGACGCTTTCTTTTTCCTGTTCAAGTTTAATTATTCCAAGAGCCGGTAATGAAAAAGAGAGGACAAACACATACCTTGCTTTGTCTTATCTCTTTTACTAATCAAATCATCATTTTCTGAGAAGCAAGTATTCTCCAGTAGGCTAAATGTAATTCTAGTTTAGTAGCTTAAACAAAGGATTATAAATAACAGAAGGATTTTCAGGTAAAAAGAGGATGACAGCTGGGTCAGGAGTGGAATGAGATCTGAGCTATCCTGGGAAATCTAGGGTAGGTTTGTAATGATTTGGTAGAGGTGGTGGGGTCTTTTTATAGCAACAATCCTGTCTTTTCCTCTGCCTTTTTCTTTTGAGTAAGCATTTCCTTTCTGGCTGTTTCCCTATTCACTCTAATCCTTCTAGACCCATGGTTCAACCCTGGTTGACTGTTTAGAGTCACCCTTGGTGAGGGTGATGCTAAGACCCTTCCCCCAGAGAGTCAGATTTAATTTGAGTCAGGTGAGGCCAGGGTATTGGTGGTTTTAAAAGCTCCCGAGGTGATTCTAATGTGTAGCTGGAGTTCAGCAACTCTGCTCCAGAGGTTTAAAGCCCTCTGACAAAGCTGGGCATGTCTTAGGAGCCTGCAGTAGATTGGACTTTAATTTAGAAGTGGCGCAGCTTATATTGTAGGCTTGGCATTATCGGCCCTGTTAGAATAATCAAAGCATTTGGCTGGGAATCTCCTGTCTTTCCAGAAGGAACAGATTTGGTGTCCTGGTATTCCACAGCCGCAGCGTGCCTCGGTGCCCAGATCCACTCCTGTGCTGGGAATGCACCGCCTCCTGCAAGCAGTCTGGCCACGCCTCGACAGTCCGGGAGTGTGACTGACAGCAAGGAGTGGCGCAGCGGCCGCATTTTTGCATCTGGCTCGTATCTTCTCCCTGCCATGGCTTGCTCAGCTGCTCTCAGAGCCCTTTCAAAACAGGTGCTAATGTATGTCCACGACAGCAAGGAATTACACAGAAATTGCTAACGAGGAGTGTAAGTGGAGATAGCATGGGCAGCCCCTTCTGGAGGTCAGTTTCTCACATCCCTTTTCATGCTTTTCACTGGTGCTTTTGTGGAACATTAAACTTGACAGATTTTACTTCATCAGAAAAATTAGACAAAAGAAGCCACACTTTTTCCTGTCTCCATTATAGCTTATGAGATTGAACTCAGCAGAAACAGGTAGTGAGGTCCATGGTTTGTCATTTTGGAGGAGGTATTAGGAAGTGTGATGTATCTGTGTATAGCTCCGTTGCAAGTAGTGGTCATGGAAGTCAATCAGTTCATGCCAAGAAGGTCTTACTCCAGCTCTGGGGTCCTCCCCCTTTAAAGAGCCCTCTCTTCAGCCCCTTAGGGGTGGTGTTTCTGCCTGGGACCCGCCCTAAACTATATGGAGTAAGGACAGAGCGTAGCAGAAGAAACCACATTGTTATTCTACCTCTTTTCCTGAGTGAGATCAACTTTTGAGATTAAAAGGAGAGCATTCATAGAGTATTTAAAGTATATTTATGCTACAAATAATTGCATGATTGTTGGCTTAGCTTTACTTAAGAATTAGGGCTATATTTGCATCCCTCCATAGACTTGGTCCGCTTTGTGGGTCAAATGGGTACTGTGAGTTAGTGGAGATTGTACGTTGGTAAAACTGAAGTTCATTGTGTACAAACTATTTTTAATGTTGGAAATCCATTGGAAAATCTGCTTTAATACTTCTATAAAAGCGACTCCTTTGAAAAACAGACTGGAAGATATTTTGGGCCTACTGTAATGGATTTTGTTTGATTCTTCATTGGACCATTCATTGAGCAGATCTTTGTTAAGCACCTATCATGTTTTAAACGTTTTGAACAGGAGTCTCACAAATGCTAGTATGGTGCAAGCCACTCACACAAATAAGTGAAAAATGTTGGGTGCTATAGAATAAATAGGAAGTGGTGGGCACTGTGGTCAGGTCCCACCTCAGGGGACGTGTCCTTATCAGCTTTATGCTTGGGCATGAAGAAAAACGAGAACAGAGTTACCAGATGTTATCATATTTTTATGGAAAAGTAATAGTTTAAATTTTTGGTCATCTGCCCACTAACTTTTAAATGTTTGCTCAGTTTTAAAAAATTCTGTGCCAGCCTGTAAAACATGTATGTAGCCCGAGACCTTTTTGTGACCTCTGATCTCTACACCTCCACTCCTCTGTTCCTCCTCCCTGTCCCTCCTCATTCTATCCCAAGCACACAGAAACCATTTAGCCAAGGGTTCCTTACTTTAAAGCTTTTCTTTAAAATATATGCTCAGCACTGAGAATTCCATGTTAAGTAATTAAAAATTATGGAAACAACAGATGGTAGTAAAATATGTACAATGATAGCTTCATTTCACACATACACTCCCCTCTTGACCCACCCACACAACTGTTAGAATTTTTGCATTAAGAACCAAACGGCTTACAAGCATCTATAATTATTGGTGTGGAAAATGCCCATAAATATGGGCACGTAAACTATCCAAATGACTAAACAAGTTCTGGTAACATTATTTCTTGAAATACTTTCTGAAAGCAGTTGTGGTTCCAGTGAGCCTGGGCCAGCCTTATGTCTGTGGAACATGTGAGAGTCTCTGCCTTGTGCGTGAACTCATTTACCATTAAGATAAAATTGCATTGGTGACCAGAGGTCCCAAATCACTGGCATCAGACACAAAAGTGTAAAAATCTCCTCTCTTTGGGGTGAAACTCATCAGGAAGCATTTTGAGAATATCGTTCTTCCTAAGGTTGTATTTGGAGGGTGCAGATTTGATTACAGGAGAAACTACCAGTGCTCCATAGGAGGTGCGTTATGTCTTTCCTTTTAGCACATTTATGAAGGTCTTGAAAGATGTGTTTAGTCTTTGAGTCATTTATTCATTTATGTGCTCTGGCAAAAAGCATATTATTCTTGTTACTTTTGTTATAAAGGTGAGGAAAGCAGGACATAGAAGTAATACTTGTCTATCCAAGTCACTATCTCCAAGGAGAGCCATGGAAAATAAATGACTACTCTCTGTGGTCCTATATAAATATTTGGTGGGATATGTATTTCCGCAGGATAAGAGAATATAGCTATGAATTATCAAGAGAGATCAGAAACAGTGAGAGCCTTCTTTTTTCTAGCAGAGTTTTAAGGAGAAATTTTGGAATTAGGAACTAGAAGCAAAAGAGGGAAAATCCAAGTCATGTAAGTTTACTTAGGATGGGACACATCTCAAGCACAGAGATACTGTAGTTCCTAAAACAGTTGCTTTTATTGAGACCTTCTCCTGTTTCTAAAGCAACATCAGTGACCAAAGTAGAAAGTAAACAATGTTGAAGGCAGTTCTATTTTGGAACATTTTTTTTTACAAAAGTAGATAACAAAGAAATAGGCAAGCAACATCTTTTTACTCCAGTCTTATTGTGAAGCCACAGAGAAACAAATTGGAGATGCTTCATTTACGAGCATTTTATCTCTGTGCAGAAAAATCTCCTAAGTATTTCTACTTCATTGCACCATTTGTAAATACCTATGGTGGCAAAGAGTATTTATTGTCTTTACTGGCATGTGCTTATGTGTATAGTCAATTTTTAATTTTTTTAAAAAAATTCTTAATTCATGTGTATAGTACCAAGGCTCTTGATAATATCTTTTCCCCTTTATTTGTTTGAAGTCGCTTTAAAAAAATGAATAGAAAGTTGTCTGGGACTTAAAAATGAAATGACTTCTTCTGTTTCTTTTCACAGTTTTGGGCTTAGTCTATGAGAAAGTTAAATCTGTTGCTTATATTTAGGGTTTGTGGTTATCTTAATTCAGTCATCCTGCTTTCCCTTGTCAGGCATGATTCAGTCGGCTTTACATAACTAAATCCTATGCCCATCTGTATAATTTCTCCTTGAGTTTATTCTGTTCGCTCCAAATTCTGTTTGTTGCCTTGTGAAATGGAGGTCTCTAGGCTTCATTTCCCTCTTACCCTGCCACATAGCTGGTAGGGGCTCAATTTAAACTGTCAATAATGGCAGTGCCAAGATACATTGGAAATCTTTTTTAGAGCAAGTTGAGGACCCTTGGTACCTGTTTAGAAGCCAGAGTGGTGTGCACGCTTTTCACTTTGCACTGTAGCCAGAGCACCTGTTCAGTGAGAGGAATCAGCTAAATTACTAGACATAATTGATGTTTGTGCAAAACATAGAACATTTGTTTTTCTCTCCTTGTGGTTGATGCTCAGCTTGATAATTTAAATAAGCCTCTCTCCCCTCTCTCTTCCCATCCCTCTCTACATTCTATTACAGTCATTTTTCCCCCTTAGCTTCTGTCTCCTGGGCACTAACAGTTGCTAAATGCTTCTTATGGAGGATAATATATTTAGGAAACAATTTCCATTCAAGATTGTAATGCTACCTGGCCCCTTTCTACAACTCAGGCAATGAAATGCAGATATGATACAGTTATCTTTCCCAAATTGAATCATTTTAAAATGTATGCACATCATATATAGTTTTTTAATAATCTGTCTGCTGTGGAGCATAAACTGGTCTGTGAACAGGGTGGCCTGATGAAACTCACTTCCCTGTAAACATGGCTCGAGCGGAATCAGCCAATTTCAAGGCAGATTAGTGTCAGTGCAGAGAGACCAGGATAAATAGGTGATGAACATCACTTGAAGAAAAGAAAAATTATGAGAAGATCCCCTTCCAGCCTATGAGTATACAGTTGGGGTGATTAGAATGGGCCTCCCAATTATGTATTATGAGTGAAACAATATGCCAGAGGGCCTGGTCACTGCCTATATAGTGTGTGTGTGTGTGTGTGTGTGTGTGTGTGTGTGTGTATATATATATATATATATATTTAACAAAAATAAAATCCAGGTGAGCAGTAAGTAGGATTTAAACACTCTTCCCAGATAGTGGTTTGGTTTGTCTAATTTCTTACCAACTAATATTTCTAAGTAAACTAATGCATGAGCCAAGGGACAAGGTCATTTCCAGTTTTTAGCTTGTTCCTTGCACATGTTCTATTATGTAGTCTTCCCAACTTGTCGGGTGTTGATTGCTTTGCAGCCTGGTCCCTGGCATCATACTGCCCACAGTCATTACTTTAGGGCACAGTGTGTCCAGTCGTCTTCTCTTAGCATTTCCTCCGGCTTGGATTGTTTTCCCAGTGATAAGGAGTGACAGCCTCAGGCGAGAGGCCGGGTCATCATATCTTAACAGTATATATGACAAGGACAAAGAGAAAACTGATGACATTTGCATAGAGTGTGATCACTGTCATCAATACAATTTCCAGTGTAAATGCTTGATTTTTTTTTTTTTATGTCTTTAAAATCCCCACATGTTATTTCTGCCACATTTCCTTCTCCCCTTTCCCAGCATACAAGTAGGTCAAGAAGTCTTCTGAGAGTCCTGAAATAACTTCCAGGATTCTTTGGAGGCCAAGAGGCTTCTACTTATACTTCTCTCTCATTTTCCATCAAGATAAGTGCATATGATAATTTTATGTGTGTTCATTGGCTAGGTGGATTTGGTATGCTATTATGATTTTACTTAAAAAGTGAATCCATGTTTCCTTATTTTCATTTTGTTGAGATATAGGTGAAAATAAATGTGACCTCCAGCAGATTTGGTGTATCCATTTAGTCTGCACTGACTCATAGGTCTGGGTGGTTTCCCTAAGAAATAATCTAGTCACTTCTGCTATGTCCATGTAAGATTACCCCTAGTCATACCTGCAAGGCAGTCGTTAACTCTTAAATTTACTTTTCCAGAAATACAGACTTGGTGGTACTTTTTGGTAAGGCACTGAGACGCTTGAAACCTAAAACTTCTAAAGACAAAATTGTATTAACCTAGGTTTCTCCATTAGAATAACCCATTTTTGATACAGTATTCTTGGTTCTTTTCTGAACAGATTTGCTTTGCTTTGTAGAGTAGAAGCACTGTCTTCCTTTAACAGTGATGTATTTCTATAAATACACGGGGAGCTATTTTCCCGTTGACGTGTATCATAAAATTGAAAACCACATTTAAACCACTTCTTGAATTTTAAGTCTACACATTAATGGGTAATAATTATTTTGGATAGTGGGGTAATAAAAACAGTCATCAGAAGTAAAAGCACTCTGGGGAGATAACACAAGGAACAATCTCTTGGGTCCAGATGTATGGGAAGAGCAGCGTGTCCTGCATTTCTACCCCTCATTCATGGTTCTGTATTCTCCCTCAATCTCATGCTTTTAGCAGATTTATGAGGTTGGCTATTTCACTTGTTTACTAAATAGCCCTAATTAGAGCTAGAGATGTGTTTGTTTATCATCTTTTGTTTAGTTCTATATAGGAAAGGCCATCTTGCCTTTCCTGGCTTCTAGGTATGAGGTATCTTTAAAAACCATTACCATGGGAAAAAATTACTGCGAGCCATTTTTCCTATAATTGCAGATTTTTATGTAGTGGGTTTTTATTTAGGCAGGCTTTATTCTTAATTGAGCATGATTGAATAAAACAAAAATACCTGAATTTGAGCAATCCCATGAGTCAACCAAAGAATTCAGAAACAAAGGAAAACATTGTAAACTGTATTTTTTCAGGCCAGTGGTACAAGAAGCCACTTTTTAAAAAGTGCTTCTGCCCTAGCACTAGTTTGATGGGGATTTTGATCAGTCTGATTTTTCCCTGTGAGTGATCTGCTTTGCATAGTAGTCTTCATTTCAGTAGTTTTACTCACTGTACTATCCAAAGCATTAAACATATCAGTGAACTAAACTGTCCCCAAAATGTAATTGCATTTTATACCATATAATATCTTTCACTGATTTTTCACCATCCAATGTTCTTATGTAACTTGACTTCTAACCACATTTCTGAAACATTTAGGTCTAATTTCTGCTGTGACACCCTCTCAACTTCTCTAATGGAAAGAGGAAATGTTTGGGGGTTGAGTTGATTTTAAAGGTTTCACTAATTTAATGAATTCTTTCCCCTTTCCTTTTTTTTTAATAGTTACTTTCACCTATCTTTCATAATGATAGGGTCATGGTTTGAGTCATCCCAGGTCATTCTGAAAGCTTTCTTTATTTGTACTTTTCAGTTAACAAACAGATGCCATCCACGGGTTTTTCTATGCATATATATGACCTAATATTTAAAATTTATCAGGGCACTGACTCGGCTGTCATTCTCTTTTAGCAAAATTTCTCTCCAGATCCCAAAATGGCTTTGTGGCTTGCCTTGGACTGGCTGATGCTGCTAATGAAAATGGGAAGAAATTCAGGGTATGAGGAAAAGCCCGTTTTCCCTAGATGTGATGCAGTAGGAATGAGCCAGCTGCTGAGATGACTGTGAGAGGGTCCTTGGCTTTTGTATTGTTTACAGAAGTTAACCTGGAGTTCCCATTCTGTATCTCTGATTATAAGTGAGAAGCAGAAAATTGTACCCACTCCCTATAGCCATGGTTGTTCCACGAAACTGTTCCCCCCCTCAAATCTCAACCTGCTTTTATCCACTTCTAATGGTGTATGGAAGGGATTATTACCAGGGTAGATTTTCCCACCCACTTATGAGGACTGCCCAGTGCAATCAGGAGACTTACTGGTACCATAATATCAGCAACTCATGTTTGTTTTCTACAGGCCAGGGAATATTCTCCATCTGATTGCTTTTTTTTTAAATTACATTGGAATAACTAGAACAAAACTTGTTACTATTAGGCCACTGACTCCATTCTCCACCATCACTACCTATTCTGTACTCGGCCTAGAATATGGAATACCTGCCTTGAGTCTCGGGCCTTCTTCTACTCCTTATGTGGAATCTTACAGTGCTCCAGCAGCATTCAGGTTCGTTCACTTATTCATCCATTCATTCTTCAAACACCTACAGAGTCCTTATGGCATACTAGAAAATTCGTACAAAATCCTACAGCTGGCAGCTTTGAAAATTGATAGAAAATTGCTCATCAACAATAACTGTAAGTAAGTGCTGTCACTTGGGGTGGGGCAGATCAGACACAAATATTATCTCTTAAATTCCTTAATGGTTGAGTTTTATGCAAGAGAAGAGAGACTAGTAATATTTTGAAAGTGATAAAAGAACCAGATGATATTTGGAATAGAAATGCGCAGGTTATGCATTTAGAGGTTATTTAGGCATAAATAGTAAGTGTGGGGAATATATACATCTAGAGAAAATATTACTGCCAAACACATGGATAGGGCATGGCTGTGCCCCCTTTTCTGACAGGACTGATTTTTAGACTGCCACTGATAAGGACATCAAAATGGGCTTCATCTTCAGTGAACCTGTTTTCTGGGAATTAGAGGCCACTGTTTTAGGCAAATATGACCACTAGTACACTTGAGTTACCATAAAAGTTTGAGATTGCTTCAAAGTATAACCCAAGCAAAGTTCTTGGCTGATTGCCCAATCCATTGGTCTCTGAAGGGCAGAGTTGCTTTTGTAGATTTCCTATGGGGATTCTGATTGGCTCTTTGGGGGAAATCTTGATAGTCTCCAAAGCATCCTGGATCACCTTAATATTCTCCAGGAGCTAACTGATCCTTTGGGAGTGTTTGCACGTGGTCTTTCCCTAGAGATGCATTAATCCCCCATGGACGTTAAGCCTACCTGGATCTGTGATAGACTCTTCTGGAATCATGAAGTAGGAGAAAAGCCCTCATCTTTGCTTTGAAGTGTATACTAATTGCCCAGGTCAGCAGGCATCAGATAACTTACATTCTTTCATCCTGCATCTATCTTGTGTGGTTTGCTGTGAGTGGCTTCCATGGTTAGTGGTCAGAAAATGAAAATACTCGATATATGGGTGCCTCAGTGAATGCTGAAATAACAGACATATACTTCATTATACTTGGGTAAGAGATGTTTTCTTCCAAAACAATTTCCGTGTCTATTTCCTGGGGCACACACCAATTTTACATGACAGTGCTGTGTCCCATTGTAGACCCCTGTTCTCCTTGTGTGCCCTCTACTTTTTCTCTGCAGCCACAGTGTGACCCATGCAGATATTCCTAAGGGATGAGACAGTTCTGCAGAGTGCCCTCTTTGATTTCATCAAGCAGCAAGCATTTCCACCAAAACCATCACTCACTGAAAACGAGTCCAAAGATGCAGTTCATGTTAAACAATGGGAATTCAACCTATCATATTGCTATTGCCTTGCCAATGCCTTGTACATAACAGTGCACTATTAATATTTTTATATCCAAAATATCAGTGTTCCATTAGGACTGCATATTTTCACAATTTTTCCTTTTTTAGGTTCTTCAACCTGAGCTAGAATTTTTGGCTGAATAATTTTTTTCTGCTTCATTTTTAATTGTTTTAAATTTAGCCTAATTCATTAGGACAGTTGTCTCTTTGGAGGCTACATATTTTAGGGAAGGAGGGCTACTCCTACAACATCGACTATTAATTGATTTTAAGATACCTTTCCTCTCCTTTCTCTTTTCCTTAGAAAATGTTTATTTATGAGTCTCTTAGATCTTTGTGCACCCAAGTTTTATAGGATTAAAATTCTTTATCCTGGTTATTGCTAGTTCACATATATAAATGTTACACACATGACCCTGGTTTTGATCTTTAGAAGATACAGGAGGGCATTAAGGTTTTTGATCAAAAAAAAATTTAGGACTCCTGTTGTTAACCTTTCAAGCCATAAAGGAATCCTAATAACTAGATTATAGTTATTTACAGCTGTTTTCCTGAAAAGTTAATCTTCCGTTTATCTGGTGTTTGAGATGGAATGTGGAATTATGGACATCAGTCCGAGCAGGAAGAGGGGAAAGAGAACGTTCTCATTTATTTTGACCTTTATTTTTTTTTCTAAATAAAACTTTCATAAAGTCCTTAGAAACTATGCTTAGTTTCAACTTCAAACCATTTACTTTTGGGGGACTGACTAAAAAAAAATAACATTTAAGATTTTTTCTCAAAGGAACATTGTTTGGACAGTTAGTTCCAGAATATTATTGTCAGGGACCTATATCAGAATATGGTGGAAAATTGTTTCTCATTGACTAGATTGAGTAATACCAAAACTTTTTTTTTTTGCTTAGTTTCCCAAATTGACAAAATATATGTAATTTATAGGTTTTTATAATTTTCAGAAGGCTCCTATTTTGTTCTCCAAATATTTGCTGAATCATTTATCATTTATACTCTTTTGCTTCAGAATTGCTAAAATGAACAAAACATGACCATAGTCCGAAATGAATTTGATTTCCTTTGAAGAAAAGTTGAAGAACTAGTAAATACAAATACAGCTTGAATGTCCCTATTCTAAAAAATCCAGGATCTGAAATGCTCCAAAAGGGAAACTTACTAAGTATACGTGTGATACCACAAGTCATGTATTGATGCTTCTTAGTTACCTGAACACATTGTATTTTTAATTAATTTGTTTTGGATTTAACAAAACACACTTATGTAGGAACACGTTTTAGAAAATGGTCTTGACAATGTAAATTCAGAGTCAGAAGTGATGGCGAAGCCAAATGACCACAGATGTCCTGATGCGTGGCTGTGAGAGTGACGCCATTGCTTTCTTAGGCTTTGCTGTATGCAAATTTTATGCACAAAATTGTTAAAAATATTGTATGAAGTTACCTCCAGCCAATGTGTATAAGGCTTATGAAACATAAGTGAATTTCTATGTTTAGACTCGAGCGTGCATAGGCAAAAATTCCAAAATCAGAAAAAAATTTAAAGACTAAAATACTTTTGGGCCAAAACATTTCAGATAAAGAACATTAAACTTGAAGTTAAAAAAATACCTGTTCAGTCCATCCATATTTATTGAGTTAAGGCTGGGTCCTCAGTGGATTCCTTAGCATATCAAAAATCATTAACACTCCACTAATTAAAAGGTGAAAATGGACTTGCAAGTAACAATGTATCAGTCTGTTAAAGCTACTACCAATTTATCTTTGCAAAACATACTTTTTTGCAATTAATTTGTACCTGTGTACTTAGAACAAGACTTTAAGCTGTCTTGCTGGGATTTGTTGTCTAGGTACACACAGAAAGCATATTTTTTTCTCTCCCTTTCTTTGCAGAGATAGGATTTGAGGTGCTTTCTGTCTTGAATTCTCTTTTACTTCAATTGATGTCCATGATCTGAGGGGAGACTGCAACATGCAGCTAAAATCCTCATTTGAATATTGAGCACAGATGTTTTGGCTGCTAAAATGATGTAGGAGTTTTGGTTCTCAAGAGGCCCCAGGACAGCAAGTTTGTCTCTTAAGATATACAAGGATCTGGAGACCTAAACTCTTTCTTCTCTGTTCTCATTTACCCACTAAGGCAGGCAGCTGTACAAGTGGAACTTGAGTCTAAATCACAGGGTGTTGTAACATTTGAAACTTGAATGTGGCAACTGTTATTGTGCAGGAGCGAACTGTCTGGGGAAATTCAATCCCAGCCTTGGGCCTGGCGGTGGAGGTTCCAACAGCTCTGGGTCATCAGCGTGGATGGCTTCAGAACTGATTTAAACACTTCTCATTGGAGTAGAAGTATAATTCCAGGCTGTGGCTTAATCAGCTATTCGAGATGCTCTGGACTAGAGGAATATTTTTTTTTATTGTTTTTGGCTGTTAGCATCCCTAAAGGTACAGTGTGTGTCTCTGTTGCTCTTTGTTATTCCTTCCTATGTCTCAGGGGTAAAGGACCGTGATGATGAGTAATCTCTGAGGATCATATCACAGGGGGAATGAAACTTTAGCAAGTGGGGAAAGAGGGAGACTAAATTATTTCTGAAATATCTGTCAGTATTCTGTCTATGAAACAGTTTAACCTGGATGAGTTTATTCCAAGGTGAGAAATGTGATGTTTATGGAAATTATTAATGCAGTTTTGGCAAATGAGCACACTAGGGAGGAGAGAACTAGACCTGAATTATAAAGGCTGGCTGGGGATGTTGTTTACAGCTCGCACTGCTCAACTTTAATGAGATCTTGCTACAACTGTATGATATATTTTGTACATACATACACGTCTTGAACATTTCTTCTAATTCTTTTCAGCTTCATCAAAAGCACGAATTTACAGTAAAAGTTAATCTTAATGTAATAGCTGAGTGCAGAGATTAGAAAATTCCTGACATTAATTTTTTTGAAACACTCCGACTTCAAGATCAGAGATTCCTACAATTTAGAGAATGGCTCATTGACCAAAATAGCCGCACTGTTGTGTAGACACAGGTGATGGAGTGGTAAAATGTGAGGTGTGTGCGTGCATTTTCCTCCTCCCTCCCTTCCTCCCTCCCTCCCTCCCTCCCTTCCTCCCTCCCTTCCTTCCTCCTTCCTTTTCCCTGTGAAATGGCATGGGTATTGTCTCCTTTTTTTTTTTTGCCTTGATACTGCTCACCCTAACTTACCATCATTTCAGAGAAGATTCTGCAAGGGGAAATATATAGCAGGCAAAAATTATTAAAATATGCAAATTTTCCTACTTTTTAAATTTGGGCATAGAATTCAGTATATTACCAGGATTGTCTCTAAGTGGAACACTCTTAACAGTGTTCATGAGGTCTTGTCACAGATGTAAATTTTAGTATTAAGTATCTTCAGCTGTAATGTCAGTTGGTAATTGAAAAGAGCTGTTTAAATTATAATTTGTGTGCTACTATGTAGACTTGTCAAGTACCTTTAGAAGTGTGATTATGTAGTCCACTAATATACCTCTCCAAGGGGCCGAATTATTGTTAAAATCCTCAACAAAAAATGTATAAAATCAGCTCCCCCCCCATTGAGTTTATTGGTACATTCTAGGTATACAGTACAGTTACATTCATTACTGGGATCCTGTACCTTTACATGACAGGTCTTGGGTCTCATTTTTTCCCCTTGTCCCTGCCCTCCCTTCACCCCTTTTCCCTCCCCCTTTACAAACACTTCATTTCCATTTTTTCATTTTCTCATATTTAAAATCAGCTTTTAAAGTCTAGGAAATGCTGTGGACAACGATAAGCCAAGTATTTATGGATAACTACTTTTATTGTAAGTATTCTGGGTTGTAGTTGATTAACATTCTGCTTCTTCTTTATATAGTTAAACTATTGTAAAGAACAGAGGAAAGTTTGCAATCTTTAACTGATGCAAGAGGTATGGTATGTAGCCAATGCTGCTAAGGTGGGTGTATGAAAATTCTGCTGGAAGTGAAGCAAGGGTGCTGCTTCTTTGGTGGACTAAAGCATTTTAAATAACCGATGCATTTGCCTTGTGTTCTAAACTGAAACCACTGAGTCACGTTGTTGATTTCTGCTGGGGCGGAGGGAGATTGACATTGCAGCATTATGCACTGTACCTTTTTCTTTTTCTATTTTGCATGGAATGATTTTATGCAAGATGGTACTTTTTTCTTTTTAAGCTAGAGTCACAAACTAGGATTTCTTGGAGTTTTGTGTGCCATAGAGGTCCAAAAATTCTCACCATGGGCCTAAAGAAAAAATTCAAGAAGCAAACCTGACTTGGAATGCTGATTCAGCCACTAGCTAGTTAGTAGTAATTATAGGAATATCACTATTTTCTCTTATGCTGTGTTAACTCTTTGCATATATCTTAATTTTTTTTAACCCTTGAAAGTTATACCTGGCCCATTATCATATAGTTGTTAATGGAAGAGCTGGAATTCCAGTCCGGCTGCAGTTGTATCTAAAAATCCATGCTTTTTCTTCTATGTCATGATTACATGATTACATTGCATGATCTGGCAGTGCTCACATGTACAAAACGAAGACACTGTGGATACTTGGTATCCTGAGTTGTTGGGAAGAATAGAGAGAGTATGTACGTTCATGGCCCTACATAGGTATGTGGAAAGTACAGGACCAACCAGGGCCACAGTTTGTCTTGTCCTATTGTCTATGTGGGACATTTCCTTCCTTCAAAAAAAATTTGTAAAATTGTAATTTGTGACATGTTGTTATATAGATAAATATAATTAAGGTTGGATTTTATGCATTTTTTTCCTTTTGATTTTAAAAGAAATAAATAATCTGTGAGCCCTGGATACTGAGCTCTCTTCCAGGCCCAGTAATAAAGCAGGCTTGTATCATCACAGTCACTGTCTGCTTCAGGAAAGCGTCTTTTGCTCTAGTGAGTTGTGTTGCTATTATATCCTTTTCGCCAAAGAAAGAATTCTACTCATCAGATGTACATGGGTGGAAGTATGTATTTGGCAAGAACAAAAACCATTACCATTAGGATTAGCTGGCTAGGTATTCTTAACTGTATCTGCTAGGGTGATTCTTATTTTAGTCTGACTTATGCCATTTTATTGTTTTTTTTTTGTGCGGCTCTTTGACACATATTACAACTCTCATGTTCATACTGAAAATTATTTATAGGAATGTCTGCAATAGTTCCTTCTTTTCTTTTGCTGATTGGAACTGGCATCTGATATCGGCCCCCTCTGTGCCTCTCTGGATTGGAGGCAAGGTCTCTAGGGCAGCTTCTCCTTGCCTTGTACCCCTTAAATCCTCAACCCAAAACTGATTATAATCAACATTTCTCAACTTTCAAAGTGAAACTCTTGGTTACTTTAGACTTCATGGATTTGGCCTGGTCTACGAGCATAACTTGTCTGATTGACTCGTAACTAGTTTAATTAGGTGCTGTTCTGCCTGGTTGCAGTTGCAAACTTCTCTAGGAGAGGCACTCTTTTTGCATCTTTTCAACACCTAAGCATTTAATAAATTGTTGTTGAATGAATGATGGAATGATTGTCTGGCAAAGAACTAGTCAGTTATGTCAAAAGTGCCAGTTTGATCATGTGTAGGTTCAGTCCATTCGTAACTCAACTATTTGGGGAGAGACTCGGAGTCTCACTCATTTTAGAATGTGGGAGAAACCTTTTAGCATCTTATCAAGATCCAGGCTCTGTTCTTTGATCTGTTGAGGAAAAAAAAAAATATCAACTGTCAGGCATAACCCAAGATTTCAGGAAATCTTCCCCGGTGATGCTTAACCCCAGCATTCCAAAAAGGTTTTATCCCTCCCGTGGAGGGCAGACAATATGCTTGCTGATGCAGCAGGTGAGATAATTAAACTTTTGACCACTTGCATGACACTGAGCGAGAAAGTGGCTAAAGCTCTGTGTCTAACGTGATTGAAGGTGGAATCCGATGCTGAGGGCCCCCCAACTAATCTCTTTTCAGCATTCTGTGGAAGCAGGCCTTCTAGGGGTCCAGAGTTTACAATAAGACTCTTTTATACTTAAAATGTCAGCAAAACACGCAGACTAGCTCTTCCCGAAACACGAAGGGGTAAGCCTGTCTATTCTTTCCTCTTGACATTTTGGTCTAATTCTATCTCAGATAAGTGTGACTTGGATGTAATCCAGCTCGAATGGGGCATCCTTAAATTTCCCCCTGTTTCTGTGTGTCTTTTGGATCTAACCCTTATCACAAACTTTCACTGAGTTTTCTATATCAGAAAGGGCACACAGCTCTTCTTTTTTGGCCTACAGAAATATCTGATATTTAGATTTCATAGAAACTTTGAAAAATGTTGTTCATAGACACAACAGCCCAGCTGAGAAACTGACTTCATCTGGGAATGGCAAATTTCCCATTTTCCCAGGCTACTTTCTCAAGCAAGGTTTGGGTTTTATGTTCACAATCGACTTGTTTCAGGGTGACCAGGTGGCCAGAGTGCCTCTGAAAAGCCCCTCAGGGTCTGAGGAAATTTGTATTGGCATTTATGTTAGTCCTTTTGCAGGTGAAAGGTATTCTGATTTACATTTTACAATCTGATCTACTGCCAGCCAACAGTGAAAAATGGGTGCAATTCGCCACTAGATCTTTTCAAATGAAGAGTGAAATACAGATACTTACTATGCAGGCAAATTCTCTGACTAAAGCTGAGAGGAAGAAAGGTAGGCAAGTTGAAACAGATTTCTGTGTTTTGGACTGAAGATAATCCTGGAATGTTAGCTTTTATGGGATGAGGGGAGTTTGTTCTGCAACAACTTAACTGTCAAGAGTGTGGATTACAGAAAGGTTTTAATCATACCTTAGATTGTACAACTTCAGCAGCTGTACTCCTGAGACGCTAAAGGAAGAGGGCTTAGTATTTGGAGAGTTAAATAACAGTAAGACAAGCTTCTCTGTATGTATTTGCTCATTGTCATGAACTAAAGATTTGGGGTGTTAGCAGCTTTCTATTTACAACCAACTAATGTATTTTCCACTTAAATTGCTGAGTAACAGAGTGCTAATTGATAAAGTCATATATAACCCTTATATTTATGGGTAGACTTACATTCAGAAAAATTATCTGAATTGCTTCTGTCTAAGATGCTTTAAAGAAATGTCAACATAGTTCTTGAAGATGGATTTTACAATGCAGTTCTTTTGTATTTAGCATGTTTCAAAATTGATTTTATGAATAGGGCTACAGATTAACCTTTCTTTAACATGCTGGAAAAATGATCACTTGGAAACATGCTGCCCCCTAATAGCGTCCTTTGTAGCAATCAGAGATAATCTGCTTGTGCACAGTCATGTTATTAGCTCATTTCCTTAAGCTGTTTCCTGAACTTGTTATCTGATTGCCACGATGGTCCCAGTTATCGGATTGGGGGATCATTCTTTTACTGGACTGGACTAACTTTTCTCACTTAGAATGAGTATGATAATGATAGGAGAAATGGACATTTCTGTGAGAACTGTGGTGAGAGGAGAAGACAAGGAAACCGGGCCGATGCATTTAGAGAACTAGGCTTTGTGCTTAGATGAGTTCTGGGCTGTTACCATTAACGGCATATTTGGGTGTTTAAGTTACTGTTTGCCCAGCATTTCCTCCTCTAGGAAATGAGGCACTTTGCAGAAAAGAAATTAAATGAATCCTGCCTTTCCTTTTTATTGCCTTTGAGATTTCCATGAAAACTTTTATTTCTGGGGACCTTAAGTATATTTGCTATTAGCAAATGCTGAAGTTCTTTCAACTGAATGATTTTGGAAACTGGTACAAATAGGTCAAACTAAATAGGTAGATACCCAGACATTGCCTTTTTTTAAAATATAATTTCCTTCTAGTATCTTGAATCTTTATTAAAACTTTTCGTTTGGAGGGGGTCCAACTTTACTATTAGAATATAAATTCCTTTAGGGTAGGGATCATGTGCTATATACTACTTGTTTTCATTGTACCTGGTAGTTCTACAGTAGGTTATTTTATCATTTTTAGGATCTCATCCATCAAGACTTAACATGCTTGAAAAAAAAAATCCAGGCAAAATTTCACCTATTTGTGAAAATATTAATAGAAATCTTTAAAACTGCATAACAAGTATATCTAACATGTTTATGAACAAATTGGTCTTTTAAAAGTCGTTATGTTCTTCATATGCTTTGAAAAAAATGCTTTTACCTTCCAAGAATATAATTTGTGCTTTTGTAATATATGGACTGTGTGCCCTGGTGACTACGAAATGACCCATTTTGGGAAGGTGTCTACTTAGCTTTCTGGATTTTAAGTGCACTTAAATATTTTTAAAAGTTTTAGTAGGGTCAGTCTGTTTATAATGTATAACATTTTCCGCAGTTATTTAGAGATAACATCCTATCTGTTGGGAAAAGAATTTCTGTGTAGTAAAGGTGGTTTTCATCTCTTGGATCTCTTTGAGTAACTACTTGTTATATTTATACCTGCAAGTACAGGACCAAAGAAAGGTTCCATTTCTATTCTGTGTTATATTTGAACATTTAATGTGAAACAATGTTGTGTGTTTTCAGGAAACGATTTACCTGTTAGCATTAGCAGAACAGAGTAAGTGTCCTCTGCTGTGGCTTTTTACCATATTAGACGGGGGTGTCCTTCAATGTCTTCTGTGATGATAGGCATAAATCAAATTGAGAACAGTGGTATGTAGTGAATTTAGGGATTGCATTTTTTAATATGTAAGTAGGCTTAGGTTTTTATCTCCCTTATCTTAAGCCCCGTCAAGATCAAACTCAAGCAAGCATTCACATCCACAATTGAATCTCACCAGCCTTTTTCTTTAAGTTAACATTAGTTCAAACTCTCCCCACTGCTTCTGTCAATAGATCTTTTAAAGGCAGGCATTAGAGTTAAGTTTGCCTTAGTCTTTTTTTCTCTCCCCTTCCATAGCTTCAAGCCCAAGGGCTTCTTTTAATAGGCATTAGTTAAGGCCTAGAATTGAGTAGACATTTGTGAAGGAGACTTGAAGTTTGGAACAGAATTGGCCTTTATAGTTTTTCCATGGGGGGAAAAAAATCTCCTTATGAGAATAAAAGCAGCCTACTAATCTGCTACCATCTGGAGAATGGAGAAGCCAGAGGTTGTTGGCATCAGGTCACATCCCTTATGTAAACTGTCAAATTCTTTTCATATTAATGGCATATTGAGTTTAATCTGAGGGGTATCAGTAAGAGCTTATTTATCGATTTCTTTCTCTTTCTTTTTTTTTTTTTTCTTTTTGCAGGAGAAGACTGAGTATTGTTACAATCTGAGATTAATCTGAGGGGTATCAGTAAGAGCTTATTTATCGATTTCTTTCTCTTTCTTTTTTTTTTTTTTTCTTTTTGCAGGAGAAGACTGAGTATTGTTACAATCTGAAAGACCTTGTGTATCTAAAATGAGGTTTTGATTCATAAAGGATTTTTTTCTTATACTCATATATTGCTTACTATTTAGTGATGTTTGAAGCCATGAGTAAAAATCCTGAGTTGTTCAAACAACCCTTTCCATATGACTTTCTTGAAGATAGTTTGACTACAATTCAAGAAGAAAGCCAGTTGATAGCTATTATACTTATCCCCATACTTAAAGTAATAGTAAGTCCAATTCTGTTTTTCTTGCAGATTGTTTTGTACATATGTGTGTGTAAGTATAAATATAAATGTGCAGTATAGTGCTTTAGTATACACAGAAAAGCTAAAATCACCCTGTTTTACTGGGTGCCTGCTATATGAGTGGTAATAAATTAAAATCCTTTATTTATTTTTTGTTATGGAACCTTTAGCCTTCTGTGGACACAGGTCCAAACAGATTGTGAATGTCTTGACAACTCTATTCATATCAGAAGCTTATTCCCCAAACTGGTACAGATAGATTCGAAAACTGTTCTGTTCTCCCCCCTTAAAAAGAGAGAGAGACACACACACAAACTTACTTTCAGACCTTGTGATAGGTCTATACCACATCGTGGAAACACAAATAATCACTTTATTCCTGGGGACAGATGCATACAGTAAAAGCTAAAATAAGTAAATAAAAGCCATGCTTGTATTATGTATTGTCCACATAGGCTATATGGCCAGAGCACTTCTAACATTTAGTAAATATTCACTGAACAAATAAATAAAAGAAAAGCCTTTATTTTATCTAGAAAGTCTTTTGGAATACTGGGAAATGAAACTAAAAATTCAGCAAACAATTAGTAGGAAAAAAGACAGCACAGGAGATTTTTCTAATATTTGGAAAATCTTTGAAAATTCTGAAACGAGAGCATTTTTCAGGGGGGCCGCTATTCCCCAGTGCTGCTTCTTACTCCCCTGGTTTCATATGTAAACCAGAAAATGAAAACCAGACCCAGTGACCCAAAGGAGATGAAGCGTGTTTGCTTTGCCCATTATATTTCTCTGCTCATGCCTAGATGCCTTGTCTCCCCTGTCCCCTGTGTTTGAAGTTGAGAGCTGGGAATAGACGTGAGATTGAGGTCCCAGGGAGAAGCCAGGTTCAGCCTGAACTGGTGAACTCACTGAGACTACGGGCAGATAACGCGAGCTGAAGATACTCAAGGGTGACATTTGTGCCGGCAGGGGAGAGACCCACTGTGCCCTAACAGACAGGTTGCCTTTTGCTTGTCTTAGTGAATGGTGCCCAGCCGAAGGCATTGGCAGTTTTCCCTAAGTGTCCGTGGTAGATGACGCGGGGGCGAGCATACATACAAGTCCCATGTTCCACAGGATTTTTTGCTGAAGACCGCACGCTGTGCTTATAGAGGAACCGTCCCAGGGATGGGGGCTGACAGTGCACAACGTCGCCTTCATTTTAAGAGCCCAGTAGCAAAAGGAAAACAACTAGGTAGAAAAGAAAGGGAGTAGTGACTTGGGAAAGAACATGAAAATCTGTGCGAGGAGTCGTAGCTCATGTGAAAAAGAACGGGAATACATCCTGACTTCAGTCGTATTTGGTAACCACCCTAGCCTGACATTTGAAGGATTGTAATCCCGTGTTACAGTGTGTGCTAAGGACCTCCTTACTCTGAAAACTGTCACGACAAACTCTATTATTTCAAAGGATAGTCTAGATTTTCCCCGTGATCAAGCTCTACGTGAGTAATGTGATATATTTTTTAAATGGTCGGTCACCTCTTCCCCAACTTCGTAACTTCTCCCCTGCATTCTTTGTGGGTCTGCTTGTAATGTACCTGACTGCCGAGAGCCGTGCCTGTGGTTTGGCGGGATGGCATCTCGCGCCCGCCCGCTGCGCTCTGCCCGAGACCAGCGGACCCGAGCTCTGCGCCTCTCCCCAGCTTTGCCCAAAGGCATCAGAGGGCGTCTGAGCGCGACCAACAGGCGGAGTTCAGAGAGGCGGCCAGCAGGGGGCGCGCTTGCCAGATGAGAACAGACTTTTCCACGCTACAGCGACTCACCTCAGGTCCTCTGCCATCCTGTCCTTTTTAGTCAATTTGGCTCAAGATGCGACTCCAGAAACAGTTTATTTTGCCTTCGCCGAAGCCGACCCATACCCGGATGACTGTTCTTTCCATATGCTGTTTTCCGTTTCTTTTTGTTGTTTTCAGTGTAGGCTCTGCCTTGCGGTAGCTACTGTCTGGTCACCTTTTACTTAGAAATCCGAGAGTGGTTTTATTTCTTTCCCCTCGTATCGCAGGTCAAGCTGAAGGGCACAGTCACCTGCGGGGAAGAGGACCCGATGTGTTCAGTGAGCGTTCTGCTATTTTATATGACCTAGCCACAAAGGAATGTGTCTCCGGGAAAGGAAAAACCTGTTTCCTAGCGCAGTGCGGTGCAGAGCCTGCTTGTCCTCTCAGGGCGATAGCCCCGCGGTTCCTGCAGCAGGTTAGGGTTAGCCTGGGAGGTGGGGAAGGTGGGGACCCGGAGGCCCAGAGCCCGTGACTGCGCATTCTTTAGCTTCTAGCCTCCAGCCGGGAGGAGAGCGTGTAGTTCCCAGGCTGGCTGAGAGCAGTCACTCAGGCTGCCCAGATCCAACCTAGGTGATTAGCATTTTGCTCTTCAAGCAAGGAGGACTACCCTTGGCAGCGTTCACACAGCTTCAGCATAGTCTGGCGGAAAGCGGGTGGTCAGAGGAAACGTTTTGTTTCTTTTCTTTTTTTTTCTTTTCTTTACATTTTGTTTCTTGAAATATGGATGCGGTGAACTTGTTGACTGGACTTTGCAGGATAATGCTTTCCCCAGACAGCGAGCCATGTGTGCACGGAAAGTGCATGGCGTGCAGCTGGGCTGGTGACCACGGTGTGTGCGTTGCTGTAGGACCGAAAGAGCCTCTTGAACGCCCCAGCCAGTGGGATCCTGTGCTCTCTGCCCCGTGCTGGATTACAAGCTGCCCCGGACGCTGGAGTGATTCCCACTCTGGCTGGAACAGACACGAGAGCAAAAGCCCCGCAGCAGGTGCTGCCGCTTCGGATGTCCCTTGCCGCAGGCCCCTGGGCCCTCTTCCCCACTCACAGCTCCTGACCCTTGCTCCCAGTTCTTGCATTAGTTCTCAGGCAGCTGCAAATACGAATGTGCTGTGTCCTGACGAGAGAGAGAGAGAGAGAGAGAGAGAGAGAGAAACTTCAACAGCCCCCTTCTCCAGAGAAATGTAAAGTCACTGAGCTAAACTTTCAGATGTCTTTCCAAAACCTGAGTGCAGTGGGTTTATGTGGTTTGTTTTTAGCAGAGAGCAATTACTTAAGGACATCAGGTGTATTTGTTTTTCCAGTCCATTAGAATAACTTGAGCCTCAACTGTCTCAGGATATAGAATCATAACTCTGGTTATCTATGGGTTCTTATTTTGCTCATATAAACGGGCCCGTTTAAGCCAATCATGTGCAAAATAGAGTTCCAAAATTGAATTTTTTTTGCGAAACTGACATTTATTTTCTATCTTCTCTTCCTGCTATTAACAGAATCGTTTAATGCCTACCCTTCCCATCCTTTTTCATTTTTAAAGTCATCTTTAGAAACGGTCTTTCCCAGAGTCTCATTGTTCATGAATTATATTGTGAATCCATTTGGACACCGACCAGGAACTTGCTATAATTGCTCACATGCAAGTAAAAGCTTTCTCTCTGTGTTAATTAGTTGATACAAGGGATTAAGGTGATTACATGAAAGGCATTGCTGCTTCCCTCTGAATAGTTAGACCAAGGTGGGAGCCAAGGCTTCATTTGATCGCATTTGCTTAGCATGTCCCCTTGATAGAGGCGCAGGATTGGAATAGTGAAGTTTCCCGAGGCAGTAGAACACCGGGATCATTTGGATTCACTGTTTCTGTTGATGTGAAATGTGGGATATTAATCAAAGCTAATTACATGCACTGAGTTTGGAGCAAACTGAAGGCCAGCTCAGGGCATGATGCTCTCTGTAATTATGGACTGTAAGGTACCAGGGTAATTACGAGAAATTAGATGCCCTTCCTTTATGGGCCTTGCTTCTCAAAAATGTGGAAACTCTTTCACTACTAGGAGGTCAAGCTCTGCTCAGCATTTGGTGTTAAACAGATACACTCAGGTTTTATTTAAGCCTTGGATATACTATATTGCGTTTCTGCAGTGAGGGCCTGGGATCATTCTGACCTACTTTTTGCCCTGTCAGGTAACTTCTAATATTTGAATTTGAAATAAAAATTGGCATATACTTGTTTACAGGCTGAAATTTTAATATTTTACCGTTCTCTTATAGAAGACCATTTCCTCTAACATTATATTTTTTGAAAAGGTAATCTTCAATTTTGTCTGCTAATAAAATCATGTATCAATACCTGACAGCACACTAGTGCCTCAGAACACAGTTGTCACTTATGTGGCAGCACTGCTGCTTTTGGAGGAAGTCTCTTCCTAGTGCGCTATGACGGCCTCTGTTGGGCTCTGGTGCAGAGTGAGTGGTCATCTCCAGTGCAGAAAGCCCCAGAGGCCAGATTCTCATTGGCTGCTCTCTCGGGCAGCTAGAATGCAGGCACGGCCTGAGCTTACAACTCTGATGTCATTGGCTAGGACTTGGAGCCCAGAAAGGAGGACAAAGAAGGTTCCTGTCCTTTGTGTGGCCCTTAGTGCCTGCCCATGGGGGACAGAAGTAGTGGTGGGGTCTTGAGTCTTGTACCTCAGCAGGTATTGTGAGGAGGTCCAGGAATTACTAGCTCCAGTGGCTGTGAGCTTAAGCTCAGAACTTTCCTTTTAATCTAATTGATTTTGGGAGAGACTTGATTTTTCTTACAAGGAATCCTGTTTCTGTTAAGTTCACTAGAATTTGCCTCTGTTGTAGCAATAAAAACTGACTTATATGAGCCCTCTCTTAAGCCTTTGTGTCCATCTTGGGACTGATAGAGGGGTATAGATTAATTATAGATTTATGTAGACATGTGTGTTGCTATAAAATGCACATGCCTACTTTGTGTGCATATGCATATGTCCCAGTTCAGGGAAAGGACTCAGTCACTTGGCTAAAGGAAGTAGGATAGGACAACTAGTGATTTTTATAAAGTCGTACTTTTGGCCATCCCAACATGTCCTTTTAAAAGGATTTTTAGAACCAATTTCTATTGCAAATCTACTGTGGCTGAATCTGGAAACTGAGAAGAGTTTGTGAAATATGGAAGGCTTACAACAATTTTACAAAACTGAAGTTCATTATTTTACATATAGGACAAAAATCTGTATTTTCAAATTTTAAGTGCTTCTCAACTGACTGATTTCGTCACAAGGCTCAAACCTCTAGTAAACTCAGTTTCATTTTTGCTGACACTCGATTCTTTCACATCACACAGTTTTCTGTTGGTTCTGCATGCTGGAGGTAGAGGTGCTGCATGCTTAGTATACTCATTGAAGGGTATATGTCTGCTTGTAAAATACTGGAATGTAATTACTAGAAACACACTCTTATTCCAAACCACATGCCTCCTACTTCCAGTGCCCAAAGCCACACCCTTTGATGTCCTAGCATGTCCTAAGAATGCCACATAGACTTTAACCTTGCTGTTCTTTCCTGTGGTATTCAGGGAACCTGGCTATTGGTATGTTAAGGTTAATGGTCTTGCTACTTGTGCAAGGTCAGAGAGAAAGCTGCTAGAGCCCCATGTGCAAATGTCTACACTCATATTTCCTTTTTTTTAGGGCAGCTTGGTTTCCATTATCCATGCCTGGAGCTGGAGGCGGGTGGGTGGGGTTGCTGTGTTCCAAACTCCATTTACCTGATGTGGTGATTTCTCATCATTCTAGAGTAGTGAGATGATTGTTCAGGTTATGGGGACTGAGAAAATGTACACCTCATGAACGCGCGCGCACACACACACACACACACACACACACACATGCTCTGCCTCTAGCAGGAGGGTAAACCCAAGGTCAACGAAGTAAATCCAGCAGGACTGAGAACTGGATTGGTTGATTCTTTATTCCTTGTAGGCTACCTCATATATTCTGGAAGAGCTCATATACATTTTCTTCTCTTCATTTTAAGGATTTATTTCTTCTCTGGCTCCATAGAAAGGAAGTAGAACTTGGTCTGTGGGGACTTTTTTTGTGCAGACTATCAGTGACATCTTGGTTTGACCAGAGCCCTGCTTTTTATTAAAGGACACACAAAATGTGTGAGCCACAAAGGACCACGCTTTCTCATCCTGCTTACCTCAAATAATTAGGGTGTATTTTTAAGTTCTTTGAAGCACCTTGTAGAAGTTAAAGTGCCATAATAGAAATTTTGTGAATTTTTTTTTTGCAGGAAACATTAACTTAATTCAAATGAGAATTTTAAAAGGGCAACTATAGTAAGAAGGTTAATGTGCACATGATATTTTTGCTATCTCTATTCTTTAAGGATTAGCCAAGATAAATTGAGGGAATAGCAAACGAATGCATTTAGGGTCATATTTGAGACTGATGTAGTAAAAGTAAGGAATGATAGTCTATTCCTTAAATATTTTTAATACTTTTGCAAACATAACCAGAAGAGCCCCAAAGCTTAAAACCTAAGCGATATTACAGACAGTGTTTATCCTCTTCTGCTTCCCCTACGGTTGATAAAGGATTGACTGATGGGATTTGAAAGGAATCCAAGAATCTGTTTTGTATGTGTGTGATGTCTGTAACGCAGTAATTTTGGGTGCTCCCTCTTGTGAACATCTATGTGTGGCGAGGAATGCAGCATTTCGGTATTTGCTTATATGTTTGACAATATCACTAACAAAGGAATTGGAAATGATAGTGGCATTTCTTTTTTTAAAGCTATACTTTTTATTTATTTATTTTTTATTCTAAGCTGCTTTTAGCAAGCTGGAAACCGTCTCCAGTGACACAGCCTTGTCTTCACGATTGAACTTCCCTGGCAGAAATGGCTTGTGGATAGAGTCCGAGCTAGTTCATTCCCTTTGTGTGTGAAGAATTAGACACGTGAATGCCACAAATTAATCAAATGGAAGGCCAGGATAGAAAGCTCTCACCCACTCACATGACTGTGAAAGCTGCTTTGAGTAGCAAGGAAAGGATCCATCAAATATACATGAAAAATAGTGGGTTTATGAAGGCCAGGGAATTGTAGGGCTTGACCAGACCTGCGTGCCACCACTTAGAGGGGGGCAGGGGTGGAGGGTGGGAGCGGAGGACCACCAACCTGTGAGGTGGGGTTTTCCTCTTTTAAATGCTCTTCTTCCATGGAGAGAAGCATCTGGGAATATCAACGAGCCCCTCACTGAGGCAGGGCTGGAGGTCAAAGTGCAGGGCCAGCTGCCAGCCTTCCTGAGGGACAATAGCAAAGCCCTTCTTTACATAGGACAAAAGCGTATTCCACAACAGTGTTTTTAGACACTGAATGAAACCACAGTTAAATTAAAATTATGCAACATCATGTAAAATTAACCTTTTCTCCTCCCTCATCTTTCTTCAAATAGAAAGTCTATTGATTCGAGTCTTTATTTGTTTCACCTATCAGTGTTTTTTATTAAAGAACTTTAATAAACTAGCCACTTAAGTTTAACAATTTGTCATGCCCCTTTTAACACTTAGATAAGAATGTGATAAAAGAAAAAGTTATCTTGTGGGTTTATGTGTTTAATATGCCTGGCATTATTTGGTTCTTACAGATTGGAAAAAAAAATTCACATTTCTAAATGGATGTAAAATAGATATTAGTCACAGCAAGACTTGTACAAATGATAGAAACATAATGTGGCATTACAGTAATATGATTGAAGTAAATTTATACACTCAGGTATTACTTTTCAGAGAAACTTAAGTTGAACTCTAAAAATATTAACAATAATTACTCAAGTTTTTATTCTGAGATGTTCTAAGTCTGCATTTGATATAATTTATGTAAACATAAACAGATGAAATATGAGAAGTCCTAATATTACTATAAAACAAAATGAAAACTTGGCATCAAAATCACGTAGCATAACTATGCATGCTATTTTCTGACTCTATCTGGATAAAATTGAAAGTTACCCATAAAAATACCACTTTGCGGTCTTTTGGCCCATATTTTCTGTTCCTGGTGTGGTTTAAATTTCATAGCATATTTATTTTTCTTCATTCTCCTCATCCTCACCCTGAAGCCACAGAGGGTTTTCAGTGGAAGGGAGAGTATTGTATCACACTTCTTTGGTTGGTGCCAGCTAGTTCCAGTGTGCACTTTGTGGCTTTCTGTTGGAATTGTATTATATTATTCATCTTCACATTTGTCAGAATAGTTCCAGCTTTCTGTCTTTCAGCTCCAAATCCCTGAAAAGGTCACACACAACTTACCTAACCTCTAGGCACACGTGCTGAGGAGTGTATAGTTTCTTGGTAAGATACCTAAGTGGAGAGTTTGGACTTTTCAAGTACAGGTCTCGGAACCAGAATTTATGGAACCCTTCCAGATAGTTACAGACTTCTGAGATCAGACAGTGAAAGTGGTGTCGGACAGTTATTACAGTGTAGTTTCAGCATATTCATAATTCTCAAAGTGAGCAAAGACCCCCAGAGAGAGCTAGAAGATGACAAGGATCAATGTGAGAGGTCCTGCAGGGACCCTCTGGGACCATTACTGGTGATGTTAAGGTATTTAGATCTGATTATTGTCTAATGAAGAGTATTGGATCAAAAGGAAAAAAATGAGGCAAAACAAAAGTATCCCAACAGTGGCTTTAGTCATCTTTAACATCTTGACATTTGACAAACGTTCATTAGGTGGCTACAGTGTGAGTTAGGTGCTTTTGGGAGTATGATGCAGTTTATGTCCATATGTGGGAAGTGAGGCAAGTAGGTGACCATTCATTAATAATAGGACAAATTTAGCTAATACCTTCAAACAAATATCAGATGCTATTGGGATTTAAAGAAAGGGGAAGCCACATGTGTTGGGTAGGTCAGGAAGGATTACTTAGCAGAAATAGGTATGAAATAGTAGGATTTAGGAAATGTATAATAAAGAGAAGGTCAGGAGACCAAGATGGAGAGACCAGAGTTCTGCCTGTAAAAGTAATTCATCAGGCCACTTTGCCAGGAGCATCTTCCAAGAAATGATTTATGCGGGACACTTGAGTAAATAGACCCAGCTGCTCAAGGCTGGGAAGCAATGGGCCTTGGACAGTGTCCCTCCTCCATCCCCATGAGCCTCCACACCCCCCGCCAACCCGTCTGCACGTTGAGGAGATGAGTATTTCTCCACAGGTGCAATCCTTTTGGAGGACATTAGTTGAGATGCTCTCACTGGAGCCTGGTGGAGGTCACTGTGGGCCCGTGGGATTCCTCAAACCGTAAACCAAGACATAGTCTGAAGGAAGGGAGGCAAGGTGCTGAGAAATTGAAAGTTGTGCTTTAGGAAAGAGGAATCTCATAGTGGGAAAGAGACTGAAAAGCAAAGCCCAGTGAGAGGGCAGCTACCAGAGTACAAGGGAGGGGTGTGTGGGGAGAGCAAGCCAGTGGGCGCCTCAGCCTGGAAGAGAAAGCAGCTGACCACAGGAGGGGACACAAGGAGAAGCAGGTGGTGACTCCCAGGATTTAAGGGTGGGGAGTTAGGGAGCTTGGAAGAAGCCACACTTGACTTCAGATGGGAGCAAGGGGTGAGATGTTAGCGTGGAATTACTAAAAGGTGAAAACCATGAGCGATGCTTTCTTCAAGTCTAACCATTAAAGAGAATGAACTGTTGATTGAGCCTCACCTCTTCAAAAGGACTTTAGATCTGGTTTTTCAGGGTTGGCTGTGGCTTTAAGAAAACATTTGTGTCTGTTTCACGACGTCATCAGGAGCGCTGCAGAGCCAGTGGGTGATTATCTTTTTACCCCACAGCTTTCCTGTTGGTTTGTGAATCCAGTGAAAATGAGGTCCTTTCCTTCACATTTTACAGCACTAACAGTCAGCTCAGTAATTTATTGCTAGTTCTTCCAATACAAATATTACATTATGAGTATAATTCCCATTATTACCACAAGAAATTATCTGGATGCTAAGAATAATTCGGCTTTATAAGGTCATACACCAATATAGCCTTTCCAAACCAAACATAAAAGACGTAAAGGGAGGCTCTTCTTCCAATTCTATTTCTTGTACTAGATTAAAATTTTCTTGATGGAGAAGTCAGTTTTTTCCACAGTGGGTACTTAACAAAAATTGTTACTCATGATGGTCCAGTGAGTTCATTAGATTTGGAAACCATTTTTGGAAAATAATATTGATGTTCAACTACTTCCTGTAGGTTTCTTCACTACCTCAAGCCTGATACCAGCTTTCTTTATGAGCCACTGAATCTTTCTAGAGTGCAACAATTATACTATGTTCAAATTTTATTTCAAGTCAAAATTTATCACAGAAATATGTCTGTGCAAATGAACTAATATCTACTTCAAGCCATTTCTCAAAACGTAGAATATTAATTTAGAAAAATATAACCTCAAAAATGGTAGTAATGTGTGTGCACGTGTGTGTGTGTGTGTTTGTGTGACAGAGAAAGAAGGAAAGAGAGGGCACATGCAGGGTGGTGAAAGAGCTAGATAGAATGATCAATGAAAATCTGCAAAGGCGGGCTTCATTTCACTGGTATTAATTTGGTAAATTATCCATAATTTATTAGAGCTTGTAAACATTGTGGCAAAATTTTTTTGCCTTGTCAGTAATGAATTGCTACATCATTAATTTTGTCAAGGGATCAAGAAACAACATTGTTAAGCTGAAAAAAAAAAGAACTCCTAGATGAATGTAGTTAGATCTGAATTGCTGGTGTGGTTAATGTAATTTGGGGGTGAATCTTTCTGACTGTTCCTTGATGTGGGGAAACCTTTTCTCTGAATGGCCTGGCTCCAGCTGCCATCAATGGTGGGATGCCCCATCTTAGTAGGAAGCAGGCTGTGTGGCTGACACTGCCTTGGGTTCCTTGTGGCACCATCCTGGCCATTGTGATATATGTCTTCATCTTGGGAGAAGACCGGCTGGGTTATTATTATATATTCATATATTTATCTGCTTTTATGAAGTGATAGACAAAAAGATTTTTTAAAAGTCAATTGAAATAAAGATCATAAAAGAGGTCAGAAAATTTTTAGATAAGAGGAATTCAGAGTACAGTAGTATCTTGGTATTTGTCATTAATTGGTTCCAGCAGGCATAGTGAGTGCCAAAAATGACAAATACCAAACAAGTTGTTTGGCTGTAAAGAGCAGTGAGTCACAAGGCAATTAACACAGACAAATTCTACCTTTTGCATCAAGAGCCAGGACAAAATTTTTGCATCAAAACACATTGAGTACCAAATCAAAAATTTCAAAATAGTAAAGTACCAATAAGTGACTGTCTCTGTTTAAGCAATGAACCTGGGTTTTAGTTTCCTACTGTCTGTTTTAGTTTCCCTTATTGGCTACAGGAATAGGAAAACCTGATTACTCAGATAGTTGTCATTTTCTCATGCATGAGAGAAAAAATTTTCCCTGCTAGGTAAAGATCAAGACATATTTATCACATAGCTTATAATGTAAGTGGTGCCAGGTAGGATAGCACAGTTTAGAGTTTTATAAATTATATTCTATGGCTTATGAATGACTCTAAAGACAGACTTATGGCTTTGAATTGTAACTCAAGAGGAGATATGAAGGTCAATTGTACATTTCTCAAGGACTGTGATTGTCCAGATGTGCTCAATTTGGTCATCTTCTCTGAAAATCACTAGAGTCTAAGGGTGAATGGGATTGTGTCTCTTATCCTGCATCTGTCTACTAGCTAATGCCTCACCTATTTTTATAGGAGTAGTCAATTGATGGTTAAATTCCGATGGGTAATTATTCTCTGTTGAAGAAAGAACATAAGTCTCAAGAGACCTGATGGGAAGGCAGCAGTTATGCTGTAGAACTGCATGCCCAAGTGCATGTCTGTGTTGTGGTCCCAGGCTCCCTGTCACCTCTGAGCTCTGATCTCAATGTCTTCCTCCAGGTGCTGAGCATGCAGTCTCCAGGAGACATGAGGTGTGTTCTTGCAGTATGTGATGAGGAATAGGCAGCAATGGGAAAAGCAAGCTCAATTCTCATCCGATCCCCTTTTTGACAGATGAAGACTCTGATATTCAGGGACATTAAGCCACTTGTCAATGTCACCTAGCTGGGTAGTAGCATATGTAAAACTAGGATGTATACAAATAAACAACTTGGCTTACACTTGTGGTCAGCCAAAGGTGAGATCACTTCAGGGCAGCAGGTGAGAGATGACTCAAGTGGCTGAGTGGAAAGGAGCACAGTTGGTAATATTACAGGAGAATGTTTTTGACTAATCAAACTATAACAAGTGTCATCTTTATACAGAGACACAAATCTGCCTGCTCTTTACCATGAAGGCTGCACAAAACCAAAATAGTTACCTTCAAGGAATAAAGTCACTTTTTCTTCTGTCTATCTCTATTTTATATTGTTTAAAAAGCCTTAATTTACCCATTCTTTTAATAACACAGCAAAGATTTTAAGTAAAAATGGAAAATTTTCATGATATCTACTGGACAGTATATATAAAATTTGAAGATGAAAGCAATTCATTCTTTAGCTTTCAGTGTTAAAGCAGTTATTAAAAAAATAAACTCTCAGAATAAGATGCTTGAATTCTCAGTGTTGGAGCCTTTGAGGAAACAGAGTAAATCTAGTTTTATATATCCATTCTAATACTCTTACAATACCAAAGTGCTTTACAATAACAAGTTTGAGATAGGATCCAATATGAATATATTATCCTCACAGCCAGCCTGTTCCTTTAGTCAGTCTTATAACACATATTAAACAAAGCAATATATATGCTCAACCCTTATTTCAAAGTACATTTGTGTTCCCAGATTTGGGAACTGGGGGGATTCAGCAGGAGGCGTTTTTAAAAGTAAATAAACTCTCCAGAGGATAATTGGCCTTCCATAGGCAGCCATATATATCTCAATATTTATCTTTGCAGTGGGGTATATTTCTCTTTCCTCTCAATAACTTCATGCCCAGCATCAGGGTGGTTTCAAGAGGACTCCTTTCAGAGATGTGCTAAATTACTTTTAAAGAGCTATATTTGAAACCATATTTTTCCCTCTGTAGGAGTATAAATATTCTTTGGATTGTATATCTTACTCAAAAGTTTATACGTAGTGAAGTGAACTTAAATAGATATAATCACATCTTTGGAAAAATATAAAGTTAGCATTCTGCTATGGATTTTATTGTAAAAGAGTCTTTGGGAGGGAGTCCTCTATACAGATAGAGTTACTGTCAGCAGGGATTCATCCTTTCATCTTGTGAATAAATACAATATGGCCCACTGCTGTACTGTATCCCCAAAGTCTTGCAAATAAATGAGATATCCTCAAGAAATGTATAACTGGTGTTTCTTTTTGGTGAGACAGTTATGTGGGAAATAATTAAATGAGGGATTAAGAAGACTCACCATGAACAGTCAGACAATGAAAGTCACAGTGGCAGCTAAAGTCACAATGAAGAAGGGTTTTAGAGGAAACAAGACAGAGTTGGGCTTCGAGGGGATGTGTGGGAGAGGCAGTGCCACTGAGGGCACAGGGAAGGAGTCCTGTATGGAAATTGGCATCTGGATATGGCCCTGGCCTCTCCCAATCTCTCCAATTTACAGAACAGTTTCCTGTGTCTGTTCCCTCAAGTGTAACATTATCTCCAAAATCCCTTTTTGCTGTCTGTCATCCAAGTGCCCATCTTAGCTGTGGATTTTTTTTGGATTTCTATCTCTAATTTTTTACTTAAGTATAAAAGTGACATAAAAACTCTTATAAACCAATTTCCTTTGTTCTCCTTCTTTAGCTTTGGACTGGATTCTTTTGCTATATACCTATTTCCCATTTATAAAGTAATTACATCAAGAGAAAGCTATATGTTTAAACATATATGGCTTTTATTGTTACCTAACCACTGAATCTAAATTGGATGATTCTTATTAATAAAAGAACAAGAAAATAAATCAGTCAAGACATAATTAGGTCATGGCATTTGACCATTGTGATTTAACCTTCACTTTGCCCTTATCTGCTAAGGCTTTGGCCTTAATATGGACAAAGGACAATTTAAATCTCTTTCCATTTGTATCCTTTTCTTAGAGCTGCTTTGAATCTAAACCTCTAATAAAGAAAGGGATAATAAAATAGCAGGGAAAGTATAATGGGAATTATATTGACTCTCAAGAAGTTTTGGAAGAGAAATATATTCTCTTAGTTCCATAATAATATAATCATAGTGTGCTTTCCACTTTGCTAGACTAGGGACTATTTTTAAAATCTTTAATGAATATAATCAGGTTGTAAGCATTTAAAAATTATTATTTCTTGACAGCCAGGAAATTATTGTTCGGTGTAAAATGCAAAAGAAAAAGAGAAAAGCCAGCTATACTCATTTTTACAGCATAACCTTTGTGGGATGGTGTAGTGAAGGTGGACTTTAGCCTTCTCAAAGCCTTCTGATACAAACTTAGGAAAGTCACTTGTTCTCTTTGGGATTCAATTTTTTAAATTGCAAAGTAATAAAATAACAACTATTTATTTTTACTATGTACCTATTGCTTTTCTAAACCTGTATTTAATTACTTAATCCTCCCAGCCACATCATGGGTTGGAACTATTGTATGATTGCAGTTTAGTTCTTGATTTATCTTTCTTAACCTTTCAGAGAAATTATTTCAATCCAGATCTTTGATTACAAATCTAAGCTATGAACCACTATACTTGACTCCCAGCTATTTATATCATTGTTATGGAGCTAAATATTTTGATTATTTAGAGGTGAACACATTTCTACATACATAGTGTATGAACAAAACTTGGTATGTACAAAATTGGTCTTTCAAGGAACTGTGAAAAGGTCACCTGTCATTTTATTTATTATGTTAGTTTTTTGTCACTGCTGAGACAAAATACCTGAGTTAAAGGAGGAAAGGTTTATTTAGCTTACACTTCACAGAGATTTCAGTCCGTAATCAGCTGGTTCCAAGGTAGGGTGGCACATGGCAGAGGAGCAACAATTCATGGGGCAAAAGACAGAAAAAACACCTTAAAGACAGCAAAAAGACCTTAACAGTGTCTTTCTGCCCCTTTACCCCATCTAGACCACCAGGATGTGGGCGGTGCCTAACCAGCCACTCACAGGTAGTGGTTTAGTGATCACACGCCCTTAATCCCAGCATCACACACTCCAGACTCAGCCACCTCTGAAAAAGACTACATTGAGGCTTTGGGGAGACATCTAGACACAAGCCATAACAGTTATTGAGCAACATATCTTTTATTATTAGTCATAGAGAAAACTACTTTCAGCTTCCCCGCAGTACAGACGAGAGCTACAACACACAGAAAAGGGCTGGTGGAATTAGGACGACCCAGGGCTGAGCGCACGTCCATATTGTCCGTTGACAGATGTCATTGTTTAGACCTGATGAAGCAAAGTGTCTTTTACCATCCTGCCCAAGGCACCACCGCCTCCAAATTGCTGTCAGCCCTGGCAGCAGCCACCATTCCTCATGATTCTTGAGACGGAAAGTGATGGAGTCATGCTAGAAGGCCTGTTACCTGACCCCTTCTGTCCTGACCCCAGCCCTTCTCATTTAACAAATATTTAGGGAGGAGGACGGATGGTGAAGGGGATTGAAATTAAAAAGAAGCAAGCTGTGGTACGGACATGTAACCAACCACTCCCCGAGATGACTGTAAACTGCTTGAACTAAGAAAATAAAATAAACCCCGAATACGTATTGAACAGCACCACATATCAGTCACTGTGCTAGAGATCAGGGCCAAACGTGGCCACTATCCTTACATAGCTTACAGTTCAGTGGGGAGGTGAGCATTAAGGAAATCACTGCATAAAAGATTGTAAAATTGCAGATATACTAAAGGTAATAAAGGAAATATAGGTGGCTACAGGAGAGGGGTTTGTGACAGGGACCTTGAGGGTTTGGCTCAAGCAGGCATTTAATGTTTCCAAGTCATCCAACGTTGTTACAGCTAGTTTCCCACATAGTGGGTAATTTAGGGCAGAACAGATGTGCTGGAGGGATTTTCATCAAAAATGTCTTCCCGGGGCTTTTCATTGGTGGAGTGGGAAATGGAGTAACGAACTGGCTTCATGAGGCTTTGGTTCAGGTAACTTCCTCTTGCTGTAGACTACCAGATTTGAGAAATTTATTTAAGACTATTATGGGTAGAGGAAAGATTTTCAGCTTGAAAGACAAAAAGTAATTGTATTTTAAACTGTGTTGCTGAATAACTTACAGATTTGGGGGGGCACTATTTGAAAGTTGACTAAGACTCAGATTCAGAATCCATACATGCAATAACACATGGTGTCTGGTATCTAGTAAGTAGTGATTAAATGTAGTTCTACTTAGTTGGTGCAAGAGAAATGAAAGTGGATAAGCTATTGAATGAGGCAAGTCTGCACAGCCTAGATGGGGGTATATTTACCAGCTGAGGCAGTGTAGGATACATGGGGGGCTAATGAAAGGGACAATGGACTTGATTACTGACCAAAGAGGCAGTAGGTATTGCATGGGTTTAGGAGGGGTATATTCTAGAGGCTGATAAAGTGTGGAGAAGGGAAATGTGGGTTTTTCCAGAAGCATAGACTGAGTCCAGTGTACCTGAAATGCTTGTTCTTTGTGGGGGAAGTACTGCTGCTCAACTGGGTCATGATACTTAGAAGGTTTCCTGAAATCAGGAGGTTTGATCTCACACCCCAAGGGAAGAAGCTTTCCTTCCTTGAACAAATTCCTAGATAGAATATGAGAAAGAAGTAGAAAGAATGCTATTTTACTTTCTTCTTGAAGTAAAGCATTGTGACGTTACTTTGTTTTTAGCTTGAGACTTAATGAACAGTTGTAGTCAAATCAGATTTTCTGCATGCAGTCCTATTCTAGAAAAATATGTATATATTACATCTAATTTTAAGCTATTATCCATTCCTTGCATTTCTTTCTTCTGTCACAGGTTAATCAATGACTGTGTTGTGGTCAGCACTTACTTTATATGGCAGAGTGTTTAACATTCAGTTTAAGGTTACTAGATGAGAAGAAAAGGAGTAGAAATCCCTTTGAATTGATGACTTTGAAGACTCACTTGTAAATAAAATAAAACAAAATTAAATGTGTAAAAAGTAAAATAAGATCACTATCCCCCTTCTACAGTACACAAAATGGCACATAAAAATAGATACAAAAGCAGTAAGAAAACATTGAACATGGGTAGCTGCACAAATAGGATTACAGAGCTGCATGTTGGCTGACCAAACAGATTAATGGATGATGTATATCTGGCTATATCAAGGTTCTGAAGGTGTACCAGAGCAAGATAATGAAATTGCCTGTCAGGTAATCTGATTTGAAAATTCCAGTCATCTGTGAACTGGTGTGTGGGCTAATAAGCCAAGAGTTTACCAAGACACATTATTTTTTAAGCCGCTCTACTCTCTACATCTGTCTCTGCGGGATATGTTCAACAAAGTGTCCTGCACAGAGCCGAGGTGGGAACATGCAAGTGTGCCTAGGTTACAGAGAGTCGCTGAGGTGCAGCTCTAGATTGAGTCGAACATTTCTCAGGTGTTCAGAGCTCCGCTAGGGAAAATGCACAGCTGCTAGGCAACAGACAACATGTTGACCCCTAGTTCTCTTGGCAGGTAGAAGCTGCTGTTGCAGACTCTGAAAACATATGTCCCTCCAAAGGTGTGCCGAGTGTGGGCGTTAGAATCTTGGCTCTGGCTTTTAGCAGCACTTTGACCTTGGCCCAGATACATGTCCTTTCTGAGGCTCAGTTTTCCCTTGTTGAGAGTGGAGATGATAGAGTAGTTGATGACTGAAATTGATCACACAGTATTGGCACACAATAACTGGTAGCTGTAATCAAAAGGTTAAATAGAGGACTTTGTGCACATAATTGGTTTTTCTCTTTGCCTATCACTTTCTACCCACCTCCTTTTTTCTGAAATAATTATAATTATTTTTCTTTACTTTGGCTTGATTTTTCTGTGAGGATAGATCTCGTAGTTACTTATTTAATACGTTTTTGCTTTATTAGGATCTTACATGTATCATGCAAATGTTAATTGTTCCCCTATCAGTGACGGAAGAATCACCAGCAGTAATGCTTCTTTTATTTTGGGTACAAGATTCAACTGGAACATCAGAATGGGAGGATTCTAAAAAAGGTGCTTAAAGCTTTAGTTATTTTTCTTTCTAATACAAATGAGATACATGCTTTTAATGTACATCTGTTTATATTCTAATTGTATTAATATTCTATTAATTTCCCCCTTTTACAATTTGTTAGCCTTGAAAAATTTTATAGGATAAATAAAATAAAATGCCCCAGTAAATGAACTACTGTTACTGCTACCATTTTAAAAGAATACTGACAAATTATACAAATTATAGGGTGATCAACTACCTTTCTGGACATCAGTTACAGCTTGCCTTTCTTTAAAGAAACTTTTTATTCTGCATATAATATTTATCATAAAGTTGTTCTCCTTTTTAAAGGGATTATTTCACGACCTTATTAATTTTCTTTAAAAAGCATCATGGTGGATATTTTTGCAACCCAGACTAAATAGTAACCAAAAAATAGCTGCAAAAATAGAAAATGTAATGACATGTGGAAGAACATACTAGGATTGTCTTTATGAAGAATCAATCCTTCAAAATTATTATAAAGTACATATAATTTAGATAAAATATTCAATATTCAAAGTGGAAGCAAAGTAGACAGTGAAATCTACTGAAAACCCATTTCTCAAAGATCTCCGTTCCCTTGTGATCACACATGTTATTTGATAATAGATTTCAATTAGAAATAAAACACTAATATCAGGATTGTGGAAGGGTCATCTCTATTATCTCTTTAGTGAATGCTGTAGAATTCCCACTGGATATGGAAAGAGACACATTAATGCCAATAGCAATGGCTACAAAGCATAGTGACTTGCCAGACAATTGCTGCACTACTAAGAGAGGGCAGGCTGTGTTAAACCAACCAGGGGAGCTGTTCAAGGTCAAGGTTTTCTCTGAATGTTAAAGCAGCTATACTTTGGGAGAAGGGAAATGGAGATGGCTTTTCCCCATTGGGCATATAAAATCTAATGGATGATTTTCCTTCCCTGAAGTTACTGTAGTCATGACCTCACAGAGATTACTCTCAGCAAACTTGAAAGCAGGTGTGGTGGGGGAGTAGTGGAGCACGATGACATCTTTCTTTCTTGGCTCCCATTACTCCTCTCCTGGTGTCACAGACGCTTTTCCCTAACGTATCCACAGCCCAGCCCATTGGCAGGGTCTGTGACTGCAGAGTAGGCATTCAGTTCTTGTCCCATTGTTAGCAGTGGCTGCTGCCTGCTCTCAGTTGAAGGTCCCTAGGTAAACTAAAATAAATACCTTAAATTCCGGGTGTTTAGTTGAGTTAGATGAGGGACAGAACTTTTCCTCTCTTTGCCACACTTTCCTTCTTAGTGTATTTAAATTGCCTTGTGGTTAGGATTTCTCCTCTGGAAGAAAATTTATACCTACATTTAATCCTTAAAGAAGAGCTATAATAATAAAATAGCATCTGGCATTCACTTATTATTTTGCAGTTTACAAAGTGCCCTCATCCATATTGTCTCATCCCCCCCACAAAGCCAACCCTGTCAGGTAAATTATTATTGATTCTTTGTTACAGCTTATAGAAGTTTTTACTGCAAGAGGTGGAGCCGGGAACTGAACTCCAAAATCCTTTTTCATGAGATAGGCTAGTCTTTTGCGTCTCACCATGTCATAGATGGCTGCCTGTACTATCTGTCTGAAGACACCAAACATCCTTTTCTGGACTGCATCCCTTTGGCTCCATAAGATAGAGAGCTCTGTGAATATACTGAACTCTGTGATGGGATGATTGTCTGTGTAAATGCACTCGGCTGATACCATAAAAACTTGCCAGTTATATTATATAGCAGTGCAAGTTATATTTTTAATAATATGCTACTCTGTGGACATCAGAGAGTGCTCACTAATGGATCAGTGAGAATGGCAAGTATAGACCTTGGAGTGTGTAGACATAAGTAAGTATCACCACCCCCAACTTTATTCTCCCTCATGAGTTACCTAACCTTTGCGTGCCTCACTTTGCTCCCTTGTCAAATGGGGGTGACGGTAGCAGTCCGCCTTCATTGCTGCTTACGCGGATCCAGTGAGTTAATACATGTGCAGAACAATGCCGAACTTATAATCACCCATCGGTTGCTACTCATTCTTAGTGACACTACTGGTGCTGTGATTCTTTCTCCTCATTCTTTCACCATAAAGCTGGTATGTGGAAGGATCTTAAGCAACCTTCCCGGCAGAAATGCCCACAGACCAGGAGAACACTGGTTATGTTGTACAGAGTCGTGAGACACAGTGAGTGGCCAGGATTGCATAACTTTGCTTAAGACACAGTTTTGAGGAAAAAGCCATTTTTATTGTGCATATAAAAAAGATTTCAGGCTCAATAAAAAAGAATGAGAGGGGAAAAAAATGTTACCATAAAATAATACATTTAACTGAACCTTTTGGTCACTGAGGGAGAGTAGTGGGGATTTCTTCAGCTTTGTAAAAACTCAACAGCCTTTTTCTTTTGTTTTTTTAAGCTTACGTATTTTGCTTGTAGTTCCTCCTCAGACTTGAAAGAATTACGTCCTAGGAGACACTATGTAGGAAAGTTTTAAAGTGTATGTTCAGAAACATCAATTTTTTTCTTTTGGGCAGGCAAGAGAATGAATGAATTGCAGTAAGAAGTAAAACGGGGGTCATAACTGCCCTTTTGATAATCTTGTACCATAAGAGTACTGTTTTGTAGAGAAGAAGATGGTGCTGCATAGGGAGTTGTGAGAGCAGATCAAAGAGCTTCCTTGTATGGGTCCTTGGGTTCAGCCTCCAAGCACATGGCTCCCGTCTAGTCTCTGTCGCCAGATATTTCAGGGAGAAGCTCATAGTGCTGCAGGGTCCAAAAAGGAATAATAGAATATCATTACTATAGAATACAGTCATGAGAATCTAAGGAGATATGTGTAGAACTGCTTTGAAAAATGTAAATCATTAGAAAGGCAGAAGAGTATAATGGTTTCAAGCAGGAGTTGACCGGCTCCAAGTTGCAAACTGCCTGTGGCAGAGACCATGCAGCCTACAAAGCTGGAAATATATATGTATTGGCTTCAAATCAGCAACAACAACAAAAAGGCTGATGGACCCCTTTGTGAGCATGAGCTCTAGTGCCAGTTAGCTTGAGTTTGAACCTTGGCTGTGCACCTCCTACTGTCAGACTTTGGGCTGGTTACTTAACTTCTCCATACATCAGTCTCCTTATCTATTAAAAAAAAAAAAACAACAAAAAACAAACCCAGATGATCCTGAAATGAGTTAGGACATATAACCAGACTGGGGAAAGCTCCTAGACTTTGCCTGGCACATACCTGCATGCTTAAATTAACCTTATTAGTAGCTGGGTGTGATGGCACACACCTAGAATCCCAGCACTCCTGGAGGCTGGGGCAGAGGGTTGCAACTTCAACCCAGCCTGGGAAACTTAGTACGACCTGTTTCAAAATTTTAAAAATAATAATAATAAAAAGGGCTGAGGATGTAGCTCAGTGTGAAGATCCAGGATACAGTTCCTGGTACCCGGGTACCCAAACAAAGCAAAACAAAAACTGTTTCTAGTGTTTTAGAAATAATAAAGGAGATTATTTGGTTATATAACAGTTTTTAAGCTTCTGATTCTTTAAGGTAATGTTTTTATACTAGAGGTTTACAAGATTGCTAAATTGGGTTGGAAATGCAGCTCAGTGGTAAAGCATGTTCATAGGACACCTAAGGTCCTGGTTCAATCTTCATTACTAAATTTTTTTAAAAAAATAAACTGACAGTTGTGAAATTATGCATTCTTCATTGTGCCTAGCAGAAATTCTACCTAGAATTCCACACTATTATTCCTAGAATACAAGAACACTGTTTGTGACCCAGGATTCCAAGAATCTATACAAGTCCCATCACCAGTTATCTAGTAATAGCATTTGAGGTGGCTATAGCTGAGACTAGGGTCCCTTACAATAGTGACAAAATGGAAGTAAAATTACAAAGTTTGGTATTCTGCTTGAATAGAGATTTGTAATAAAATGCTTATGTTTTATTTCAATAATAGTGGAACAAAAATTATAAGTGCATTATAATTACAGTGTGTTACATATATTTTAATGATTTAGCTTTCATACCAATACTGGGAGGTCTTTGTTTCTCTTCCCATTTGAGAAATGAGGAAGTTGAATCTCAGAAAGATTAGATAATTTGCCTAAAATGCAGGTGGTAAGCACATCATTATTACTCTCTATCATACTGTCAAAAGAAAGAAATTCAAGTCCTCTCTGCTCAAGTCCCAATACTGTCTCTCAATACAAACATGAAGAAACTCTGCTGGTTTACATCAATGGCAAGATAATATTAATATTGTTGGATGCAATCATATTAAAATAAGTTTTCTAAATTATTGAGGTGTTATAATATTTTCATGTTAACCTGACACTTGACCTCCCAGCATATTGCTGACAAGAGTTGTTGCTAATGGTTAAGGACCAGCAATTTTATGTGTCCATTAGAAATCAGAATGCATCTAAAAGTACCTCTGCATTTAGTTGAACCCTGTGAGAGCACTCAGCCTATGGTGAGAGCTATTTTAGAATATTCTTTGCAGATGTGTCTTACTTTAAGAAGAACTTGTAATAAGCAGTAAGTCCCCTGCTTGAGAACAGATTGCTAAAAATGTATTAGCTGTCAAAAACCCAAAAGCGGAAAGGTGGACATATACTTTAGAAGAATGAATTCCATTTCCAGAGAGCCTTTGAGTAGTAACCTCCACCCCTTTTTTTTACCACCTGAGAGGCGTTATTTCTGTGTGGACCAGGCAGCCTTATAAGTGGTGAAAATCTTGACAGTATGGGGGCCTTGGGAAGTAGGGCTTTTTGCATCTAAGACCAGAGAGGGTATACAGGGATCATTGCAGCCATGGTCTTAGCATGGGTCAAGGCCTAGGCCACTCATGTGAGATTTTCCGTGCCAGGGGAACATCTCTACTTTCCCTCCTGCCACCCTAGGAAACCTGGGACCCCTCACGTTCAGATGAAGTGAGACGTATTAAATTTGTACCTATAAGATAATAAAAGGTGAAGATGCGTGAAATATGATATTCACAGAAATCTCAGTTTACTCTTTGGTCTTTTTTTTTTTTGTATGACAATCAAACTCAGATCTTTGTGCTTTCTGGGCAGGCTCTGTGCTGCTGAGCTACATCTCAGGCCCTCTCAGTTTACTCTTAGGAGAACCATATACTTTAACTTTCCATTTGCTCTAGGGCACTGGAAAGCTCCCCTTAGTAGCTCTATGACTATGGCAAGTTATGAGCTTCTTTTTCCTGGACCGTGAAGTGAGTATAATTCTTACTTTGCTCGTCTCACAGCCTTTGTGAGAATCAAATGAAATAATTTCTGTTGTATGTAAATGGATTGTAGTAAAGGGATTTTGGCATATAATTCTTCCCTGATTAATTACCAAACAAATTGAAATTGATAACTAATTAATTGTATGTTTGAAAGTCTCAGCATTTTGACTACTATTAATTGTTCATCAAAAACAAACATTCCTGAAACTATCACATATGTCAGTTATAATTTGGGCTTACTACTATTACTACTACTACTACTAGTGGTAGTGTTGGTGGTCTAAAATTTATTGGGACCACTATTTTAGGAAACAAGGTTCTGGATAAACTTTGACTTTTTTATTTCCTTTCAGCTTGATTGTATAGAAAAGAAATATCTAGCTTGTAAAAGTGTATATGTGTGAGGGTTTACATTTTCTTCTAAGTGTGTAGATTATCATGTTTTATTCGTGGAGTAAATCCGGTCAGAGTCTTTGGCTGGACTACACTGCTGTCAGATTCCACTTAGCACTGTTGAACTTAGTGGAGTACTAGTCCTACCACCATAATCCATCAAAGCCAACATTCTTGTATAAGACTGCTTCCTTCAGATGAGGAAACTGACAGGTGGTTTCACATTTTGCACATCAGGGCCTGAAACAAAGAACTGAATTCAGCAGATACTGTATTTGGCATCATCTCTATCTTCAAATGCTTGTAGTCGCAGCATCTTTCAGCTGTGCATTTCAGCTCTGGGTTATTTATATGAGTATCTTACAGCCCCTTGGATAACCAAAATCCAAGCAAGTATTTCCCAAATTTCAAGCTTTACCAGTTGATCTTTTTAGACGCTTACTCTCTTTACAAAAAAGGTCCTAAAGGTTTCTGTGTAACATGCCTTTATTTTTAGTTATTATTCTGATACAAATAATAATTTTCATGTATCAACTATGAAGCAAAATTTTAATGAAAGATGTTTTCATTAATAGTAGCATTATTACATAATATCCAGTTTTCCCATATAGCTAGGATGTGGAAAGAAATTGTTTTAAATGTCCATTCATTTTATCAAATACATGTCAGTTCTCAACAAAAAATTAAAAGAAAAAAACAGCCTCCTCCAGTCTACCTCAGCTGAAATAATGAATTACAGCCCAAGTGTTTCTTTGAATTTAATTTCAGTAATGCTAGTTGTGTTCCTTTGAGTGGGTCAGGTCACCTCTCTAAACCTCCTCAGTGGGTTTGAAGGCTTAGACTGCTTGATTTTTATGACTTCTTCCAGGTTCTATCCTTAGTGAAGTTTATTCTTCACAATTACATTGAACATAGACAGCAATAATTAAGCGATTTTATACAGACCTTTTTAGGAACTTGGAGCCCACTACTTAAAACTAAACCATTCTCTTTAAAATTGAAAACAGTTTTAGAGTATAATATTTGTTTATTCAGACAAACATAAAGATTTCATTTAAGCCAAAATACTTATTTTAATAGTAGATTTTTAGGTGATTTTACCAAAATTATATTACTATGAAATTTCTGGACAAAATTATACAATCTCATAAATCACTTCAAGTTATTATAAATATAATCTACTCAATTGTAAAAATGTGCCCTTTGGCCACCTCAGCCAAAAATGTTTTGCCAAAGGTGAACACTAATTCTGCATTTATTTGCACAGCATGCTTTGGTTTCACGAGGTGGGCCTGTATTTCTTTGTACAATATCAGTGTCTTGCCCTAATGATTCATTCTGTAAACCTCAAACCCCTAACCCAAGAGATAAATATAATCTACTCAATTGTAAAAATGTGCCCTTTGGCCACCTCAGCCAAAAATGTTTTGCCAAAGGTGAACACTAATTCTGCATTTATTTGCACAGCATGCTTTGGTTTCACGAGGTGGGCCTGTATTTCTTTGTACAATATCAGTGTCTTGCCCTAATGATTCATTCTGTAAACCTCAAACCCCTAACCCAAGAGAGCTTTGTTGTTGGAAGGCTCGGAGGAAGCTATGTGACTGTACCACCTGTGTTGTAGTCCCAGAGGTTTCTGTTGTAGAAGAGAATGAGTGTTGTTAAAGGAAAACAGCGAACTTGTCTTGATCTTCCTCAAAAAGCTAGATCTCTCACAAAGATGGAGAATGAATTTCTAGTTTCGGCATCTGTGGAAAAGTGCCTCGCTTAAAAAACCTTCCTCTAGGGGAATGAAGGAAGTTGTATCTTCTCTTCTTTTGCTACTGCATTCTAATATTCAGTCAGGTCAATGGTACAGTATATTCATGATCCATGTGTACAGAATAGGAGAATGAAGCTATAGTAAGTAATACAAAAAGCTACTTCTTCTGTGCCTTGATTAAAACAATCCACTTGTAGTCGCTTGGTTGTCAGCTTGAGCTTGTCCCTGTGACTTCTTTTTTGCTCCTCACTTCAATCCATCATTGCAGAGAGCACAGAAGAAGGAATATATGTAGTGCCCTGTGCTTGCTTAGGCCTTAGCAAATATCAATTCATCACCAGCTTGGCCCTACAAGGGACCATTCATTGGCATGTCAGAACATTACAATTTACCCAGTGTTCCCTGGTGTCGAAGGAGTCATATGACCGGATCTCAAAACAAAAATAATTCCACAGTATGTTCCTGGAGTTATTAATAAAAATAACTGCTGCTTGACAGGAAAGACATATGGTGGATTTAAGATGCATGGTCACAGTATTTTGTTTAAAACATTTTTTTTTCCTACCTCAGGGGGTGGGGGAGAGAATGAGAACCATGCACAGCAAAAAACCTTCAACCCTGAGAGGCCATTGATGAGGTGTTTCAGTCTTCACAAGAGAGCTTCCTATTTCATTGCTTTGCCATTGAGCCCTTGTAATGTGACAATGAATAAATGTAATCAAAGCAATTGGCTGCCTGAGATCTTTTTTAATGCACCGCTTCGGACGCAGTACATATGCTGTGCAAATAAATACAAAATTAGTGTTCCTGTTGGAAGCGTTTGGTGAGAATGAGTGATTTGTCTTGCTTATGAAAGTTGCATGCATTTCCGCTCATAGCTGTTTATCTCTCGGCTCCTTTCTGCTTATGGATTCAGAGATGGAATTCGTCATTTGTCAGCGCCTGAGCAGATGTGCTGGAGACGACCAGATTGATCCATGGGCCGAGCAGTGTAGCCGCACCAGGGCTAAGAGGGTGGCCCCTACAAATTGTATTATCTTTTGAGACTGTTGTCTACTAGCTCTTTTCTATACTGCAGGAAAAAAAGGAAGGCTGCCCTTTTCAGTCCCATAGCAGAAAAAAAAAAAAATGGTATATAGCTTAATGGAAATGGAAAACAGCCCCATCTTTCTGGGTAGGAAAATCTACCGAAAACCCATTTTTCTAAAGGTCCATTCTCTCTGGCCACAAATTCATCTGATGTTGGGTTTCAATTAAAAACAAAACACTAAACTCAGGATTTCAGAAGTGTCATTTGCTTTGTTGTCAAACTGCTACAGACAAAATTTCCTCTTAGTTCATAGAAATTATTTCCACTAGGACAACATTAGGAGGCAAGAGACAGTGGTTTATGGGAGAAAAATAATGGCTTTCTAAAAGCTTGACTTGCTTTCAGTCTGTGCAAAAGGCCTGTTGAAGCTGAGTTGATTACAGAGCCATCAAAGGCCCTTCTGGCCAACAAAACTCCTTTGCACTTGTGTGCGGCTGAAAATTGGTGTCTGATGCCAGTAGATTGAAGAGCTAAACACAAGATGCTTGGGAACTCCATGTGGCTTTCCAGCCACGAGATCTTGACACTGGCCTGAAATAATTAACCATCTAGGAGTCACATTGCTCTCTGAGGGCATCAGGAAAAAGAAGCACATCCACATTTTTAATTAATGATCCCGGTGAAGAGACAGAGATAGCTTTCCTCAGGAAGCAGAGATGGGGACATTGCTGAAACCTGTGGTGGGAGGCACGGGGGTGCTGTAAAGTTTCATTGCCTTTCTGTCTTCTAACGTGAATATTTTCCTTCAGATGATTTCTTTTTAGTCAGATTGGTAAAACAAAACAAAACAATTCATAGTCAATATTCCTAACATGTAAAGTCACCTGAAATATTGTGTGTGTGTTTGAGAATGTGATCCATAGCTCTAGACACATCCTTTTTACAGCTCTGGCTGAGCTCTGGTGCTGTGACAGGCTCCCATGCACATGTTCAAGGCAAGGCGAGGTTCGTGGTGTTAATTCCTCAGCTGAGGCCTAGGCAAGGCATAAGGAGGTAGAAAAGAGCATGTGATTGCTTATTATTCACCTTTTAGATGTTGTCATTAGTATTTTTTTCTTTTGAGTGATATGGCTTCAAAGATAGTGTAAAGGATGGAGATGTGGAGAGTGATAACTAAAATTATTCTAAAGGTGTTTTATAAGATGAAGGATGCCCAGACAATGGTCTTCTCTGGAGTTAATCCTATATGGAGAAGGTTCTTCTCGTTGGTTTCAGCACATGTTTTATATGGCCATTAAAATGTGCCGGCATAATGCTGCCTATTTGGGTTAAGGTTTGAGTAAGACATGCTTCTGCTGCTCTCAGAGCCTCGGAGAGGGTGACCAGTAAATAAATGATTACAGTACGAAGCTACAAGTACTGTAGCACAGAGGAAGGACTCGTTGCTTCTGTGGGACTGGCCTCTGTGGGGCTTTTATACATTAAAACTATGTTAAGTAGATACTGAAGATAATTTTTAGAGCTTACAAGGATTCCTTTCTTGCTTTTTTCCAAGTGCTGCTTTTGAGTAATTTGAAGTTCAGGGCTTTCTTTACTTGTATTCACCAAACACAGCATCTCTGAGAATGCACTTGTTCTTAGTCTGAGGAGCCTTGTGTTAGGTTACCCCAGAGGTTGCTCCCTCAAAACATGTGTCCTTGTTCTGCTTGGTTCCCAGGTGTTCAGGGGGCACCACAGGCTATGTGACAGCCCCGCAATGTTTTGGGCACTGCCCCCAAGAGATTTTCAAAGCCTCTGTGGGGCTGAGTCCTAACATTGACTCTGAGTGTTTTCTTTAGCAAATGCAGCATCTCCTCCACCAAGCTGTCTTCAGAACTGTCTGATTGTGCACCAGCAAGTGCTTGCTAGGAGGGAGATCCTCATTGCCCATTTTCTTGGTTTCCTAATTGATCTTAATTGCTTGAGTAAGGAGGCATCCATTCTAAATTTTCCTCCCACCAGGGGTGATTCATACGCTAACAAGGTTTAGATTACCCCAAATGTCAGGACCCCCACAGATATAATGGGCTTCCCTCTAGGGTCCACCTGACAAGCTGCTTCTCTTTGAAATACCTGTGCCGCCTAGAACCAAGCCTCATGGATGATACCCTGATTCCCACCCCTCTGAAGGATTAGAGGGACAGAACTGCTTCTCTGTACCTTATGATATTTGTTTTAAATTTCAGAATCTATGGAACATGTGGTGTTTACATACGAGGTAGTGTTAATCCCACTTTAAAACATGCTAGCTTTTAAAATATATCCACCATAGTCCCACCAAGGTTAATACTCAGTAGAGTTGAAAGTTATAATTGCAGTTTGTATTTTGGCTTAATGGATTCTTTTCTTTCTTTTTTTTTGGCACCGGGGATCAAACTCAGGTCTTTGTGCTGCAAGGCAGGCGGCAGAACCACTGAGCTAAATCCCTGGCAAATGTTTTTTGTTTGTTTGTTTGTTTGTTTGTTTGTTTTTGGTACCAGGGATCGAACTCAGGTCTTTGTGCTTGCAAGGCAGGTGGTCGAACCACTGAGCTAAATTCCCAGCCTGTTTAATGGATTCTTAAGAATAGGAAATCATAAAAAAAACAAGTGAAATAATTATCCAATGGAACTTCCACCACTTTCTCTGTAATTCTTGTCCTTCTTTTCTTTTAGTCAGCTATATTCTTAACCTTAGAAAAAAATTTATGCTCTCTATAGATGGTTTGTTTAATGGGAGCACTTCTATAAGAACAGTAAGTGAATAGAAAATAGCTAAATTAAACACACATATACTAAAAATAAAGCAGTTGAATTACTTTACTTGCCCTTGCCAAGATGTTCTTTGTGTGAATTTTAGGGTGAGTAAAATACTTCCCCCCTTATTTCCATCACGCCATGAGATAAAAAGTAAGGGTAAAATAACATTGTCATATTTGAAAAAAGAAATGATTGACAGTGTCACTTAAATTCAAATGTCTCCTTAAAATAAATATAAAAGAGCCTTTGAAGAAGTTGCTTTGAAAAATCTTTTTCCTCTTAACCTAGAGTCCCAACTTTTGTTCCTCTCCACTTTGTTCTTTGACTGATAGGGGAATTTAGCTCCTATCAGAGTGGAGGCTCAGGACAAGTACATTCCAGATGTACTTTCAGATGTTGCTCAAGCCTGCTGGGCAGCCCTGCTAGGGAGGTGCCCGGAGCAGACCCTGGGTGTTTCCCTGCTGGATTCTTCTATTTCCTGGGAGCATAGGCTATGCTACCAGGCTGTGTGGCAATACTCTGAAGTACATAAGTGGGTCTTGGGTGGGGCCATTGCGTTTCTTGTAACTTGTCACCATCCTCTTCCCTCTGAGGATGTGAGCCTGCAAAGAACAAGTCTCTTGTGCTGCACATGGAGATTGGTGAGGCAAGCCCGTTTACTCCTTTTTGGATAATTAAAAAGACTTACAACTGAACTGATATTTTATTACACCTGAGATGAGAAGCAGCATCTTCAGAGTGCAGAGACAGTGAAAACTGATAGACATTGCTCTAAATAGCAGCCAGAGTTTCTGGATTCCTGGTGCTCTCAAATGCCAAGAGACATGAGTCAGGTCAGCTGATAACAGGGCGAGTAGTTTTCCCCCTCCCATTACACACATTAGTCATATTTGCCTGCAGAGAGGGCATGGCCCTCAGTGTCTTCCACACCTACCCCTCCCCTCCCTTATACCACAACACAGATATAAAAGTCAAGTGAATAGTTAGGGAGCAGCATGCGTGCAAGTTGAAGGCTCTACTTTCGGTACCTGGAAATCTGAGCTCACCGCTTTCATTTTCAAAGGACAGACACTGAATAACTACATCCTTCTATTGCTACCTTTTACTAATTTGACGCCAGCTGCACTTGGCCTTTCCACAGGAAATTCTCACTGTGCCCATAGGACCAGAGAAAATAGAGTTCTTATCGCAATTGACTTTATGTTCTTTTTGGCAATTTCTTTTCAGTACATGGGGGACAAGAGGCTCTCATTTCTTGTTCTTCAAGACTTTAACTTTTTCTGTAGTCTTATGATACTAAAAATTTTAAAGTTAGACATAATTTAAGAAGAGAGTCTGTGACACATGTATTTTTACTGTTTGCTTGTGAATTTATGGCTTTGAAGGATATTTACTCTTTCTCTACAGCCCAGATCCATAAAGTAAAAATAAAGCTTATTTACCAACCACAATGCAAAAAATAATTTAGGTGGTGAAAGGTAACCTTATAACAAAGAGAATAATCACAGCATAGGTTGATTTCTACAGGTCACCATGAAAATCCCCCACATGTAACACAGCCAAGTTCCCAGAGTATAACTCTGATTTTTCATCGAGTAGAAAATGTGTAAGTTTAGCTTCTGGCTACTTAGAAAATTGTTTCTTTTTCCTCATTGCAGTTTGTAGGGCTTGAGGTAGATGTGCAAACACAAAAGTTCCTGCCAGACAAAACTACCCACACCTCTTAGTTCAATCTCTAACCAGTGTAAGTTTCAGATCAATATTATATTAGAGAAAACTGATCAGATAACTATTTAATGTATTCTGTATTATTCAAATTAATTTACTGAGTAACTGTGGTGACTTTTCTTAATTGCTACTTTTAGAGATATAGACATTGATTCTAGTTTTCTGATCATAACATTTATCATTTGTAACATTTAAAAATTCTAATGAGTTAAAATAAGAGAACTAAGATAATTGCTATGAACATTTTTATGCATTGACATTCAGTATTTTTTCTGTTTATATATGAAAGTTCATTTTTTTCTTTCAATTTAGCTATAATTATGTGAATATAATTTTCCAAAAATTTTTCTCAGTGTTATAATTTTTATCTACCACAGATAAAATCTTTATCAAGTTAATTTTTAATTAAAATTTTTATACATATTCACTTATATTCATATGATTTTCTTAGAATAGAGTCCCAGAATTAAACTTTCTCAGTTTATGAATATTTTGAACATTTTAATATATACTGAATAATTACTTTGGATAGGCTGTTAAAGTTTTTATTTTTAAAATATTTAAGAGTGTTGAGGGATCTTTCCATTGGCTTTAATTGTAGCCACAGTGATTTACCTACTACATCTTTGTTTACCTCTTTGATTGGAGGGCATTTTCATTTACATTGTACAATTGCATTATTTCTTCAGTCTGCTATATTAAAATTATTGCAAAAAGCTCATGGGTAATCATTTTTCCAGTGACATCACCTTCACTTCAAGGCGATGCTTTTCCTTTTTTAATATATGAAAGGATAGGATTGTTTTGATATTGTATTCTTTTATAGCCTTTGCAAGCTTAGATGAACAAGTTGTGTCATGCATTCACAATCCGGTCCTAGATTATTCATTAGAACTATTCTGTACTTCTGTCTGGATCACATATTTTAGACATGGGCATAATTATGTGTGTTCATCAAGCTCAAGAGTTGTGTGCAGTTTATGCTTTCCTTGTCTATGTTTTATTTTTACCCCTTCCCCTTTTCAGCCCCAGGATAGATCCTCGCCTCCCTTGAGTCCATCTGTCAGGTCATCTGTCTGAGGAATCCAAAACAAATAGCCCATGGCTAAAGAAAAGCTGATGCATATTTCTTTGAGAAAGGCAGACTTAACACCTTGAGGGTCCCTACACGTAGCCTGAAATGAGAAGCCTTTGGCTAAGGTATGGGTTCCAAATTCTATTCTGACCTCCAATAAGTAATGTGCCTCTTTCAGTGGCTCCCCTTCTTGCCTGCCCTCTCTTAACCTTAGAGATTTCCTCAGTGGCACTATGACTGGTTTGAATCCTTTTAAAAGCTTTCCAGCTCAGCTAATCTTCCTCTCCCCTTCCCATCCCCTTAAGTCTGCTTCCCTTCGAAGCTTGGACTCCAATCCTGTAGTGGCCATGGATTTAGCACGTTACCAGCAACCATACTGCAGCTAGTGTTTCCCGTTGCTCTCTCTTTTCCTATACTCAAAGGAGCAGTGAATCACTTGTGAATACAGAGTTCACATTCCACTCCCTGCGCAAATGGTGCAGCTTTTTTTAGCACCATAAATTAAATTAACACATGTGGTATTAAACAGTCCAGGCATATAAAGCATGATTATCAGGACCACATTCAAAGAACCCAGTGTCTCCCAGGCAGCTCCCAAGGATATATTGGTATGATGTGAACTGTCTGGGATGTGGATGGGACTTTAAAGTGTGCTCTTTTGTCAGAGTAGTAATGTACACTCTGTATAATATCCCTTGGAGGCTGGCAATGTTGTTGCCTTTCTTCTCATGTATGCAGTTATGAATTGTATAAGCCAGAAATACAGAAACCATAGTAAAGCAAAGCATCCTTAACCAAACAAAGAGAAAGGCTGATTGTCTCAAAGGTGTATAGTCTTCCTTAGCTTTGACAACCAAGACTGAGACGTTCCTATGATGTCATTGTAGCTGAATTTGGAATTTACTGATGGAACATAAAATTATGAACATTACATAGAGCACCCACTTCTTCTCTTCTAGAATGTTTTATTCTTGCCCTACAGATCCTGGTGATTTTTTTCCTCCATTATATTACATAGTTTGCAGGGCAGAGTGGACACTGCATGAACTCTCAGCTCTGCTTGTGCTGTGAACTGGCCAAAGTCCGCCTTCCCAGGATCTAGCTCATCTGAATTTTACTCCTCTTCTGTACGTTCATGGCATGTACAGCTCAGATCATCATTGTGTTCATTATATAATATTTAATTTGAGCATCTAAATTTTTTGGGTCTGTGCTCAACGCGATAATAATCTTGTAGAAAGTATATTCCCATCTGAGTGGGAATCCTGTCATCTTACTTCAAGAGACACTCAGTAAATATTTAAAAGATGAATTTGGGGGCTGGGGATTTAGCTCAGTTGATTCTTCTGCCTGTCTCACAAGTGCAAAGTCCCGAGTTTGATCCCCAGTACCAAAAAAAAAAAAGTGCTAAAAGATGAATTTGTTATTTTTTCTTAAGAAAATGAATTTGACATGTCTGAGAGAAGAACTTTGGTTTTTCCCTTATGTTGACTAAAGCTGGACATAGTAGTAAACATTTCTTGACTTCAAACTATATATTCAAATTAAAATTGGGGATATATCCTTTGTGGAATTACTTTTAGCCTAAACTTTCCAAATGGGCTATAATGAGATACATTTCTATAGGATTTTGGCTTTACCCATCTTTTAGGACTCAGATAAAGGTCCATGCTATCAAAAAGACTTCCTGCTTTTTAACTTTAATCTGCTCCTTTTCTGCAATCATGGAAGACAGCTGACTTTCCTTCATCATATAGTGTTTGGAAATAGTAGAGTGCATTATATACTAATCACTGTGTGTATATGACTTTCTTTCATAACTAGCTTGCAACCTTTTTTGAATTCTCAGGATCATAGTTTAATCCCTTTGCATACTACACAGTAATTAGTGTGATGTTTGTCCCTAGATTTAGGGGAAAGTATTCAGAAATTTAGTTTGCTTGACTCTGTTACCTAATAACTTGTGTGAGTAGAGCAGATTGTTTTACCTCTCTGAATCTTAGTTGTTTCATAGGTAAAGTGTTCACAGTCTCTCGAAATTAACATGACCATTAATAAGTAAGGTTATGGAAAAACAAGTGTCTTATATTTATAAACCAATTTGCTAATAGAATAAATTATTGTTATTTGTTGATCAGCTTAAAATGAAACTATTTTTTATCCTAATAAGTAGAAATTCTTTGAGTGTGTTCTCTGTGTCTCCACACTGAGAATTGTGCCTGGCTTATAGCTAGTGCTGAAAAAAAATTTTGACTAACATACTGGTATGCAGGGTGGAAGATGTCTAAATTTCTGTTTTACATGTTTTTAACAAATATTTTCTGACTTAAGTTGGACATTTTATGTTTATCTGCATTTTAAGGATGATATATTGACTGTCCATTAGAAATAAGATTATTATAAGCAGATTGCTAGGTGTGCCAAGCAAAAATAAACACCAACCATATAGTGAATATTTTTAATAACTGTACACAGGACCCCAAGCAGCAAAAGATGCTGTTGAGTGGCTTGTGGCAGGAAATAAGGGAAATGATTTAAAAGAAGTTATAATTCTTTACATCAGTAATTCTTAACCCAATTCTTTATTAGAATCACATGGGTCATCTAAAAAGAATTCAGATGTCTGGACTGTGGACCAATTAAATTAAGGTTTCTACTTTGTGTAGAAGGTTGACCATTGTTGCTACCAGAGAATGGTATGAAATAGCAGATATTTAGACGTTTCTGCTACCATTTAATATCTTATTAAATTAGATTCTTCTCTGGCAATGGGAATAGCGCAGGAAGAGTTGAACACCTTAGGTAGTTATACCTGAGGCTTTTTAAGGTTAGTGAAAATCTCCTTAGTACCAGTCAGGTACACTGTGCTAAGTATGCAGACTTGCCCAGCAGTGTTTCCTTCTGTATTTGGAAGTATTTGGCTGCAAACAGCAGAATACAGAGGATGGTGTAGAATCAGAAGGGAGAAGGAATGCCCTGTGCCTTAAAGGAGTAAAGAAAAGATAATATAGGACAAGTGCAGGCTACATGTTGGTTGTGGAAGTTCTAACTATTTACAAAAGAGACATGTTAGTATTTCCTCTAAGCTTTACATACAGTGGCTTTTCCATCAGTATTAATTGTGAATAATGATGGTGATCTTCATGATTAAAATTAATTGCTGGCTTGTCTGTCCATAAAGACCTCAAGAGACAATTGTCACTGAGTAAGAAAATGGACCACACACTATATTCCTTGCATATGGCTTTTCTACATCTGGAAATTACTTAATATAGCTAATAAAATTATTTCTGCCACTATGAGATAACATTATATTCTATTCTGGTAATTTCTGTTGTCCATGTTTTTTAAATTCATTTAGTGGAGATTGACCCTTATTTTTCTTTTTAAAATTTTATTATTTTATTAATGTATCCAGTCTTTTAACATTTTTATTTCATTCTTGTGTCTATTTTTCATCTTTTTTTGTCTCTTTCCTGCAGAGTCATTTTAGTCTTAGAGAGGGTGCACTGAAGACCATATACTGTATTATAGTAAGAATCCTTTGAAGTTCTTCAGTATTATTTGTCATCTGATACTACCAGTAAATTACTTTCTTTTTAAACTGTACACTGTGTTGTTTGTTAGCTGGGGGGTCATTAGGCCTCCAGTCTCTTTCTCCTGAATCTACAAATAGTCATTGTTCACCTCGTATATGTGACATTTATTTTTCTTTTCTATGTCTGCAGTCCTTTATCTACTACCTACCTATCCACCACTGCTGAATACCATTCTGCCATTACCCACATCTCTTGGACAATAGGGGTTATTATCCTCTATTTATACCCCAGGTATGAGAGATAGCCAAATAAAATAGGTCCTAATATGTTTCCCCCTTTTCCTCAAAAAAGCATACATGTAGGAGATTACATCATATTTTTTTCTCAGAAAGCATAGAAAGTCACTTAAAAAAAATAGAATATTTGCCTTAGTGACAAACTTCCATTATACTTTTATTTATTTATTTTTCCTGAGAGAAATTCATGCTTTATAGAATTAGGCTCCCTTTGAAGCTATACCATTTCCCTATCAGTTTTCTTTTCCTTTAGAACACCATTTGGTTGACACATTTCCTGGTATCCTGTTCAGCTGTCAGATTTTGATAAGCTTTCTGCAGACTGTACATACACTGTTCATTTAATCTTGATCAGTGCTATTCCCCTTACCTGTGGTGGACCAGGAGTAACTTGGGGTTAGGGTTTGGCACTTCTGCCTGGTGTTTTGGTTTTGGCTCTGCAAAGCATATCAGAAAGCAGAAATAACATGTCTACAAACAGCTACAGACATTAGTGGAATATTGTCAGCAAAAAAGCAGAAAATCCTCTAAAATGGAGAAAATTGTGCTGAGTGTGTTTATGATGGCATGTTTCAGTCTATTATTGAAACCACAGCCAGTGTTAAAAAATGAACTAGATTTACATTCCTTATCATCATTTGCTCTCCAACACTAGATAAAAGAGCAATTAATAGCTCATGCAGTTTGCATATGTTGCTCTCTCTTAGCTCATGTGTTTATATGGACACACTCAGCCACATGCACAAAAGGAAAGAAGCCCCAAGTAATGTTCCTTACATAAGAGAGATAGCATCAGACCTCTCATAGTTTATACATCCTCAAACTCTGTTTATGGTGAAAGTCAAGATCTCGAAGTGTTTGCTGCTCCCAGGTTTAATTGGTTTTATCTGCTGTTATCATAACAGCCTTATCTCTGCAGACAGTTGCATGGATAATATTTGGAGATCAGAATTCAAGCCCAGACACATAGTGTCATCCAGCAATTAAATGTTATTTGATAGTTCTGTGTGTGGCTCAGGTGCCAGGGAGCTCCTGCCTCTGGATGAGTCTTTATAGCATCATAAAATAGTTCTCAGGGGAAATCCGGATATGGAAAGCTTTCCGAATAAAAATGGCTAGAAAAGCCAAGGTAAAGTGCTGCTCAGGACCTCATGGCGGTTCCCAGCCACTGGTTTTTGCCTAATGACTGCGCATTTCAGGTCAGAGAGTTGTTTAATTATTTGCAGTATTGCATTTTGGTAAAAAGATAAAGAAGCTGTCTAGCTCCGTGACATGGATGCTGATGTATATTTTGGGGGAGTCCATTAAATGGATCAACCTCACTTTCCACATGACCAATTTAATCCCTATATCAGAACTACATAAAACGTACCCTGTGTAGGAAAATTCTTGAGGATGTTTAACTGCATGGATTTAATTAGATGCAGAGCAAGACTTTTCCCCAAATGATTAACTGGCAAGATTGGGTAGACCTTCCTTTGTTTTGTTGGGATTTGGGCTTTCTTCTTTAAAACGACGTCCTGAAAGTAGAAATGGAAGCAAGGCAAGCACTTGACACAGCTAAGGTATGAAGAGTTATTCTTCTGGGCTTTTCCGGGAGTGGATTACCTCTTTAACTTCTTGTGGCCTGTATGGGGGAGATAGAGAGAAGCCTGATTCAGATTTCTCTGTAGGTGAAACACTAAGTGTTCTGCTCATTACATGTTTTAATTGCTCAGTTGTGCCTGGAATGTAGATTAATTCTAACCCTGAAAAAAAGATTCCCTCTTCATATCTAGAGCAGCAAAGATGAGAGACAATAGGATGACAAATGAGATCACTAAGTGGAGCCCTGATCAATAGAGAGTGCTGTCCATTTGGGTAATGGACACCCCTGTCATCTCAGCTGTTAAAGAATTCAGCAGAGATGAGTCCCCAAAGGTCTGAAAAGTATAAGGCATCCAATACAGGAAACATTACCACCTCCCTTCCACAACCCCAATAAATAAAAAGGTGCATCTCAAGAGCTCTGTCTTTAGCTGCAGTAAGCTGTCGTGCATGGGATTTATTGCACTCTATTTTCAAAAATCTGTGCACAAAGCAAAAAGACAACCTGGAGACGGGTGGGGGGTAGGCAGGGGGATGGTCTTTGTTTTCTCAGACTTCATAGCAGTGTGAACACGTTAGGTAGTCTTGTGCATTGAAAAGAAATGTCTTCAGATTTGAAATTATGAGGGTGTTTAAAGTATGCTCTTAACATGTTCTCCCTTCCACCTGGTGATTTCAAGCCAGCGTATTTGGTGACCAGGAAGCTTGACGAATCGCTTTTGTCAGACGGGCATGTGGCAGGTAGGGTTGCGGTTACTGTGATACCCAGCATTCCCCGCTCAGATCAGTGCCATTTGGTCCACGTGTCCAGTTCCGACAGAGGACTGTTCGCGGTCTTCCTTCCTAGATACCTTCAATACGGTGAATCTCTGCTTCTGCTGAACTCTATCTTCTTCTAGCCCATCGTGTATGGTGGAGGTCAGATGGAGTCCCTTTCTTTATCTGTCTTGCCACTACTCATTTAACCTGGCTAGTTCCCTAAGGGATTGCTATTACCACTGGCAGCCAGATTCCCTGCTGGAAGGTGTGTGTGAGGATTTCTGGGAGGTGTGAGGAGTGCGGTTTCACTGGGCACTCAGGTGTGGATCATTAATTTTCAGTGCCATTGTTTAACTATTAATAATGAGGTCATGGCCCTAGGGCCAGACTGACTTTACCTATCAGACGTCTCCCATCTCCCAGCAGGACATTCACCTCTCGTCAGCCCTCTCACTAATAATCGTCCCATGTGGCGTTCACACACCACTGCCTCATCTCTTAACCTCAGCTTCTTCCAGATAAGAAATAATTCCTGCTGCCCATCTGCCCAGTCATCTATCTTTAGCGGGTTCCATAAAACAAAGCCGCTCCCGTTTTCCATTAACCTCTATGTCCTGAAACTTCAAGGCATCTACACTTTCTCTTCTTCCTCGGCAAGTGGCACCTGTTTGCCATCACTTGCAGAAGGTCTTAAATTATGCAGAAAGGAAGCCATCACCCCTGTTGACCTAGCCACCGACTTTATCTTTTATTTCTCCCCTATTTACCACTACAGTTGATAACTTGTAGAACTCAGTAAAGTAATTCACAACTGTCAGCATCTTTATTATATTGCAGCCAGCAGCAGAAATCGTAACCTGAAGGGATATCTACTAAATCAAGATTTCTGTAGCATAAGCAGTGTAAATGAATTCCTGCACGTTACATTATTATTTTTATAATGTCTTTATTAAAAAAGAAAGGAGAAGATGCCTATTTAGAACAAGTGTAGCATGTCTGAGGGCTTATAGCTCATAGGATTAGGAAAAAAGCACATTAGATTCTAAATCCCAGTTTCTGCCCATTTGGGATTGTTGCCATATCCTCAGTAGGTCAGCAGTGAGCTTCTGTTTGGCCACGAACATAAAGCATTCAAGGGGTAATTCCTATTGCTTCATCCTCTTCCTGTTCTTTAGAGCAGCACAGAGAAAGACCCATTTTGCATGACAGCCCTTCAGGTGTTGGAGGAGAGGTGTTGCGTTTCCTCTTCAGCCTCAACCTCTCCAGTGTTTCTCAGCCATTTCTCACCTGTCATGCTTTCAGCAGCAGCCCTACCATTCTGTCTGTCCCTTGCATTTGTCCCCAGAGGTTTAAAAGGGGCTTTCCAAGCACTGCAATAGCGTATGATCTGGCTGTACAAAATAAAATTGTAAGCAATGTTTATATCCTTTGATCTGGACTTGATATTTTTATTCAATTGGTCGAATTGGGGAAAGCTCCCTCATTCATAGTGACTTTACAGTTGGCCAGATTCCCTCAGACTAATGAGCATGAACATATTAAGTTAGAGACCTATCCCCTTTTGGCTCTTATGTAGATGTAGATGATTCTTTTGAACCCAAGTATAAGACTTAAAGAACATTTTATAGAAATCTAAATCTATCATCTTTTACAGCTTTGATTCCCTGGAAAATTTCATTTTAAAAAATTGTATTTGTAAATAGTGTGTTTAGGTTGGTAAAGTATACAAATATGGCAAAAGGAAATATCAACATGTCTGGTTGCATCTTTAACAGGAGAGACATTGCACAGGTAAGACTAAGAGACATTAAGTGATTTACCTGAGGCCATGACAGGAGTAAATGACATGACCAAGATTTGATCACAGATCTACTCTTTCCCTCATTTCACTCTGCCCTGGATGCCTGTGTTGAATTTTATATGTTCATTTGTTTTTCCAATAAGTTTCAAAATTTTCCAATATTTTATGTAGGCCATTTGCAATCACAGCAGAGCCATGGAGCAGAGGCTAAGAACAAAATGTTCTTGTGGTGGGGATAACTTACCCTGTAAACTACTTGTGGTAGCTGTTTGAACATTTTTACAAAGGCTTTGGTTCTCTTACCTTCCAAGCTTATGGCTAAATTGTGCTTTTCCACTCCCTTGGAATCCCCACAAGGAATGTGATCATTGTGTACTGCAAACATGTAGTAATAAAAAATGAAAATAAAAAAAAAGAAATTTTGTTCATGTGACTAGCTGTGATCAATCAAATGTGAGTGGAATGGACCCATGTCAGGAGCTTTAAGAAGCAGAATAAGCTTTGCCATGGTATTTGCCTGCCTCTGACATGACCATTAATAAGTTTCAAGGTAGTAACTATGAACCTAGTTACCAACTAAGTGAATAGACTTATAGTAGACATAGAGGGTGAATAAGATAAGTATTTTTACGTCACTGAAATTTGGGGGGTTGGTTGTTACTGCTTCATAATCTAAACCTTGTCCCGAATGTTACAACTGGCTAACCAAAGGGAGAACACCAATGAGATGTCTGTAATGAATCTTAATCTTGTTCAAGATCAAAAGGTTGAAAACTTGCTCTTACCTACCGTGTTTTTGAGATAAGAGTACATAAGCTAATGCAGTGTACAAGCAATACCTAAAACCTCTATTTTTTTTTCATTATCTTTGTTATTGAAGCACCACGAAATCAGCATTTGTATATAGAACAGTTTCTCAAAATAAATTCCCTGAAAAGGAGAACGTGACCTGGGAGACGGAGGGAGGTGGAATGGAAGTTTGAGTGTTGCCTGAGAAATTTAGGGAGACCCTATCTCAAAAAATAAAAAATAAAAAGGACTAGAGATACAGCTCAGCCCAAAGGCCCTGGGTTCAATTTTCATGAAAAAAAAAGAAAGAAAAAAATCAACATTAATCAATACCACTTTTGCTCATACTTTGTTGTGGAATGAGTGCAGTTGGCTTTCTAACTGCAGGGAAGCAAGAATGAGGGAAAAATGAATTGAGGTAGGAAAGCTAGGGGAGCAATAAATACAATATGGTGTATTACTAAGCAGCAGATTTAGTACAAAGCAAAAATGGTCAGTTGTCTATGCAGAATGGCACCAGAGAGACTATTTCAGAATGGTTTGGAGAGAAAGCAAAAAATTCATTCTTGCTTCTTGTCTTTTCCTGTTTCTTACAGGTCAAAATCTCATGCAGTCCCACTTTATGTTGCCTGGCTACTCCTAGGCAGCTTCTGGGGTAGCTAAAGCCCTGCAAGGCCGATCTGGGCAGTGTGTAGACACAGTGGGTCTCCTTGCCAAATGATTTTTGGGCTGTGATGTAGTTGGTGGAAACCCAACTTTATCCTACCTGATGCGTAAATAGAATATAATACCGACACTTAACAAACCTTGGATCTGCGGCCCTTTACCATTCAAGACTTCTGTTACCAGCAAACAGAGTACATTGGAGTAAATTCTTTGAAAGGCACTATTATTACAATAGCCTAGTATTTTAGATTAGAATTTTAAATTGTACATTTGCCTACCAACATTGGAATAATTAGCTGTTCCAATTTTATTGTTGAGAAAACTAAAATAACTTGAACCTGAACAATCTTAAGAGACTAACTTGTGAAATTTGTACCCTCAGATAGTGCTTCTTAATCATCTATTTTTAAAAAAATGACCCATAGTAAGTTTTATAAATGGCCAAGCAAATGCATATATTCAAACACATGCGCACATAATTGAAGAAAAATTACATAAAAGACATTGTCTCTTATAATATGTAGCTGATATGTTTCTTTTAGTTCTGTGCTATATTTGAAAAGCTTCAGCTCAATGTGTTCATGAGAGACAATTTGAAAACATTAGAACATTTTATCTGTCATCTACTGTTTTTGGTCAGAATTTATTGTCTATGACAATAACCCTTCTATACCCAAACTTAGGTAGATTAATTACTAAAATATTAAATTTCACTTACAATACTTCTGACTATAATAAAAGCACTGAGACAAATGTTAAACATTTGCTTGACAAGCGATTTTTGTTGCATTTAGGAAGAACATCATAGCTGTGAGAAGGTGGAGAAAGTTCGTGGACTCAGTATAACCAAGGATAGCAGTGTGTGGAAGTGAGCTAGAGGATTTCTTGATTTGGAAACTATTCCTGTTAAACTAATAGTACGCACACGAGACCACGCAAGCTTCATCCTTCCATTTCTATTAACTTCTGAATTTTACCTTTTTAAAATCATTATAGAGTCGTAAGTGCACTTAAGAGATGCTCTTAGTAATTTAAATGGATTTTGATTGTGATGGCAATAGAAAATAAAACAGTTTCCTAAACAGGAATAAGCTGCGTTCCTGTAGCTTAGTAAAAGCCATTGCTATTTCTCTCCTAATAAGTACTAGCTCATCAAATAAGGACCAGAGACCTGTTTTTGTTTATGTTGTTTTGGCATCAAGCTTGGAAATGGAGAATGGTGTTTCACCCTTTCTTCCCAGCAGTTGTCATGGCAACCCTAGAGCTAGGCAGGGTAGGTACCACTGTTCCCATTTTACAGATGACTGAGGTGAAAAATAACTCCTGGCTTTTCTGTAAATAGCCAGCTCTTTTTCAGGTCAGAGATGTGATTTTATGCCAGCAGTGACATAATATTATATCCTCTCGTCCACCTACTGCCTTGGCTTCCTTTCCTGAAGATAATTGTATTTCCTGGGTACTGAAATAATATTTGTGGAAAATGTTCTGAACAGTGTTTGTTTCTGAGGGAGAAAGTTGTTGCAAGTTTTGTGTTCTAAGGGAAAGGGAGAGCCCAGGAGTCAAAACTGGCTAGATATTGTGGACACGTGGTCATTGTTAGTTGTTTCTTGATTGTCCTCATGACACACTTCTCCACCTTAGTTTGCTCATCGGTTAAATGAGGTTATTATGAAACTTCCCTACTTGGCACGTATGGTGGTCGCACATATCTAAAATAAGGTAATATACAGTAAATTAACACTGTGAAGGTCAATTCTATTATCAATATAATTCTATTAAGGTTGTTATAATTTCCTTTCATCCCATGTCCCCTCTAATAAGAATGATTTTAAATAGATATTTCAAAAGAAAATAAAGCTTTTCTGAATGTTCAATTTATACATCTATTTTCATGATTATATTACACCATTTGACCTTCAAGTTTCATACATGTAAACAAACAAACAAACAAAAATGAGGGGTTTGGATTTTCTAGTTTTCTAAAAAATGGTCATATTATATTTAACGGAAGGGGAAATGCACAGATAATTTTTCCTAGCACAAAGGTGTTTTCTCATGATTTACATAGGAGAAAGTGAAAATCTGACATTTGTGGTTAATGTTACTAGTTATTCAAAATAAAAAATGGAACTATATGTGGTACCTGCAGTGATTTTATTCAAAGAATATCATAAAAAGAGGCCTTTTTTAAAAAAATCATCTTTTCATAATTTGAAGAATTTTCTGAGGGTTCTCTAGTATTTCCTGGTACTACGAACTATTGTACTACTATAATTGAAGAAACTATAATTTCCCGTTGTAGGTCTAGTTTATCCTCGTATTCCCATTAGTACCAGAGCGTCTTATTATTTAGGAATTTGCCCTCCTTCTGATCTCCTGTGATAACCTGTTACTCTACTCACTTAATTTTTAAAATAAAACCACATACTTTCACATCCAGAAGTAAATCCTGTTCTCTTCTATAACTTTTCACTTGGGAAGCTATTCAGTCAGAGACTCTATTTATCAGCCAAGTCTGAATATAAAGGGACATGTAAAGATGGACCCAGAAAGGCAGAACTCTTATGGCTTTTGCCTTGTGGAATACTGCAGAGTAAAAGTGGGTGGGTAGGTTCGTATCTAGGTGTGTCTGGGCTATTTGCTTTCTCCTGTCAGTGTGAACAAAAAATCATACATAAAGCCTCACCCTAGTTTCAGGAAAATATTACCATGTAAACTTCATGCTGTAATAAACTGATGTAGATTAAATATAACTCTGCTTGTTCACCTAGAGAGCTAAGAAGGATCAGGCTTCTCTTTGGAGTTTTTGAGTCTTCTAAGTGAAATCTGCTATCACCAGAAGAAACAGTATCTTCATTCTCAACTCTAGAATTCTCAAATTCTATTATATATACAAGGATTATAGTAAAACAATGAAAACCTGCTCAAATCTCTGTAACTTCTGGATAAACTAATTAATAAATCTGTGTTGCTTTCTGGAATTTTATGTTAACAATTATAAGGAAAGTGGCACCTACTTTTGATTGACTTTGGGGGCATTTCCTGATCTTTTTGCATATCCCTCATAAACATCTTTGATAAGACAGTAAAAATTTGATTATCAACCATATACAAGACTTACAAGAAATTTAGAAGTAGGTTATTAAGAAAACCTTTTGCTTCAAATTTAAGACACTTATTGCTTGAAAAATTAGGAAAAGGGAAGGGAGGACAATATGGGGATAGAAATGATAAAGTACGTTGTATGCATGTATGAGAATGCCACAATGAAACTCAATATTTTTTCCACAATTCAAATATATAGGAAGAATAAAATGGGAATATTCCTATTAACATATGAATTAAGGAGAAAGATAGAGAGCAACATATATTGGCTGTAGCCATATACATTATGTATATGTACACTATGTATTTGCATAACCACTGTGTGCCAAGAATTATGCATTCTTCAATAAATTAGCTCATTAATATTTCAGTCTCATTAATTTCATAGTCCTTGCAAGTTATCGCATAGCTGTCTTTATTTGTATATAAACAGAGGCTCAGAGTGGTTAAATTTTCATGGCCTCCTAGGAAATGCTGGATATGAAGGTAAAATCACTTTAGGGTGTCTTAGACTCCAAAGCTTATATTCTTTTTCCTTTTGCTGTGCTATTACTCTAAGACTAATAAATGTAATTCCAGAAGTATAATTTTGTATCGTTCAAACATATGCCTACCCTGTATTAACAATACAAATTTAGTTACAAGCTATGAGCTCACAGCCTACTCACTTTTATAAATTTGAAAGCTGTGTAATGCCAAGTGACATTACTTTAGGCCAAGAGGGACAGATATGGTAAAATGGAGGTCCCTTTTGCACCAGTAGGTTCACTGTTGGCCTGGGAGGGTTCCTAGGAAAATTACCTCTCTTTTGATTCAGTTATAAATCTGAATATACCTAATATGTAAACATCCAGTTTGGCTTTTAGGGAAACAAACAATTTGAAAGTTCTCCTTGCATTGTTTGACCTGTGTTTAGTTAAGGTTCTTATTCTCTGCCAGTGGTAAAAAATGTGTTTGCATTAGTGAAGTAAATAATAGATGATGTGTAAATGGTATAGCATGCCCTTTATTAAAATTTTTAATATGCTTAGACACTTGCCTACTTGGTAGGGCATTTTCTGGTCCTCTCTGTAACTCACTCAACTTGTATTCTGGGCCTTTTTCTGTGACCAGGCAAACAACAGCATTTTGCTATTATTAATAACCCTTCTTACCTATTGAGTAATAGTTCCTATTGTGACAGCTAATGCCAAAAATAGCCTTTACATTACCGCCAGTGAATTTTGTGCTCACGTATTTGCTCTGCTGGGAACTTAGGTGAGTAACTTCAAGTTAAAGAGTCACTCATGGAAATTTCAAGTCAAGGTGTGCATGGCTGAGTGACTTCATCTACAGTAAAGATTGGCATAGGTGGAGAGAGGTTAAACTGTATTATTTTGGTTGATTAGACCCCAACAGCTTGATTTTTTCAAGATCCAAACAACTGGCATTAAAAAAAAAACCTTTAATTGCTGTCTTGCACAACCATAAAGGTATTCTGAATGTAACCTGTTACTTTAAATTGCACAGCAATTTAATTATTTTCTAAGAGAAGAATGAAAGAAATTGGAAGGTAAGAAGGGAGATATATCTGCTCTTGCTAATTACAAATGGTAATCCACGGTCTGCTTCTGCTACCTGTGTCATTCTTCTCTGCCAACCAAATGTAAAAGCGCCCATGCATCCCTTGTCTGCATAAGAAGAAAAGGGAAACTCTCACTTGTTATTACAAAGGGATTTATTTCAATAAAGAAAGTAAAGGGATGACAGATAAGTGGACTTAAACCTTCTGAGCATTACAGCAAGCTTGTAGAAGTTGGGTACTGAATATAATCTCTGTATTCTCTATTAATGGCAGAGCCTCTTGGGCAGCCTGAAGTTGTGCCTGGAACTGTAATCCCCTCTTTATGCTTCTGTGCTGCTTCGAAGCAGGGGGAAGACGCATGGCTGATTGTTTCTCTCTCCACCTGCTGGCCTCCTTGTGAACAAGAGCTTTGAGTCTGATGGAGCCTTTGGGTATTTGCACAAAGGGGCCCACAGATTTGTGAACGAAGTGTCCGCTGCAAAAAAGTGGTACATCAAAAGCCTTAAACACATTTGAGATTGTTTTGAGCTTAAACAAATGGAGGACAATTTGAATATCTTAGATTATTTATTTAAAAATGCCCATTTTCATAACTGTTATCATGGCTGTTTCCCAATGCTGGACACTGCCAAGATTGCTGACCTGTATAAAATCTTTCAAAAGCAAAGGCAAGAACAGGTTTGAAAAAAAAAAAAAAAAGCAGGGGGGATTGTATTTTACAGGCTGTGTAAAAATTAGCTATTGTGGATTTCTTTTTAAATACTTGTAATAGAGCTTAATAATATTAACTTGGGATTAAGCCAGTTGATCTCTTTCTTTGAATTGTGGAATCTGCACAGGTCATGTCTTTCATCTAAAATGCTTAGGAGCAGAAATGTCTCAGATTTTGGAGTTTTTTTGTTTTAATTTTGGAAAGTTTGTGTAGAGTTTACTGGTTGAACATTGCTAATTGGAAAATCTGAAATCCAAAATGCTCCAGTCTGAAATGCTCTGAAATCTGGAACTTCTTGAGTAATGACATGGTGCTATATTCGCTGTTGATCTGAAGTTTTTTGAGTGTCGTGTCATTCATTACTCATGAAGCTTTAGACTTCAGAGCAAGTTGTATTTTGCATTTTAAGTTTAGGCCTGCTCGACCTGTGTCAGTGGAAATTAAAATGGTCTTTAAAGTTGGTGAGCCCTGTGTAGGTTCTGGGAGTATCTTTCTGTTGGTTAACAAGGCAAAATACCTTCCCCCTTAAGCTTCATTTTGAATGGATGCTGCAGACGGCCTTCAAACAAATGAATAAATAAAGCAATCAGAGACTGTGGTGCAGGTGAATGGAAAATGAAGTTTATAAAAGCCAGAGATGTGACTAAGCATAGAGAGTAAAAGAAAGATTACTGAAGTGGCTTGAGTAGACCGTAAAGATGACTTCGAGATGGTATTATTTGAACCAAAACAAGAAAATTGAGGAAGAGGTAGGAGACATAAGTTTTAGTGGTTTGGAGAGGTACAGGGTTCTAGGTGACCCATGGATATTTCAAAGTGTTCTCCACATCTTTTTGTATCACAGAATTTGATGATGTACTATAAAGTATGTGCAGATAACTACCTTGGAGATATGTGTACTATTATCTTAAATACACAATTAGGGATTAGAAAATTACAAATTCATGTAAGATATTACTGTACTTTAAAAATTTTTTAGTGTTCAGATAAGAGAAATGTAACTACTTTCATGTAGGAGTTTCATTCTTGGAAAGATTAGGAGCTACTGCTGTATGATATTGTTAGGTGGCTTTTCTGCTGCATGAATGAGGGTGGTTGGGCTGCTCTTCTAGCAGAATAAGGCAAGAGACAATATAGCTCTATTGAGAAAACGGCACATACTTATTTCCTAATTAGATTTGTAAATCGTATTATATTATCTTATAATATTTATGGAATAAATTTAAGAGGGCAAAAAGTTGCAAATACACAAATATGGTGTTTTCTTCAGTATGATCTATTTAGCTTTTGAACATAAGTATATGTCTAGATTATGAATGAATAACTAGTCTGAGTTATCATTATAAGATAATTTCTTAAAATAAAATACCAACAAATCCTGATCCATAGTCATTCTTGTCAATTTCCTCTGTTCTAGGCTGACTTGAATAATACTGAGCAGACAGAAACATGTCATTCTTGAGAACATGGTAATAATAGTTTGAAGCCCAACTCTTCATGTGTTTTAAATCCTTTTTAGGAGAAAAACTTAAGATGGAAGACTTACTTATAACCCAAGCCAACAAACTTTTAAGTATTTAACTCAGTAGGAGTCTCCTTCTGCTTACTAGGTTAAAAAAAAAACAAAGTTGATTTGGACTGACCCAAGCACAGACTTCAGTAGAAGCTCAGTTATTTTGTACCTCTTACCTTGAAAATAGCAGAGCAGGCCGGGCATGATGGCGCAGGCCTATAATGCCAGCACTGGGGAGGCTGAGGCAGGAGGATCATTGTGAGTTTGAGACCAGCCTGGGCTACAAAGTGAGTTCCAGGTCAGCCTCAACTACATAGTGAGACCCTGTCTCAAAAAACAAACAAACAAACAAACAAACAAACAAACAAAAAAAGAAAGAAAATAGCAGAGTATACTACAAGTAGCCAGGTACTGGCACATAAAATTTACCATGTACATATACTAAGGAATTTTCATTTCATACTTGAGTCATTTTTAGCATTTCAATTTTTTTTTAGTAACCAGGTCCTTGATTTCTTATTAAGAGCACTTTATGTATTGAGAGTACAGACTCCACCCTCTTTTCACTCTTATTGATTCATTGCATTTATAAAGCTTTTAGTGACAAAGCAGATGTGATATGCAAGCAAACTCCACCAGCAAGTCTAGGGAGAGAACGCCTCGGGTACAGTACATGAGGCCAGTTTTTGTTATACCAGAGTGACATGGTGATTTATGAAGTGTCAAATCCTCTTGCCTTTGAAGAAAGCCGGCCTTCACATCTGTCTTTTGTGTGTTTATTTCTGTTGCCCTGGTGACACACTGTCCCCGTAAGCCCTGAAATGGTTCTGTGGGTCTTGTGGCAAATGAATGGAAGGTCTTTCCCCCTTTAAGAAGAGAAACAAAGCTATGAATGAGAATCAGGACAGAATGGGAAAGTGAGTCACTGTGCTTTGTCACCGTGGCACCCACTTCATCACCTCACAAGGCCAGGGTAGTACTTACAGTTCAAAGGAGAAGAAGGAAGCCTTTAAGACTGAGTTTCAGTTTTGAGAATTTCAGATTGAAAATGCATTAACAATCCTTTTTCTTTTTCCTACAAAATTACCTTATTTTTAAAGGGGAAATACTCATATTCACTTAAGCATACTTGCATTACTTTTTCAATCTTAAATTGTTTTTAAAATACCTGCTTTGTGGCCCATTTGTGGTATTCAATTAGATGTTTAGTTTTATGTGTTTTTTCTGCATGTATGCTTTCTGGGGAGGGGGGTGATCTCTTTATTCAGAATCCCAAAGAAACAGGGCTTGTTTTCTGAATTTTGAATTTTAGAAGAGAAAACACTCTTTTAAGGACTTCTGTATTTTTTTTCCCTCCAAATTTTGACATCCTACATGCCTGTTTATTGTTTCAGTATCATATTGAAATTCTGAAAAGAGCTTTCTACAGGATAAAATGGATTAAATGAAAGAAAGTTTTCCAAAAGGATTAGGCTAGGAAAACCTGGTATAACCTTGTCAAGACGAGGTTATTTTTATTCTTTTGTCCCAAGAAATGGTCTTGTGTTTTCAGAGAAAGGGGTCATGAAGAGGTAAATATATTTATGAAAATCTGCATCTCAGCATATAGATACCTGTAGGCTTAATTGATATTCTGTGAAGCAGAATCAGCAATTGCACCATGATTCTGCTCACCAGATTCTGACTTTTAGAATGAGGGGTTTTTGATGGTTAAACCCTTACCTGAACAGCAGATAATCTCATTAATAAGTAGGAATTCAGCACAACAACAGGATAACACAAGTTCTTGGAGGAGTTGTCTTATGCATCTTGAAGAGGGGTATCTTTTTTGGCTGAAGTCATAATCATTAAACTAATGACATTACAGAAATAGATTTATTCTCTGCAACTACAAATCCCAAATATCTTTTTTTTTCAATTATTTTCTTTTTCTCATTGAGTTTATTGGTACATTTTAGGTATGCAGTACAGTTACATTCATCATTGGGATCTTGTATCTTTACATGACAGTTCTTGGTTCTCATTTTTTTCCCATACCCCTGCCCTCTCTCCAAATATCTTTATATGAAATGAAAGAGGTTTGATACTATTGTTAAGTGTGGGTCACACTTAACTTCAAGGGTAAGAACTTTGGTAATAATTTACATGATTCCTTTCAAGGACTGGAAACACAGAAAATACTTGTCATTAGTATGACAGGGAGATTAAAATTAAGGCAGCTTTGTGATTCAAAGCTGTGGTGGTTTGCCTGTCAGACATGTCTAATGAAAATAACATTGCCATGTTACAGAAACCAGTGTTGCTTTTCCAAAATGTTGGAGCTTCAGCAGCTCATAAAGATGCTTTTGGGAACTGGGGTTACTGGGGTGTACCTAATGGAAATGGCTACCGGGGGAGGGTGCCTTGTCTTTGGCAAAGGAAGATCCTTGCCCTGGGAATTTTCAGTTTTCTTTTCTTTCTTTTTCCTTTGGCATGGTGTATCTCGGCTTCCCAATGGGCACTAATTGACTGGGAATGTCATTTGCAATCCTTGAACACCCTTCCGCCCACCATTCCCCGGGGCTTTGCCTGTTACATTGTTCTCCATAGTGGCTGCCCTTCTAATAGGCATGGTCAGGACTCAGGAGCTCTGCTCTCAAGAGATGTGTGTGTATTATCAACCCTCCTACCAACACCAAAATCCTGTCAATCACAGTGACCTCTGGGGGCCTCTAGAAAGCCTGGTAAACAAGGGCCTGATGTCTGCAATGGCTTTTTATTCACTTTTTTTTTTTGGAGTGGGGCTTTCTAATTACTTGGCTGTGTATGCAAACACTGAAATAGCACTAAGCGCATCAAGTGGGGCTCTGCTTTTATTAGGAAACCCTTTTATTTTCTAAATAGAATATGTCAAACATATTCTTTCCTTTTTAGGCAGTTAACCTTTCATCTCTCCTGTAGCAGAAATTTCAGTCTCTGGGGCTTACTAATTTTGTATTTGAAATATTCTAAAGCAGAAGGGAAACGTTGTTTACAGTGTCTTCATTAAAAAGCTTTTAATCGTGTTTTGTTGCTGCATATACAGTTTGGGTCCCTGCTGGTTACAGTTCATTTCATGAGAAAAAATACAGTATTTTTTAAAAGATACACTAACCTGATTCTACTTTGACTCTGACAATTAAGTAGACAAAGTACTTTTATAGTATTCATACTTAGTATGAATACTTCATAATAATGAAAACATGAGTCAGTATATCCTTAGCAATGTGTCCCTAGGTGACCCCCAGCCTTAATTTTAGAAAAATTATTTTATGGAGCTTACTTACTTTTTTCTCACACATTATCATGTTCATTAAGTAATATAATATACTACTTATAATATGACTTGTCATAGAACACAATTTAGCCATAACGCAGTTTTGAGTCTTGTGTGAGACAGTGCTTTCGAACTTTTTTACCATATCTTGGCATATATAGGAAACTATTTATTGGACATACTGGAAAAGACTGTAGAGATAGTGACAGCAAGCATTTTTAAGCATTTTATATACACAACAACCCTATCAGGTAGGCGCTATTTATTATTTTTGTTTAGAGATGAGGAATCTGGAACACAGGGAGTGTCTTACAATGACTTCCCTGAGGTCACAGAGCAGGTAAATGGTCGACCCTGATTGGCACCAGGACTGTAGCCTAGATTTCAGTGGGTTCACCTTAGTGCAATGCTCAGTCTACCTGTAACACCCTCCTGGCTCACCCTGAGTGTGCAGCCCTGGGAAAAGAACAGCATTTTGCCTGATGAATACTGTAGAGTAGCTATAT